>NC_140026.1:28179149-28762021 GCF_964263955.1 Coregonus lavaretus
TTCGATGTTTCTTGTTCTTTTGGTTTTGTCTGTTCATAACACCTGTCCCTTATTTGTGTCTTGATTGTTCCCCTTATTTAGTTTGTTGGTTTGGGTCAGGTGTTATGCGTAATTGTTGTTGTCAGCCTGCCTCATCGAGTTTGTTCTCTCGTTGTGTTATTCCGAGAGCTCGCACTGTGTGCGCTTTTCCTTATTTTCTCGCACTGTGTATTTTCGTGCGTAATTGTTCGCGCCACCCGGTTGGGTTGGCGACGTATACTGTTGTTTGGACTAAGTAAAGTTCTGTTGACGTCCTCCTGGTTTCCTGCGCCTGATTCCTATCATCCACCTACACCACTCTGACAGAATTACGCATCATAATGGAATCAGCAGGAGCGACCGCGCCGACCGCCGATATGGACGAACGTCTTCGTGGTCAGGAGGACCGAATGAACCAGGTCTGTCACGCCCTGGAGAGGGTGATGAACACTCTACACCGATGGGAGACCAGCGGGGTGCCCGCACCTCCAACCACCGACCCAGCTCCAGCGGTCAGCCCTCCGGTTTCATCTCCGGAACCCAGTGGGATTCGGCTCTCGCTCCCGAGGGCGTACGACGGCTCCACCGCCGGGTGTCAAGGGTTCCTGCTGCAGGTGGAGCTCTACCTCGCCACCGTACACCCGGCGCCCTCGGGACACGAGAGCGTCTCAGCCCTCATCTCCTGTCTCACCGGCAAGGCGTTGGAGTGGGCCAACGCTGAGTGGAGGAGAATGGACGCCGCAACCACGAACTATGCGGAGTTCTCCCGCCGCTTCCGTGCTGTATTCGACCATCCACCAGAAGGGAAGGCGGCGGGGGAACGTCTGTTCTACCTCCGACAGGGGATGAGGAGCGCACAGGACTTTGCCTTAGAGTTCCGGACCCTAGCGGCTGATGCAGGGTGGAATGAGCGGGCCCATATTGACCATTTCCGCTGCAGCCTCCGAGAGGACGTCCAGCGAGAGTTGGCGTGCAGGGACACGTCGTTAACTTTCGGCCAACTGGTCGACATGGCCATCCGGCTGGATACCCTGCTCGCCACCCGTGGGCGTCCCGGAGGGGGGGGTTCGCCCATTCCACTCTCCAGCGCCTCCGAGCCGAGTCCTATGGAGCTCGGGGGTGCTGGCGCTAGGGAAAGGAGGAGGAGGAGCCCACGGGGACCCGGCCCTTGCACCAACTGTGGTCGTGGAGGGCACACTGCGGCTAGGTGCTGGGGCGGGTCCTCCAGGGGAGGAGATGGCAGGTCTAGCATTGGGGGGTCCCCCCAGGTGAGTAGGCGCCCTGCTTACCCAGAGCTTTCTGTCGTGCACCTAACCTTGCCTGTTTGTTTCCCACAGGTTGCACCTCGTTCCCAGCATAAGGCGCTGGTAGATTCAGGCGCAGCTGGGAATTTTATAGATCGCCAGTTCTGTTTAGAGTTAGGGATTCCCCTTCTTCCAGTGGATAAGCCTTTCCCCGTCCATGCCCTAGATAGCCGTCCGTTAGGGTCTGGGTTGATTAGGGAGGTCACAGCACCACTTCAGATGATGGCGCAGGAGGGTCATGAGGAGAGAATTCAGCTTTATCTGATTGACTCTCCTGCGTATCCGGTGGTGCTGGGTCTTCCCTGGTTGATGACTCATGACCCTATTATTGGGTGGCGAGAGAAAGCTCTTAAAGGGTGGTCTGCTCAATGTGAGGGGCGGTGTCTGGGTGTTTCCATAGGGGCGACCTCGGTGGAGAGTCCGAATCTAATGCCAGCACTGCAGATTCCCCCCGAGTATGAGGATTTGGCATTGGCGTTCAGTAAGACTAGGGCTGCGCAGCTGCCGCCTCATAGACGGGGGGATTGTGCGATAGATCTCCAGTCAGGCGCAGCTCTCCCGCGGAGCCATGTGTATCCCTTGTCTCAAGAGGAGAAGAAATCTATGGAGACATACATCTCTGAGTCTCTTAGACAGGGATACATACGGCCCTCCGTTTCACCCGTTTCCTCAAGTTTCTTTTTTGTGAAGAAGAAGGATGGAGGTCTGCGGCCGTGTATTGATTACCGCGGTCTCAATCAGATCACAGTGAAGTACAGCTATCCACTTCCTCTGATTGCGACTATGACGGAGTCACTGCACGGTGCGCAGTTCTTTACAAAATTGGATCTTAGGAGCGCATATAACTTGGTGCGCATCCGTAAGGGCGATGAATGGAAGACAGCGTTTAGCACGACTTCCGGGCACTACGAGTATCTAGTCATGCCATATGGGTTGATGAATGCTCCCTCAGTCTTCCAATCCTTCGTTGATGAGATTTTCCGGGACATGCAGGGACAGGGAGTGGTTGTGTACATCGACGACATTCTGGTGTATAGTCCTACCCGTGCTGAGCATGTAGCCCTGGTGCGCCGAGTATTGCGGAGGCTGTTGGAGCATGACCTATATGTCAAGGCAGAGAAATGTCTGTTTTTTCAGAAGTCGGTCTCCTTTCTGGGTTACCAGTTATCTGCGTCAGGAGTGAAGATGGAGGTAGACCGGGTGTCAGCTGTGCGTACTTGGCAGACCCCAACCACTGTGAAGGAGGTGCAACGGTTCTTGGGTTTTGCGAATTACTACCGGAGGTTTATCCGGGGTTTTGGACAGGTGGCAGCTCCCATAACGTCTCTGTTAAAGGGGGGTCCGGTGCGCTTGCGGTGGTCAGCTGAGGCGGACAGGGCATTTGGGAGACTGAAGGACCTGTTTACCTCGGCGCCGGTGTTGGCGCATCCGGATCCCTCTTTACCGTTCCAAGTAGAGGTGGACGCGTCAGAGGCCGGGATAGGGGCCGTTCTTTCCCAGCGTTCTGGTACTCCACCTAAACTCCGTCCCTGTGCGTTCTACTCTAAGAAGCTCAGTCCGGCGGAGCGGAATTATGACGTAGGAGACAGGGAGCTGTTAGCGGTGGTACAGGCCCTAAAGGTGTGGCGGCATTGGCTCGAGGGGGCTCAACACCCTTTCCTCATTCAAACTGACCATCGTAACCTGGAGTACATCCGGGCAACTAGGAGACTGAATCCTCGCCAGGCTCGTTGGACTATGTTCCTGGCCCGGTTTGTGTTTAAGATCACATACATCCCGGGGTCCCAGAACGGGAAGGCAGATGCTCTGTCCCGGCGGTATGACGCAGAGGAGAGGTCAGTTGAGTCCACGCCCATACTACCGGAGTCTTGTCTGGTTGCTCCGGTGGTGTGGGAGGTTGATGGTGAGATCGAGCGGGCGTTACGCACCGACCCGAGTCCTCCTCAGTGTCCTGTGGGTCGGACGTACGTTCCGCTCGAGATACGCGATCGCCTCATTTGTTGGGCTCATACGTCCCCCTCCTCTGGCCATCCGGGTATCGGCCGGACAGTGCACTGCCTTAGCACGAAGTACTGGTGGCCAACGTTAGCTAGGGATGTGAGGATTTATGTCTCCTCCTGTTCGGTGTGTGCCCAGTGTAAGGCGCCCAGACATTTGCCCAGGGGTAAGTTACAACCCCTGCCTATTCCACAACGACCCTGGTCCCACCTCTCGGTGGATTTTGTTACCGACCTTCCCCCCTCACAGGGGAATACTACCATCCTGGTCGTTGTGGATAGGTTCTCGAAGGCCTGTCGTCTCCTTCCCATGCCGGGTCTACCCACTGCCCTACAGACCGCTGAGGCTCTGTTCACCCATGTCTTCCGGCATTACGGGGTACCCGAGGATATAGTGTTTGACCGAGGCCCCCAGTTCACCTCTAGAGTGTGGAGGGCATTTATGGAACGGTTGGGGGTGTCGGTAAGCCTTACCTCGGGTTACCACCCGGAGAGTAATGGGCAGGTTGAACGTGTCAACCAGGATGTGGGTAGGTTTCTGAGGTCATACTGTCAGGGCCGGCCGGAGGAGTGGGCGAGATATGTGCCCTGGGCCGAGATGGCACAGAACTCTCTTCGCCACTCCTCCACCCAACTAACCCCGTTTCAGTGTGTGTTGGGGTACCAGCCGGTGCTGGCACCATGGCATGAGAGCCAGATCGAGGCCCCCGCTGTGGATGAGTGGGTAAGGCGCTCGGAGGAGACGTGGGACGCTGCACACGTCCATCTGCAGCGTGCCATACGTCGACAGAAGACGAGCGCCGACCTACACCGCAGTGAGGGGCCAGTGTACGCACCTGGAGATCGAGTCTGGCTCTCAACCAGAAACCTGCCCCTCCGCCTGCCCTGCCGGAAGCTGGGTCGGCGGTTTGTGGGGCCGTTTAAAGTCCTGAGGAGATTGAACGAGGTGAGTTATAGGTTAGAACTACCTGTTGACTACAAGAATATTAACCCCTCGTTCCATGTGTCTCTCCTCAGGCCGGTGGTAGCTGGTCCACTCCAGGACTTTGAGATTGAGGAGACTCCTCCGCCCCCGTTGGACATCGAGGGGGCTCCGGCGTACACCGTGAGGTCCATCCTGGATTCTAGACGCCGGATGGGGGGTCTTCAATATCTCGTGGAGTGGGAGGGGTACGGTCCGGAGGAGCGGTGCTGGGTGCCAAGGAGGGACGTGTTAGACCAGTCCCTACTGACCGATTTCCATCGGGGTCATCCTGCGCGCCCTGCTCCGCGTCGTCCGGGTCGTCCTCGAGCTCCGGGTCGGCGCACGGCTGGAGCCGCGCGTCAAGGGGGGGGTACTGTCACGGTTTCGGCCGAGGCTGCTCCTCTTCCTTGTTCGGGCGGACTTCGGCGGTCGTCGTCTCCGGAGTACTAGCTGCCACCGTTCGATGTTTCTTGTTCTTTTGGTTTTGTCTGTTCATAACACCTGTCCCTTATTTGTGTCTTGATTGTTCCCCTTATTTAGTTTGTTGGTTTGGGTCAGGTGTTATGCGTAATTGTTGTTGTCAGCCTGCCTCATCGAGTTTGTTCTCTCGTTGTGTTATTCCGAGAGCTCGCACTGTGTGCGCTTTTCCTTATTTTCTCGCACTGTGTATTTTTGTGCGTAATTGTTCGCGCCACCCGGTTGGGTTGGCGACGTATACTGTTGTTTGGACTAAGTAAAGTTCTGTTGACGTCCTCCTGGTTTCCTGCGCCTGATTCCTATCATCCACCTACACCACTCTGACAATGGGCTTCCATTTGGAATTATATTATAGTGTACAATGTGCTGCTGAAATACCTGGGTTGTATATAACAATATATTTCACTCATTATCTGATTTCATTGATACACTGTAAGCTGATACATTTCAAGCAGAGAGACAGGCGATTGTGTATCAGTTGACAAGTCAAGTAGAATTGGTGATCTTGTACAATGTTGCATGGGGCGAAATGGCATACAACACCGTGGCACATTTTTACAGTAGCCAACTGCTTTACAGCCTATCGTTATCTGATGTATTGGTGACAAAATTAAACGTTCTCATGGAAAACTTTGATTTTGCATGAATGACTCAGGGGTGAAAGATGTGTGGAACCCCAATGAATGCACAAGCAAAGGTTCTGAACATAAGATAGGTGGCATTACATGTGTTATCAGTTTAGAGTTTTGTACTTAGAGTTTTGAAAATATACAACTTATATCTGAAAATTGTGTCAAAGTGATTGAAAAAAACTGTAAAAGCTTTGGGATGGCCTGCCTCCCCCAAAAGTTGTTTAATTATCCAACATGAATAAATATAAATTAGTTTTCACTCTGAGTAGTCTCTGTCTTCCAGAGGGAAATCATGTATTTTTTATATGTGTTTGTTTGATTGATGTGGGCTTCGAATGAAGTCCAGAATTCACAACAACATGCCTTCAAAGAGCTACAGGTAAATACCAAAATAATGGAAACACCTTAGTAAATGAGGGTTATGGTATCTCTGTTATGGTCTGGGGTGCATTTTCCTAGCATGGTTTAGGTCCATTCAACCCCTTAGAGGGCAAGATAAACGGCAGTAAATACACAGCCATTCAGAGTGATCACCTTCAACCAGTGGTGTGTCTGTACTTTTCTATTTATATTTTTGACAACTTTTACTTTTACTTCATTACATTCCTAAAGACAATAATGTACTTTTTACGCCATACATTTTCCCTGAGACCCAAAAGTACTCGTTACATTTTGAATGCTTAGCAGGACCTGAAAATGTTCCAATTCACGCACTTATCAACAGAACATCCCTGGTCATCCCTACTGCCTCTGATCTGGTGGACTCACTAAACACACATGCTTCATTTGTAAATTATGTCTGAGCGTTGGAGTGTGCCCCGGCTTTCCGCAATTTGAAATTATTTGTACTTTAACTTTTGATACTTAAGTATATTTTATCAATTACATTTACTTGTAATACTTAAGTATATTTCAAACCAAATACTTTTAGAATTTTACTCAAGTAGTATTTTACTGGGTGACTTTTACTTCAGTCATTTTCTATTAAGGTATCTTTATTTTTACTCAAGTATGACAATTGGGTACTTTTTCCACCACTGCCTTCAATCTATGGTGAATCATTTCTATCCTGATGGGAGTGGATGACAATGCCCCCATCCACAGGGCACAAGTGGTCACTGAAAGGTTTGATCAGCATGAAAACAATGTAAACCATATTCCATGGCAGTCTCAGTTATCAGATCTCAACCCAATTGAACACTTATGGGAGATTCTGGAGCAGTGCATGAGACAGCGTTTTCCACCACAATCTACAAAATACCAAATGATGGAATTTCTCATGGTAGAATGGTGTTACATCCTTCCAAAAGAGTTCCAGACATTTGTAGAATCTATTCCAAGGTGCATTAAAGCTGTTCTGGCGGCTCGTGGTGGCCCAACCAGGCTGATCACTAGAAACAGACTTCGATTTCAATTGTTTGTTTGAAAAGGTCCTGACAACGTCGATTAAAACACTTTATGTTGGTGTTTCCATTATTTTGGCATTTAACTGTATGTGACAAGGCAAAGTGTTTTAAGCCTCTAAGAGGGAGAGGTTAGGGAGTGACGAAGAGGGGTTTAGGAAGCTTTAAGGGCCAGTAGCGGCCAGTGTGTGTGCAGTAATAAGATATAGAGAACGAGAGAGAGCAACAAGCTCTCACAGCCTGAGTGCAGAACTAGATGTTCTTCCATTTCTTCAAAAGTCAAATTTTGGAGATACGGGTTAAGTTTAGACATTCATTCCAAATGGTTAACGTAAGGGTTAAGGTTTGGGATAGGGTTAAAACCCAAAATAAAATACCAGTGTCCATGACTGGGATCGAACACACAACCTTTTGATCCAGAGTCATGGGATTTACCCCTAGTGGCCGGTTTTGAACGCATTTCGACGTCAATCTTGAACGACCTGGCTGAGAGAGAGAGACCTAGAGGCTTTTCTCCCTTCACCAAAAAGCATATAAATCTCAGTATTGTTGTTATTAATCCCTTGTCAAACAGCAAAGCTCCAACATCATCCAGAGAGGTGAACAGGCGCTTTTCGTGGCTTTGCATCTCAATGCTGTGTGTCTCTGTGTCTGAGTGTGTGTGTGTGTGTGTGTGTGTGTGCGTACATCCCCTCCACTCCCCGTTCCGCTCCCAAGATTAGCAGGCCCACTCATGACTTTTAATGTCATCCTAAGATGCTACTGCCTCCGTTTCTGATTTCCACCGCTCCTTTTTTATGACAAAGTACTGTATGGATTGCAACATTTCATTTCTTAATAACTGAAGGGTCCAAAGAAATCACTCTGAAAAGTCAAGCTCTGACAGTTGTTTTTTTTCCCCACTGTATTTCTTGGTTAATGTCAGATGAGATGTGGAAGATGAACTGGCAGAGTAGAATTGATGGGGGATGCTTTTCAGTGAGGTCATCAATTATACAACCATTATCTTTGTGCCTGTTATTGAAAATGGGTTGGTTTTCAGATGAACATATGCGCCAGACACGGCTTACCTATGTCTCACATAATTACGAAGTCAAGAAAGAATTGGGACAAGAGTGAAAGCTTATTTTGGAACAGTAAGAACTATGCTGAAGGAGGTTAAGACATGTCTCTATCTCGTCCAATTTGATCTATCCAGTGAAAGGGATTGTCTTCCTCTTCTTTTCAGACGCGATTTATTCATTTTCTTCTCCTTGCCTCCCTTCTTTCCTCTCTCTCTCTCGACTTATGTCATCACAAAACTCTCAAGAGGACGAGAACAGGAAAACAATCTTTGTATCAACCCAAATATTTGACATTCTTCGTTAGTGCGACAAAGACAGGGTAAATTAGGCTAGCTTCTTGCCTGAATAGCCACCTCCAGAATGTTGCGTCGTAATCTTTCTCGAGTGTGAAAGACGCAGATGGAGATATCACAAAGGAAGCTCAGAGACATTTTTGAGGTGTTTTTATTCTGTGCCATAATTTCATTTTTTTAATCGATCCACTTGTCCGACAGCTTCTACATTTGAGCCATTTGAGGAAAAACTAGGCTGTGCTGTAAGGCAATCGCAATGATGAACTGTGTTTTGTGAGCTAGAGTTTGCTTAGGTTAATGTCACCCAACCAAATGTTCCATCCTATAGAGAAATTAAGTTAACTTCCTACTGTAATTGCAAACTGATGAATACATATGGACATATGCATGCAGGCTATTGTGCAATTAGCAAAATATGATTACCATTCAACATTATTGTTTAGTGGGACCTGTCCTGCACTTACTCCAGTCCCCAGTCTTTTGGGCTTGTTACAACAGTCCCGACTGCATGGCCAGCCCATAACTCAGAGATATGCAAGCCTACGGTTTATTGTCATCTATCGCCCTCCAGGTGCCCTTGGAGAGTTCCTCAATGAGCTTGACACCTTGATAAGCTAATTTCCTGATGATGGCTCACCGCTCTTCGTACTTGGCGACTTCAACCTCCCGACGTCTGCCTTCAATTCATTTTTTTCCAACTCTCTCTTTCCCTTCCTTACCTCTTTTGACCTCACCCTTTCCCAATCCCCTTCAACTCACAAGGCAGGCAATACGCTTAACCTCATCTTTACTAGAGGCTGCTCGCCTACTAATATCACTGCAACCCCCCTCCAGGTCTCTGATCACTACTTTGTTTCCTTTTCTGTCTCCTTTTCCTCCAACCCTAACAACTCAGCTCCTACCCAGATGGTCATGCTTCATCGCAATCTTCGCTCTCTCTCTCCCACTAATCTCTCCTCTTCTATCCTATCATATCTCCCTTCTGCTAAATCCTTCTCCCTTCTGTCTCCTGATTCTGCCTCTTCGACCCTACTCTCCTCCCTTTCCGCATCCTATGACTCGCACTGTCCCCTTTCCTCCCGGCCGGCTCGGCCCTCCCCTCCTGCTCCGTGGCTGAGTGACTCATTGCGAGTTTACAGAACAGGGCTGCAGGCAGTGAAGCGAAAATGGAGGAAAACTAAACTTCTGGAGGACCTATCATCCTTTCACTCCCTCCTCTCTACCTTCTCTTCCTCTGTATCCGCTGCTAAAGCCACTTTCTACCACTCTAAACTTCAAGCTTCTGCCTCTAACCCTAGGAAAATATTTTCCACCTCCTCCCTCCTTAATTCTGGACTCCCTCCCCCTACCTTCCCTCTCTGCGACGACTTTGTCAACCACTTTGGAAAAAAGGTTGACGACATACGCTACTCATTCACTCAGCCTATTGAGTCCACTGGGCTCACTCACACAGCACTACCCTACGCCTTGACCTCTTTCTCCCCTCTCTCTCCAGATGACATCCTGCGACAAGTGACCCTGTGAACCTTGGCGTGACCCTGAAAAACACCCTGTTGTTCTCTGCAAACATCAAAGCAGTGACCAGCTCCTGCAGGTTCATGCTCTACAACATCCGTAGAGTACGACCCTACCTCACACAGGAAGTGGTGCAGGTCCTAATCCAGGTACTTGTCCTCTCCCGTCTGGACGACTGCAACTCGCTGTTGGCTGGGCTCCCCGCTTGTGCCATCAAACCCCTGCAACTTATCCAGAACGTAGCAGCCCGCCTGGTTTTCAACCATCCCAAGTTCTCTCATGTCACCTCGCTCCTCCGCACACTCCACTGGCATTCCCATTGAAGCTCGCATCCACTACACGACCATGCTGCTTACCTATGCTCAAACCCTACACCCCAACCCGAGCACTCCGTTCTGCCACCTCAGGTCTCTTGGCCCTTCCACCCCTATGGGAAGGCAGCTCCCGCTCAGCCCAGTCCAAGTTCTACTCTGTCCTGGCACCCCAATGGTGGAACCAGCTTCCCCCTGAAGCTAGGACAGCAGAGTCCCTGCCCATCTTCCAAAAACATCTTCAAACCGTATCTTAACTAATCCTCCTCCTCACCTCAATAATAATAATACACTTAACCAGCACTTGCACTTGACCAGAGGAACAGCATTAAACAATTATGAGGATGAAACCATCTAGATTGTCACGTCAGGGGTTGTACCCTGTTGTGCTCTAATTGCAGTGATAAACTCTCTTCTGGGTGACTGCATGGGATTCACTGCCTTTATGTGCATCCCTAATGGCACCATACTACCTTTATAGTGCACTACTTTTGACCAGGGCCCATAGGGGAATGGGTGGCATTTGGGATTCCGATTTTGTCTGAGTAACGGCATGTAAGGAGAAGAGAAAAAGTCTAAGAATATCAAAATAGCTGACATTTGCGAATTTCGACTTTGTGATGTCGTTTCTTAAATAATTCAGTTTTGGACTCGCCTGTCGTGTGTCTTCTTGAAAAGAGACAAAGAGGAGTTTGAGTGAGAGGACTTAACCTTTGGAACAGGTAGAGCTCAGATGAAGGGAAGGCCACCTCTTCAAGACTGGGTCTTTAATATTAAGAGAAACTCTGTGAAAGTGCTTGGTTTATAGATGGATGAAATTACAGCCAAACTCTACAATAAAAGTCAATAGACTATGTGATTGTAACAAAAAAAATATACAACAATTATTGGCCATGTTTTTTAAAGACGGTGGACATATTAATGATAGTAACTATGATCTCTTGAACAATATTAATTTTTACTTTCATATGAGTGTGAAATCAACATTATTAGACATTAATGCAGCTCATAAAATTATAATCATAGATGTATACTCAAACAATTAGCCATTCTCATGCTATAGCCATATCTTAAAGCAGTACAATAAGTTAAGGCTGTGAGTCTCTCGCTCTCTCTCGCTCTCTCTCTCTCTCGCTCTCTCGCTCTCTCCTCACTAACACCCACCTCTTACTCAGGGAGGAACAGATTTCCCATTAAAACGTATTTCCTTCTCCCTCTCTCTCCCCCTCTCTCCACTCTATTGTCACCAATCTGCAGATAGATTCATTAGTGTTTTCATCAATACGTTTTGGAAGGGTAACATTTTACAATAAGTTTCCATTTGTGAAGGGTTCATAAAGGGTTTGTAATTACGGTAACAGTTTTTAAAGAATTAGTAAATGCATTATAAACCATTAATAAATGGGTTGTAACAAATTGGTCAACATAGTGTGATAGCCAAATAGTGCTTGCCAAATAGTGTGCCACTATTTACCTCTAGCTATTAATAATTTATAAATGCGCTTATAAATGTGCATAATATTGAACCCTTATGTATCATCATGCAACCTTATCTTCAATGGTTGCACAGTTAAACAGTTATTTTCTCACTTTTGGGTGTAATGAATTGTTGCTATGTCCCAAGAACAGAAATGGTTAGTTTTCAGACCAATGGTCAACTCCCATGATGTGTCTTGCCCCACGTTTGAAACCCTGATCATGCATTGGTACACTTATTTATTCCAGGAATGAAGGCCTCATCTGAAGATTTCAAGCCATATTATTGGTGTGGTTCACTGGTTTCTGAGAAATTCCCCCCCTATCTGTGAAACGCGCTTGAAATAAAGACGACCTGGAACGTGCCCAGAATTTTGTGTTGACACTGACATCATGTGACAGTACATCTTGAAGAATCAGGGCTGCGGTCCAATCGCATTACTTTTACCTCAGCCCTCGCGCTAGCCACTTTCCCTCTGAGGAATCCCTGTTGAAACTGGATGTAGCTTGATTGCCATCTTAAGTGGCGGTCCAATCACAAATGTTGTCCCCTCTGCCAAGGATGGAGGTGGCTATGAGAAGTGTGCAAAGGCCGGACAGAAGAGATTGAACTAAAGAAATGTTGTTCAAAATATAAAAATATTGACAGAGGAGAGAGGGTAAATTCTCTATGCAATTTATAGTCCCCTGTAGCTCAGTTGGTAGAGCATGGCGCTTGCAACACCAGGGTTGTGGGTTCGTTTCCCACGGGGGGCCAGTATGAAGAATGTATGCACTCACTAACTGTAAGTCGCTCTGGAAAAGAGTGTCTGTAATTTCCTTCACTTTTGGATACAGAAGTTCTGCTGAATGATTTAGCACGCTGCTCAGCTAGCTAGCTTACATCTCTGTCCTACCTAACTAGCATTAGGTAAGACCTAAAACGTGTTTGAATATAGAAATTCTGCCTGACTATTTAGTACGAGATCATCTTTGGCATAATATAGTTAGCTAGAAAATTAAGTTTCCTAGGCTAGTTAGCTTTGCTAGCTAGATAGCAAACATTAGCTAGCTAACATCACAGAATTTCTAGGACATTTGCTTAACTAGCTTGTTTGATTAGCACGCTAGCTAACCTTTTAACTCAGGTACTGTCTCTAGTACTTTTTACATTTTAGTAGATGCCATTATGCAGAGCAACTTACAGAAGCAATTACACTCAAGTGCCTTGCTCAAGGACACATCAACTGATTTTTCACCTAGTCAGATCAGGGATTCTAACCAGCAACCTTTCGGTTACTGGCCCAATGCCCTTAACCGCTAGGCTACCTGCCATCACCACGCTAGCTGTTCCAATTTTAAGACTAACTTACTAGCTAGCTAAGCAACTAGTGTATTAGCAAAAATTGTGATAACTAGCTAACCCCTTTAATCTGTGGTAGCTAGCAATTAGTGTTAGCAAGTAATGTTAAACACTAGCTAGCTATTATTGTTAGCTAGCAGTGGATATCATAACTAGCTAAGCCTAAATGGTATAAATCATGATAATGATGTTAGTAGAGTTATGTGTAGCTAGAGTGTCTATGCTAAATTGTCATAAATTCCTCTTCTCACCCACAGATTCCCATAAGGTCTCAGACTCCAGGATGGGAAAATGCTTAACTAGAAGGAAACAGATGAATAGATAAATAGTTAATAAGTTGTCAATTTCTATTCTGACTTGTAATGTTAAAAAGGAAAGAAGAAAACTCCCTGTTTATCTGAATTAGCTAGGCTACTTACTATACTAATGATAGGCTACAGATTTGAGTCACCACAATTAAAATGTTTTCCCAATGTATCCTTCTATAAAATTACATTTTGTTCTTACTATGTATTGCATGTTTGAGGAGATTATATGCAGTTATAAATGTTTGCAACTCATTAATAAATGGTCAGTAGGTTTCCACTTCCATTAAAGGTATATTTTCAGCAGTTGTAAGGTAACTCATTTGTTAATGTTCAGTGGATTGCCACTTTTAAAAAATGTATAATTTTAGTAGTTAATAATGTTGATAACTCAGTTATAAATGTTCATAGGTCTGTCACTTTAAAATAAGGTGTATGTTTAGCAGTTATAAATGTTGAAAACTCAGTTATAAATGTTTATAGGGCTGTCTCTTTAAAATATTGTATACTTTTAGCAGTTATACAGTACCAGTCAAAAGTTTGGACACACCTACTCATTCCAGGGTTTTTCTTTATTTTTACTACCTACGACTGAAAGAAATAACGAAACAGGGAGAACACTTCTCAAGTACGTGTACATAGGTCTCCGATCAGACACTGAGCAGTACTGCTGGACATAGAGAAACTAACAGAGAAAACAGAGCAAGGGAACACAGGGAAGTGAGGGCATAAATACACAGGTGACACCAATAGAATATAGATTAGTCCAGACTGGGAGTGAGGAGGTGCCTAAGTTTGTCGGAGGCTGACACCTAGTGGGTCGCTCCGGAACTGCGACCCCCTCCTGTAACAGTACAGTGAAGTGGGCCTGGACCGACGGGACCGCCTCCTCCTCCTCTTGTTGGTACCCGTATTGGCACTGGAAGGGGGACAGGCCAGTTGATGAGCAGAGAAGGGTGTTGTGGGCGTACTCCGCCCACGCCAGTCGCTGACTCCACATAATTTGGTTACTGGAGGCGTAGCACCTCAGCACCCCCTCCAGATCCTGGTTGACGCGCTCCGTCTGCCCGTTCAACTGTGGATGGAAGCTGGAAGACAAGCAGATGGAGGCGCCGAGGCAGGTGGTGAACGCCTTCCAGAACCTGGAGGCGAACTGCGGGCCTCGATCCGACACCACATCTTGGGGAAGGCCATGGACCCGGAAAACGTGCTGCAGACGCCTCTGCCTCTCCATCCTGGACAAGCGCCCGCTGCCCCCAGCTGCATAGCCTCCTCCTGAGGCGACTCTTCCCTGAATCGGCGGAAAGGCTCAGGGTTGATAGGCGAGCCTCTCACGACTCCGATTGTCAACCCACACCAAGAGTTCAACAAGGCCGTCCAGTCGCTCAGGCAGCTCCCTGAAGGAGAGTTTGTCCTTCATCCCCTCCGATAGCCCCTGCGCGTAAAGGATGACAAGGGTGGCCTCCTCCCATCCTGCCACTCGAGCCGGGGCCGGAACGCCACGGAGTAGTCCACCACCAAACGGTCACCCTGCCGACAAGCCGTGAGCCGCCTCCCAGCCTCGTGCCCCGACACCACCCAAGAGGTGTAGAACACCTTGCGTCGCACCCGGGTGAATTGGTAGGAGTCTGAGCACCCCGAAGTTTGGCTCTCCCACTCCGCGGTAGCCCAGGAAAGGGCCCGACCCGTCAACAGAGTGATGATGTAGGCCACCCGGCCCTGCTCTGTCGGGAAGGAGGAGGGTTGTAGGCTGAAAACCAGGGAACACTGGGTGAGGATTTCCCTGCAGCCCTCTGGACATCCGTGATACCTCTCCGGAGGTGGTAGGCAGGGTTTCTGCGATGTCGCAGGCGAGACTGGAGACGCCGCTGCCGCGGCTTCCGCACAGCTCGCTGCCGGGGCTGGTCGGGTGTCCACCCGGTTCTGCACGGCGATCGTCAGCTGGCGGAGATTCTGCGGTCGTGATGGTTCAGCATAGCTCCCTGTGTTGCCAATGCGCGCCGATACTGTGCTGCCTCGGCTGGGTCCATATTGGCTCTGTTTTGTGTAAGGGTTGGTGTGAGGTGTGACCCAGGGGTGGTGCAGGATATACAGTAGGCAGCATGTAGAGATGGTGAAACAACGATCTTTACTGGTGGTCTTGAAGCCAGAATATAAAATAACGGATTTATCACGATAAAAGAAAGGCGGAGCAAATAAGTCTTAAAAACTAGCTGATCGCCAAAATATGAAATACTACCTAATACTACTAAAGGACACCAATAAGAAGAAAATAATTGTTTGAGCCAAGAAACACAAGCAATGGACATTAGACTGGTGGAAATCTGTCCTTTGGTCTGATGAGTCAAAATTTCAGATTTTTGGTTCCAACCGCCGTGTCTTTGTGAGACACAGAGCAAGTGAACAGATGATCCCTGCATGTGTGGTTCCCACCGTGAAGCATGGAGGAGGAGGTGTGATGGTGTGGGGGTGCTTTGCTGGTGACAGTGTCTGTGAATGTGTTACAATTAGAGGCACACTTAACCAGCATGGCTGCCACAACATTCTGCAGCGATGAGCCGTCTTCCACTCATCTGGTTTGCGCTTAGTGGGATTATCATTTGTTTTTCGATAGGACAATGACCCAACACACCTCCAGACTGTGTAAGGGCTATTTGACCAAGGAGAGTGATGGAGTGATGCATCAGATGACCTGGCCTCCACAATCACCCGACCTCAACCCAATTGAGATGGTTTGGGATGAGTTGGACCGCAGAGTGAATGAAAAGCAGCCAACAAGGGCTCAACATATGTGGGAAGTACTTCAAGACTGTTGGAAAAGCATTCCTCTTGAAGCTGGTTGAGAGAATGCCAAGAGTGTTCAAAGCTGTCATCAAGGCAAAGGGTGGCTACTTTGAAGAATCTCAAATATAAAATATATTTTGATTTGTTTAACACTTGTTTGGTTACTACATGATTCCATATGTATTTCTTCACTATTATTCTACAATGTAGAAAATATTCAAAATAAAGAAAAACCCTTGAATGACTCGGTGTGTCCAAACTTTTGACTGAACTGAACATGTGGGTAAATCATATATCGATGATGTGAGAGTTCACTCAGAGCTTAGACATACTCATAAGCAGTATTGGGTACTCATCACTACATACATGAGAGAAGACTCAACACTTTGTTAAACGTGTTCAGTCAATGAATGGTGGGTATAAAGACCAAAACATACCTCCTCCACTGTTTCACCAAATAAAGGTATTACGGTTACTATTTCACAAGAGAGCGTTCACCGTACTTGGACTATCACAGAGAAGTGGTAAGGGTGTTGATATAATGTGGTAAGGGGTCATATGTTAGGAATGACGATTGAATCTGAGAGCATCTGGTCAGCGCGGCGGTGGCACAGGAATCCTCATCTCTCCCAAGTGGACATTCTCTCTTTTTCCCCTGACCCATCTGTCTATCTCCTCATTTTAATTCCATGCTGTCACAGTCATTAGCCCATTCAAGCTTAACATCCTTGTCATTTATCGCCCTCCAGGTTCCCTTGGAGAGTTCATCAATGAGCTTGATGCCTTGATAAGTTCCTTTCCTGAGGATGGCTCACCCCTCACAGTTCTGGGTGACTTAACCTCCCTACGTCTGCCTTTGACTCATTTCTCTCTGCCTCCTTCTTTCCACTCCTTTCCTCTTTTGACCTCACCCTCTCACCTTCCCCCCCTACTCACAAGGCAGGCAATACGCTTGACCTCATCTTTACTATATGCTGTTCTTCTACTAATCTCACTGCAACTCCCCTCCAAGTCTCCGACCACTACTTTGTATCCTTTTCTTTCTCGTTCTCCTCCAACACTACCCATTCTGCCCCTACTCAGATGGTAATGTGCCGTCGCAACCTTCGCTCTCTCTCTCCCGCTACTCTCTCCTCTTCCATCCTATCATCTCTTCCCTCTGCTAAATCCTTCTCCCTCCGATCTCTTGATTCTGCCACCTCAACCCTCCTCTCCTCCCTTTCTGCATCTTTTGACTCTCTATGTCCCCTATAATCCCGGCCGGCTCGGTCCTCCCCTCCTGCTCCGTGGCTTGACGACTCATTGCGAGCTCACAGAAGAGGGCTCCGGGCAGCCGAGCGGAAATGGAGGAAAACAAGACTCCCTGCAGACCTGTCATCTTTTCACAACCTCCTCTCTACATTCTCTTCCTCTTTTTCCGCTGCTAAAGCCACTTTCTACCACTCTAAATTTCAAGCCTCTGCCTCTAACCCTAGGAATCTCTTTGCCACCTTCTCCTCCCTGCTGAATCCTCCTCCTCCTCCCCCTCCCTCCTCCCTCTCTGTGGATGACTTTGTCAACCATTTTGAAAAGAAGGTTGACGACATCCGATCCTCATTTATTAAGTCAAATGACACCGCTGGTCCTGCTCACACTGCCCTACCCTATGCTTTGACTTCTTTCTCCCCTCTCTCTCCAGATGAAATCTTGCGACTTGTGACGGCCGGCCGCCCAACAACCTGCCCGCTTGACCCTATCCCCTCCTCTCTTCTCCAGACCATTTCCGGAGACATTCTCCCTTACCTCACCACGCTCATCAACTGATCCTTGACCGCTGGCCATGTCCCTTCCATCTTCAAGAAAGCGAGAGTTGCACCCCTCCTCAAAAAACCTACACTCGATCCCTCCGATGTCAACAACAACTCCATCCCTTATTTATTTTCTCTCCAAAACTCTTGAGCGTGCCGTCTCTAGCCAACTCTCCTGCTATCTCTCTCAGAATGACCTTCTTGATCCAAACCAGTCAGGTTTCAAGACTGGTCATTCAACTGAGACTGCTCTTCTCTGGGTCACGGAGGCTCTCCGCACTGCTAAAGCTAACTCTCTCTCCTCTGCTCTTAACCTTCTAGACCTATCCGCTGCCTTTGATACTGTGAACCATCAGATCCTCCTCTCCACCCTCTCCGAGTTGGGCATCTCCGACGCTTCTCACTCTTGGATTGCGTCCTACCTGACAGGCCGCTCCTACCAGGTGGCGTGGCGAGAATCTGTCTCCGCACCACGTGCTCTCACCACTGGTGTCCCCCAGAGCTCAGTTCTAGGCCCTCTCCTATTCTCTCTATACACCAAGTCACTTGGCTCTGTCATATCCTCACATGGTCTCTCCTATCATTGCTACGCAGATGACACACAATTAATTTTCTCCTTTCCCCCTTCTGATAACCAGGTGGTGAATCGCATCTCTGCATGTCTGGCAGACATATCAGTGTGGATGTCGGATCACCACCTAAAGCTGAACCTCGGCAAGACGGAGCTGCTCTTCCTCCCGGGGAAGGGACTGCCCACTCCATGATCTCGCCATCACGGTTGACAACTCCATTGTGTCCTCCTCCCAGAGTGCAAAGAACCTTGGCGTGACCCTGGACAACACCCTGTTGTTCTCCGCTAACATCAAAGCGGTGACCCGATCCTGCAGGTTCATGCTCTACAACATTCGCAGAGTACGACCCTACCTTACATAGAAAGCAGCACAGGTCCTCATCTCCCGTCTGGATTACTGCAACTCGCTGTTGGCTGGGCTCTCTGCCTGTGCCATTAAACCCCTACAACTTATCCAGAACGCCGCAGCCCGTCTGGTGTTCGACCTTCCCAAGTTCTTTCATGTCACCCCGCTCCTCTGCACACTCCACTGGCTTCCAGTTGAGGCTCGTATCTACTACAAGACCATGGTGCTTGCCTACGGAGCTGTGAGAGGAACGGCACCTCCTTACCTTCAGGCTCTGATCAGATCCTACACCCAAACGAGGGCACTACGTTCATCCTGCTCTGGCCTGCTAGCTCCCCTACCTCTACGAAAGCACAGTTCCCGCTCAGCCCAGTCAAAGCTATTTGCTGCTCTGGCACCCCAATGGTGGAACAAGCTCCCCCACGACGCCAGGACAGCAGAGTCACTGACCACCTTCCGGAGACACTTGAAACCCTACCTCTTTAAGGAATACCTGGAATAGTATAAAGTAATCCTTCTACCCCCCCCCCCCCCCCCCCCCGGATGTAAATTTGGCCAGGGCATCAGGGTTTCAAAGGTGGGTCAAGAGCAATGGTGTCAAGTACTTAAGTAAAAATACTTGAAAGTACTACTTAAGTAGTTTAATGGGGCATCTGTACTTCAAATCAAATCAAATCAAATGTTATTTGTCACATGCTACGAATACAACAGGTGTAGACCTTACAATGAAATGCTTACTTACAAGCCCTTAAGTATCAATGCAGTTTTAAGAAAGAATACAAGAAAAAAATCGCAAAAAATACAAAATAAAATACTGAATAAAAGTAACAAATAATTAAAGAGCAGCAGTAAAAATAACAATAGCGAGGCTATATACAGGGGGTAGCGGTACCGAGTCAATGTGCGGGGACACCGTTTAGTCAAGGTAATTGGGGTAATATGTACATGTAGGTAGAGTTATTAAAGTGACTATGCATAGATAATAAACAGAGAGTAGCAGCAGCGTAAAAGAGGGGTGGGGGGGGGGGGGCAATGCAAATAGACTGGGTAGCCATTTGATTAGATGTTCAGGAGTCTTATGGCTTGGGGGTAGAAGCTGTTTAGAAGCCTCTTGTACCTAGACTTGGCGCTCCGGTGACTAGGGTGGCTGGAGTCTTCGACAATTTTTAGGGCCTTCCTCTGACACCGCCTGGTATAGAGGTCCTGGATGGCAGGAAGCTTGGCCCCAGTGATGTACCCTCTGTATTACCTTGCGGTCAGAGGCCGAGCAGTTGCCATACTAGGCAGTGATGCAACCAGTCAGGATGCTCTCGATGGTGCAGCTGTAGAACCTTTTGAGGATCTGAGGACCCATGCCATGTGTCCTTAGTGGGAATAGGGTTTGTCGTGCTCTCTTCATGACTGTCTTGGTGTGCTTGGACCATTTTAGTTTTTTGGTGATGTGGACACCAAGGAACTTGAAGCTCTCAACCTGCTCCACTACAGCCCCGTCGATGAGAATTGGAGCGTGCTCGGTCCTCTTCTTTTTCCTGTAGTCCACAATCATCTCCTTTGTCTTGATCACATTGAGGGAGAGGTTGTTGTCATGGCACCACACGGCCAGGTCTCTGATCTCCTCCTTATGGGCTGTTTCGTTGTTGTCAGTGATCAGGCCTACCACTGTTGTGTCATCGGCAAACTTAATGATGGTGTTGGAGTCGTGCCTGGCCATGCAGTCATGAGTGAACACGGAGTACAAGAGGGGACTGAGCGCACACCCCTGAGAGGCCCCCGTGTTGAGGATCAGCGTGGTGAATGTGTTGTTACCTACCCTTACACCTGGGGGCGGCCCGTCAGGAAGTCTAGGATCCAGTTGCAGATGGAGGTGTTTAGTCCCAGGGTCCTTAGCTTAGCGATGAGCTTTGAGGGCACTATGGTGTTGAATGCTGAGCTGTAGTCAATGAATAACATTCTCACATAGGTGTTCCTCTTGTCCAGGTGGGAAAGGACAGTTTGGAGCACAATAGAGATTGCATCATCTGTGGATCTGTTGGGGCAATATGCAAATTGGAGTGGGTCTAGGGTTTCTAGGATAATGGTGTTGATGTGAGCCATGACCAGCCTTTCAAAGCACTTCATAGTTACAGACGTGAGTGCTATGGGTCGGTAGTCTTTTAGGCAGGTTACCTTAGTGTTCTTGGGCACAGGGACTATGGTGGTCTGCTTGAAACATGTTGGTATTACAGACTCAGAGGTTGAAAATGTCAGTGAAGACACTTGCCAGTTGGTCAGCGCATGTTCGAAGTACACATCCTGGTAATCCGTCTGGCCATGCGGCCTTGTGTATGTTGACCTGTTTAAAGGTCTTTCTCACAATGGCTATGGAGAGCATGATCACACAGTCATCTGCAACAGCTGATGCTCTCATGCATGTTTCAGTGTTACTTGCCTCGAAGTGAGCATAGAAGTAATTTAGCTTGTCTGGTAGGCTCGTGTCACTGGGCAGCTCGCGGCTGTGCTTCCCTTTGCAGTCTGTAATAGTTTGCAAGCCCTGCCACATCCGACGAGCGTCGGAGCCGGTGTAGTACGATTCGATCTTAGTCCTGTATTGACGCTTTGCCTGTTTGATGGTTCGTCGGAGGGCATAGCGGGGTTTCTTGTAAGCTTCCGGGTTAGAGTCCCGCTCCTTGAAAGTGGCAGCTCTACCCTTTATCTTCAGTGCGGGTGCTGTCTGTAATCCATGGCTTCTGGTTGTGGTATGTACGTACAGTCACTGTGGGGATGACGTCATCGATGCACTTATTGATGAAGCCAGTGACTGATGTGATGTACTCCTCAATGCCATCGGAAGAATCCAGGAACATATTCCAGTCTGTGCTAGCAAAACAGTCCTGTAGCTTATTATCTGCGTCATCTGACCACTTTTATATTGACCGATTCACTGGTGATTCCTGCTTTAGTTTTTGCTTGTAAACAGGAATCAGGAGAATATAATTAGTGTCAGATTTGCCAAATGGAGGGCGAGGGAGAGCTTTGTACGCGTCTCTGTGTGTGGAGTAAAGGTGGTCTAGAGTTTTTTCCCTCTGGTTGCACATTTACCATGCTGGTAGAAATGAGGTAAAACGGATTTAAGTTTCCCTGCATTAAAGTCCCCGGCCACTAGGAGCACCGCCTCTGGATGAGCATTTCCTGTTTGCTTATGGCCGTATACAGTTCATTGAGTGTGGTCTTAGTGCCAGCATCGGTTTGTGGTGGTAAATAGACAGAATATAGAATATAGAAGAATATAGATGAAAACTCTCTTGGTAGATAGTGTGGTCTACAGCTTATCATGAGATACTCTACCTCAAGCGAGCAAAACCTCGAGACTTCCTTAGACATCGTGCACCAGCTGTTATTTACAAATATACATAGACCGCCACCCCTTGTCTTACCAGAGGCTGCTGTTCTATCCTGCCGATACAGTGTATAACCCGCCAGCTGTATGTTATTCATGTCATCGTTCAGCCACGACTCTGTGAAACATAAGATATTACAGTTTTTAATGTCCCGTTGGTAGGATTTTCGTGCCTGTAGTTTGTCCATTATATTATCAAGCGATTGTAAGTTGGCCAATAGTATCGATGGCAAAGGCAGATTAGCACTCGTCGCTGGCTCCTTACCAAGCACCCCGATCTCCTTCCGCGATATCTCCTTTTCTTTCTACTGCAAATGACGGGGATGAGGGCCATGTCGACTGTCTGGAGCAAATCCCTCTCGTCCTACTCATAAAATAAAAAATATTCGTCCAGTTCAAGCTGAGTAATCGCTGTTCTGATGTCCAGAAGCTCTTTTCGGTCACTTGACTATTTATGCTTTTGACAGCTATTACTTTTACTTCACTACATTCCTAAAGAAAATGATGTACTTTTTACTCAATACATTTTCCCTGACACCCAAAAGTACTCGTTCAATTTTGAATGCTTAGCAGGACAGGAAAATTGTCTAATTCACACACTTATCGTGGTCCTCTGTAGCTCAATTGGTAGAGCATGGCGCTTGTAACGCCAGGGTAGTGGGTTCGATCCCCGGGACCACCCATACGTAAAACTGTATGCTCACATGACTGTAAGTCGTTTTGGATAAAAGCGTCTGCTAAATGGCATATTATTATTATTATTATTATTATCAACAGAACATCCCTGGTCATCCCTACTGCCTATGATCTGGCGGACTTACTAAACACATGCTTTGTTTGTAAATTATGTCTGAGTGTTGGACCATGCCCTTGGCTATCCGTGAACTAAAAAAACAAGAAAATGGTTTACTTTATATAAGTTATTACAAATTATTTATACTTTTACTTTTACTTTTGATACTTAAGTATATTTTAGCAATTACATTTACTTTTGATACTTAAGTATATTTAAAACCAAATACTTTTAGACTTTTACTCAAGTAGTATTTTACTGGGTGACTTTCACTTTTACTTGAGTCATTTTCTATTAAGGTATCTTTACTTTTACTCAAGTATGGAAATTGGGTACTTTTTCACCACCACTGGTCAAGACACATCATGAAAACCAACCTCTTCTGTTCCTGGGACAGAGCACCAATGCATCACACCCAAAAATGAGAAAATAACTATTGTTCAACTGTGCAACTATTGAAAATAAGGTTGCATGATAATGCTTATAAGATTTACCCCTACGTAAGTGCATTTATAAATGGTTAATAACTGGAGGTAAATATTGGCTCACTATTTGGCAAACACTGACCAGTTATTGCACTATTTTGACCAACGTGATACAACCGTTTATTAATGGTTTATAATGCATTTACAAAGATTCAATCATCGTTAATAACGTAATTATAACCTCTTTATAAACCCTTTACAAATGGAACTATATTGTAAAGTGTTACCGTTTTGGCTGTTGGAAAGATGGAAAGAGTTGGCTTCTATGGAAAGGTGGAAAGAGTCATTTCTCATTCTCTCTGTTGCTCTAGGATTTGTCTATCTCTCCTGCATGTCTCTCTGTCTCTATCTTTATATTTATCTTGCGCTCTCTGTCTCTCTTTCTTTCTCTCTCACCAAAATGGTCTCGACCTGTAAATATCAGGTTTGTCACTTCCAACATGTCTTTCCACTAAATATTTCAGTTGAAAATACAGACAAAGAGAATATTGCATTACATTTTAGCATTTATCCAGAACGACTTACAGTTAGCGAGTGCATACATTTTCATACTGGCCCCCCGTGGGAAACGAACCCACAACCCTGTCGTTGCAAGCGCCATGCTCTACCAACTGAGCTACAGGGGACAGTCAAAGTCAGTACACATAATTGTCTCCATGTAATTTAAACAATGAAGAGCATCAGTACACCAATTGCAGCCGTTGTCAGTCAACCAAGTGGACCTTTTGGTCATTTTTCACATTTCTAATGATTTATTCCCGGTTTAACAATGTATTATTAAAACCAACTCAGTGGCCTTGTGGTTAAGAGTGTCGGCCCTGAAATTGGAAGATTGGGAATTCGATCCACGGCCAAATCATACCAAAGACTGTAAAAATTATACCCGATGCGTCTCTGCTTGGCACTCAGCATGAAGGAGATAAATTGGGTGTAAGGCCCTGCCTTAGACTAACATCCAAGTGGTGTACTTCAAGCTGCTACAGAAACAGGAGATAGGCTCCTGCGGCTACTTACTTATTAAAACCTCCCATCCTGCAATACTAGAATCAAATCAACTCTATAAATTATCCAACTGCATCAGACATATAACCAATATGTCAGGCTTGGTGACTTAGAACTACAATGGTTATACTTCGACATTCTAATGAGACTATCTGGTTGGTACATAGAGAATGATAGAGGCCTCCAGTGGCTGTTTTAGCATGGGCTGTGCTATTTAGGGCTTCCACCATGCTTTCGCCATTTTAAAGTAGTCAAAGTAGTCAACTGGGTGGGGATTCCTATTGGTTGTTGCATCAGTGACGCTGCCCATGTTGTCACAGACGCTATAATGGCACAGATATAAAGATGAGTCCTCTATCTATCTCTATGGGTTGGTGTCATATCACTACATGTTGACATGACATAAAATGTGAGCAGTGTACATCAGGCGCCAGCATAGAATGCACAGTAAGCAGAGATAAGGGGAAAATGTGCTCTCCTAATTTAGAGTCCCATGGGTCCACTCACCCACACAGACACACTCATATCCCTGGGTTTCTCTAATCCCCACTGCTGAGTTCAAGGGGAAACCAGCAGTAGGCAAATTGGAGTGGGTCCAGTGTGTGTGTGTGTGTGTGTGTGTGTGTGAGAGAGAGAGAGTGAGAGTGAGTGGGTGGATGGTGGTAACGAGGGAGAGACAGCAGACTGACTCAGGTCAAATGTGTGTGTATGTGCGTGAGGATGAGGTGTGTGTGTGTGTGTGTGTGTGTGTGTGTGTGTGTGTGTATGTGACTGTATGTGTGTGCATATTGACAAAATTTGATCACCATGTTGTTGAGGGTAATTAGCTTTTTTCCCATACGGGGAGGGGGGTGGCTCATAAATTAAAATCCCTCTCCCCTTCTCATTTCTCATTACTTTTGAGATGCTGAAGGAGGGATGATTTGGGAACACACATATACCCACACACACATAATAAAATTGATAAAATGCAGTGTTTGGGCGTGTGTGTGTGTGTCAGGCGTGCGGCCCCATGTACCAGAATGCATTGGGACTTTGTGATGAGGGCTCGCTGGCAGCAGTGGCATGGGAATGAACACATTAACGGTAACAAGCTGGCAGCCGAGAGGGAGAGGGAGGGAGAGAGAAGAGGAAAGGGAGAGAGAGGAGGAAAGGGAGAGCGAGAGAGAGAGAGAGAGAGAGAGAGAGGGATAAGGGGGGGGAGAGAGAGCAATGAGGTGAGTCACTCTGGCCCTGGTCTATGCGTCTCTGCTCAGACGGCTGTCCACAGAGCACAAACACACTTGCTTCCACTCATGCACAGTCAATGGCTCTGATGATTGTGTGTGGATATTGGGACTACAAACAGCGCTATGCTTTTTTCCACACACACAAATGTTCCCTGCTCACTCACACATACACACATTTCTGCATTGCAAGGGCCTTCATTAAAAGCCTTGATGTCAGACAGTAAAGAGCCTTGGACCTTCAGTCTGACTGATGCAGAGTTTATTAGACCCTGTTAAGCCAGACAGGCCTTTAAAACAAGAATGGCTGGGAGGGACTAAATCATGATAGTTGAGGAGAAAAAGAGCGAGAAAAAGAAGGGTATAGAGGGCCTTGCTGTAGAAAGGGATGGAAGGATGTGTGTGCCAAATAAATCAATTAGACTACACAACTTGGAACTGGCTCCAAGCTCCGAGTACAATGCTTCATCACGCATGTACTCTAGTGTTTCTGACTGTGTACTGTAACTGTGTGTTGGGGGGATTATGTGTATGTGCGGTGGAAGGGAACGCTGTGTTTGTGTGTGTATGCGTGGGCGTGGGCGGATTGTGTCTATTGGGGTTTAGGGAGTGTGTGTTTGTGTTTGTGTCTGCAAGCATGAGTATGTGTATCTGTGTGTATGTGTCAGAATGGAAAGGGGATGCAGTAGTGGCTGTTGCCTAAAGAAATAGGTAGGATGGAAGTTCGGGGTTGGGGTAATGTGTTCTAGTGTGTATGCAATTAGTGTTAGCCTCTACAAAAAAATGTACAAGTGTCGACTCTGCTCCACTGCACTACTGATAATCATGTAATCCTGTAGTCAATTTGTTAATCTTCGACTCCTGACTCCCCCCAAAAATGTTGAGGGTAAGTATTTCCTGAGAGGAAATGGGAAAGTGAAAGTGTGTGTAAAGTAGATTGGGTTAAACCGAGGACAGCACAGTGCTGACTACAGGACCTAGAAATAATACAGCTGGCTAAAGCCCTGTGGTTACTCATTCTACACCCATGCCACATCAGTCTCTCTCTCTCTCTCTCTCTCTCTCTCTCTCTCTCTCTCTCTCTCTCTCTCTCTCTTTTCATTTTCTCAGGTATACAGTATTTTACTCTCTCCTCCCTGAACTAGTAATGTATGTCCCTGCAACCCCCCTTAAACTGGGGTCTCCACATTTATAAAAGGCCATCCCCATTCCAAAATCAACTCACCCTCCCTAGGTAAGAGTCTCCTGCCAGCTCCCTAAGCGCTAGGTTACACTAACTAACCTTCATGCTACCTCAATCTCCTTACTCACACTAATTGGTACTAGCATTAAATGGAGTTAGGTCTAATCTGTGGGGTATCTGGAGAACATCTATGGACCCCTTCCTATGTCATAACAGCCTGGGTTCAGTTTTAATGGGCAGTTATGTTGTGTTGTACAGCCCTGCGATGCATCTCCTCTGACATCTTGTTGTGTTCTTCACTAGGCTACAGTGAGCTATGCTATTCACAGCTAATTAGATTAGCATTCATTTCAGGTGGGAGAGAGACGAAGCAAGACACAACAATGCTGTCTTCTCTCCTTCCTTCTGGGACTGTTTCCCCACTTTATTTCTTCCCCCGTCTCTTTCCCTCTCTTCTCTCTTTATATTTTTTAGATTTAGCGACGTCTGCATTGATTAAGAACAGTGTTGGGATTAGTTACTTGAAAAATTACATAGTACTCATTACATTTAAGAAAAGTAACACGTTACATTACAATATTACTTTGTGTGGAAAGTTTCGCGTTATATTATTAGCTATATTACTTTGCCTTCGTTTCATGAAAGAAAAAATAAAATGTTTGTTTGACTGTTGGAGGGAGCAAGGTGAGCCACGCGTGCTCTACCAAAGATAGGCTACTTACTAACTCAGGTTTGATCACTAGTTTCTCCTTTCATTTGTGGCGCTGCTTTCCTGTGCTAGTCTACAAGTGTTGTGCTATTATATGGGCTGCTTAATTAGCCATATATACTGTAAGGCAAACATCTGTACAGATTTCCTATCTTTTCATTCAAAATCTTTCTCTCGAGCTGCCAGTTCTGGTTATAGACTACACGGACCCATAGAGATATATAGAGGGCACACTTGCCACTATACGGGAAAGCCGTTTATGGGCTTTGCTATCACAGAAACAATCAATGGCAAAGATCAGATGTGTGCCCTATATATACATTTCTATGGACAGCAGCTGTCATGACATTTCTCAAAATAGCTTTCTTTGTGCTCGCTCGAGAACTAAATGAGGAAACAAGTCATGGAAACGCGCCCGGTAGAGATATGATTCTGAAAGTAACGCAAAACATGTTTTTAGAAATTGTAGAATTTTTGGGGTAAATGAAATACAGAAATACTTTTGCTCATTATTCTTTCCTAAATTCTCCAGGCTCTGTGAAATTGGTTGTTGATCATTGCTAGACTCTTGCCATATATTTTAAAGTAGATCTAAGTCTAAACTATAACTTGGCTACTCAGGAACATTAGCTGCCTTCTTGGTAAGCAACTCCAGTGCAGATTTGACCTTGTGTTTTCTGTTATTGTCCTGCTGAAAGGTGAATGCATCTCCCAGTTTCGGGAGGAAAGCAGACTGAACCAGGTTTTCCTCTAGGATTTTGCCTGTGCTTAGCTCCTTTACGTTTAGTTTTTATCCTGAAAAACTCCCCAGTCCTTAATGATTACAAGCATACCCATAACATGATGCAGCCACCACTATGCTTGAAAATATGGAGAGTGGTACTCAGTAATGTTTTGTACTGGATTTGCCCCATACATAACACTTTGTATTCAGGACCCAAAAAAAAAATCAGTATTACTTTAGTGCCTTGTTCCAAACAGGATTCATGTTCTGGAATATTTTTATTCGGTACAGGCTTCCTTCTTTTCACTCTGTCAATTAGGTTAGTATTTTGGAGTAACTACAATGCTGTTGAGCCATCCTCAGTTTTCTCCTATCACAGCCATTAAACTCTGTAACTGTTTTAAAGTGAAATCCCTGAGTGGTTTCTTTCCTCTCCAGCAACTGAGTTAGGAAGGACGCCTGTATCTTTGTAGTGACTGGGTGTATTGATACACCATCCAAAGTGTAATTAATAACTTCACCATGCTCAAAGGCATATTCAGTGTCTTTTTTTTTTTTACCCATCTACCAATAGGTGCCCTTATTAGGAAGGCTTTGGAAAACCTCCCTAGTCTTAGTGGTTGAATCTAGGCATATTCAGTGTCTGCTTTTTATTTTGTTTACCCATCTACCAATAGGTGCCCTTCTTTGGAAGGCATTGGAAACCCTCCCTAGTCTTTGTGGTTCAATCTGTGTTTAAAATGCACTGCTCGACTGAGGGACCTTAGAGATAATTGTATATGTGGGGTAGAGAGATGAGGTAGTCATTCAAAAATAATGTTAAACACTATTATTACACACAGAGTGAGTCCATGCAACTTATTATGTGAGTTATTAGGCGGCAAATTGACTTATTATGTTGCAATCATTACTCCTGAACGTGTTTAAGCTTGCCATAACAAACGGGTTGAATACGTATTGACTCAAATACGTATTGACTCAAGACATTTCCCCATTTCATTTGTAATTAATTTGTAAAGATGTTGAAAAACATAATTCCACATTGACATTATGGGGTATTCTGTGTAGGCCAGTGACAAAGAAATCTGAATGTAATACATTTTAAATTCAGGCTGTAACTTCCAGCTCTCTGATTGGAGTGGAAGCCGTTTGATCTCTTTTCATGGCCTCCCCATCCCTGCATCAAGGGAACTCATTTTAGAGCCAGTCAGCTTCTGTTCCCCTTTCTCCTAGCAGTATGCCATGTCAAGGGGCTGCTGCCATCCTAACAACAGCATATAGATAAATGCAAATGAGCCAGGAAGGCTTTTTATGGCTCTTTATGAAGTATTAATATTAATGCCCCTGCCAGCAGAGATACCAATGGTGCTTTAATGTATCACACTTGGTTAGCAAGCTACAGCTGCACACACAGGGTGTGCATGGTGTGTGTGTCAGTGTGTGTGTGTGTGTGTGTGTTCGAAGAGGCTAAGTCATCCATTTGGCTAATATGTCACAAGCTAAGCTTGAATCAATCTGTTTAATGTCTAGCTTTTCCATTGACATTGGCTGTAAAATGAATGCAGAGTTCTGATCAGATAATTGGCTCACAGAGTGACTGTAATGGCTGACAATGTTGATCCTGCTCAGCTGGTCATGGCTAAATAAACACCCTGCTAGTAGCATGCTATCAGTAAATGAGAAATGATGGTTTGAGTATGTACGTTTTCAAACCATTTGTTATATAAATGGGATGTTACATCTATATCAGCCCCTGGAACTAATAGCAACAGCCTATCTCAGCCAAGCATAGTTTTATTGAGTACATTTTCTCAGTTCCTGTTAGTGACCATATAATGTGAATAAGTATTCAACCCTTTTGTTATGGCAAGCCTAAATAAGTTCAGGAGTAAACATTTGGTTAAAAAGTCACATAAATAGTTGAATTGACTTAGTCTATGTGCAATAATAGTGATTAACATGATTTTTGACGACCTCATCTCTGTACCCCACACATACAATTATCTCTAAGGTCCCTCCATCGAGCAGTGAATTTCAAACACAGGGCACCTATTGGTAGATGGGTAAAAAAAAGCAGACATTGAACATCCCTTTGACATTATAACGTTAATAATTACACTTTGGATTGTGTATCAAAACACCCAGTCACTACAAAGATACAGGCGTCCTTTTGCTGGAGAGGAAAGAAACCACTCAGGGATTTCAACATGAGACCAACAGTGATTTAAAAACAGTTACAGAGTTTAATGGCTGTGACAGGAGAAAACTGAGGATGGATCAACATTGTAGTTACTCCACAATACTAACCTAGAGTTGAAGTCGGAAGTTTACATACACCTTAAAACTCAGTTTTTCACAATTCCTGACATTTAATCCTAGTAAATATTCCCTGTCTTAGTTCAGTTAGGATCACCACTTTATTTTAAGAATGTGAAATGTCAGAATAATAGTAGAGAGAATGATTTATTTCAGCTTTTATTTCATTCATCACATTCCCAGTGGGTCAGAAGTTTACATACACTCAATTAGTATTTGGTAGCATTGCCTTGAAGTTGTTTAACTTGGGTCAGACGTTTCGGGTAGCCTTCCACAAGCTTCCCACAATAAGTTGGGTGAATTTTGGCCCATTCCTCCTGACAGAGCTGGTGTAACTGAGTCAGGTTTGTAGACCTCCTTGCTCGCACACGCTTTTTCAGTTCTGCCCACAAATGTTCTATAGGATTGAGGTCAGGGCTTTGTGATGGCCACTCCAATACCTTGACTTTGTTGTCCTTAAGCCATTTTGCCACAACTTTGGAAGTATGCTTGGGGTCATTGTCATTGTCCATTTGGAAGACCCATTTGCGACCAAGCTTTAACTTCCTGACTGATGTCTTGAGATGTTGCTTCAATATATCCACATCTATTTTGTGAAGTGCACCAGTCCCTCCTGCAGCAAAGCAGGAATACAAAGTGTTATCCGGAATACAAAGTGTTATGTTTGGGGCAAATCCAATACAACACATTACTGAGTACCTCTCTCCATATTTTCAACCATAGTGGTGGCTGCATCATGTTTGTAACCGTTAAGGACTGGGGAGTTTTTCAGGATAAAAAATAAACGGAATGGAGCTAAGCACAGGCAAAATCCTAGAGGAAATTCTGGTTCAGTCTGCATTCCACCAGACACTGGGAGATTAATTCACATTTCAGCAGGACAATAACCTTAAACACAAGGCTAAATCCACACTGGAGTTCCTTACCAAGAAGACAGCTCATGTTCCTGAGAGGCTGAGTTACAATTTTTACTTAAATCTACTTGGAAATCTATGGCAAGACCTGAAAATGTTTGTCTAGCAATGATCAACAAGCATTTTGACAGAGCTCGATGGTGCGCAATCCAGGTGCGCAAAGCTCTTAGAGACTAACTCAGAAAGACTCACAGCTGTAATCACTGCCAAAGGTGATTCCAACCTGTATTGACTTAGGGGAGTGAATACTTATGTAAATGAGATATTTCTGTATTTCATTTTCAATATATTTGCAAACATTTCTAAAAACATGTTTTCACTTTGTCATTATGGGGTATTGTGTGTAGATAGGTAAAAAATTATAATATTTAATCAATTTTGAATTAAGGCTGTAACACAACAAAATGTGGAATAAGTCAAGGGGTATGAATACTTTCTGAAGGCACTGTATACACTGAGTGTACAAAACATTAGGAACACCTAACTAATATTGAGTTGCACCTCAATTCGTTGGGGTATGGACTACAAGATGTGTATACACTCCACCATGTAAACATACTCTGAAAGATGGGTCAGTTCGGAGTAGTGGGAGATGGTGTGCACGATGTTCAAGGGCATTCTTTTTCCATCTTGAAAACATGTCAGAAATAACTGTGCTGTGAAACAAAGTGTGATTCAAGGAGTTAGGATGAGGTCTGGCAGCAGGGGAATCCTGACCGATGATTATTTATATAAATTGCGGGGCATTCCCACTGTGCACAAACTGGTTAAATCAACGTATGTTCAACGTAATGTGTCAACGTATTGTGATGTGGAATGCATTGGATTTGAAAAAAGTTAGACAAACCTTGTATAAAATATGTTGAATTTGTATATTTGAAACATCAGATCGTCAATATAATAGCACCTCCTACTGTAGAGTTGATCTATCTACAGCTATTCCTTTGGTCTCTCATCCAGGGTTTTAACCAAGCCCTGCTTAGCTTTGTTATTTGTCACTGACTATTACCAATGTGCTATCGTAAGAATGATTGTTGCAATAGCGCCAATTAATAGATTCACTGTTGTTATCGAAGTCATTTCAAAGGGTAGGTTCAAAAGAGCAACTGAAATGTAACCATACTTTATCAAACATATCATAAATTACGCTGTTTAGGTCTATATAGCATTTGGGAAGTCATCAACAGCTAATGTTTAAATTCAGCCCAGGATTCAACAAAAAATTGACAATACATAAAGGCCTAGGGTTTCAAGCTTTGGTTGATTTCAAATGGAATCTACAAGTTAATAATAAATATGTTGGATTCACGTCTCCATCTCAACCAAAAATGTAATTTAAAGTAATGGAATAAATAAAATCAAACTGTTTTTAAGGAGCATTTAAAGTTTGATTTGATTTGATTTTGTCCTATTCTTTAACTTAGAATTTTGGTTGAAATGAAGACGTGAATCCAACATATCAATTATTAATTTGTAGACAAACTGGAATTAAAACCAGGCTCAGTGGCACAGATGGAGGTATCCAAGCAGAAGATACATCTCCTTCAAAAGTTCATATTTGGTTGTGTTGACAAACAATAATAATTCAATAACACTTTTGCAATACGGTAAATAGCCTATTAACTTGGCGACAAGTTAACGAATGCTTGTCAAACATCTAATTCCAAAATCACGGGCATTAATTTGGTCCCCCCCCCTTGCTGCTATAACAGCCTCCACTCTTCTGGGAAGGCTTTCCACTAGATGTTGGAACATTGCTGCGGGGACTTACTTCCATTCAGCCACAAGAGCATTTGTGAGGTCGGTCACTGATGTTGGGCGTTTAGGCCTGGCTTGCAGTTGGCATTCCATGCTGAAACAGGAAAGAGCCATCCCCAAACTGTTGCCACAAAGTTGGAAGCACAGAATCGTCTAGAATGTCATTGTATGCTGTAGCGGTAAGATCTTCCTTCACTGGAACTAGTGGGCCTAGCCCGAAACATGAAAAACAGCCCCAGATCATTATTCCTCCTCCACCAAACTTTACAGTTGGCACTATGCATTGGAGCAGGTTGCGTTCTCCTGGCATCCGCCAAACCCAGATTTGTTTGTTGGACTGCCAAATGGTGAAGCGTAATTCATCACTGCAGTTGTTGTATTTAAATAAACTAAATATCTGACATAGTATTCCCATTTGAACTTTGGTGTGCTTTTAAATAGTTGAAAGCATAGTGATATCACATTTGGAACTCAACACATTTTTGGGCTGTCTTTCTGAGTGGGTGAAAATAGGTTGAAATCAAATTGATCAACTTATCTACCAAATATTACCCAATTCTCCACGGTGAAATGATGTGGTGTACCCAGTGGGTTTGTTTTGCAAACTCTGCATTGTACATTGTACAGTACAAAAACACTGCTAGCCAAACACAACAGTCTCTTGCTATGCGCGCAATTGAATTAAAGGGCAACTACACCCTACAAATATTTTTTCACCCAATTTATGTAGTTCCTCTACAAAAAAATTGTGATTTTGAGAGTGAAAATCTTTTAAAAAATGAGCAAAACTGGAATACCGGGAAAAATAAAACCGGGAATACGGAATTTACCAAAATACCAAATTGTAGAGTGACTGTTCAAAATCGCAAACAATAACACCATGTCACGCCCTGGCTCTGGGGACACTGTTATGTTGAGCCAGGGTGTGTAGATCAATGTGTTTTGTTTCTATGGGTGCTATTTCTATGTTGGCCAGAGTGGCTCCCAATCAGAGGCAACGAGTGTCAGGTGTTGCTGGTTGTCTCTGATTGGGAGCCATATTTAAACAGTCTGTTTTTCATTCGTGTTTGTGGGATTTTGTTTCCAGTCGGTTTGTGTTAGACCGTGAACTGTCACGATATCGTTTTGTTGTTTTGGTCGTTTGACGCTAAATAAAGAGTATGTTTGCCTGCAACGCTGCGCCTTGGTCCTCATCTGTTCGTGACGATCGTGACAGAAAATCCCACCAAGACTGGACCAAGCAGCATGTCCAGGATCCATCGCCAGGGAGATCTCTAGCAGATCTCCTTCGCCTCCTCGACTGGGTCAAGCCGGGTGAGGAAGAGAAGGGCTTGACATGGAAGCAGAAGGGCGAAAGGCTGGCGAGGGACATGGAGACCTGGTCCACGGGTAGGAGAGACGCCCAGAAAATTTTTAGGGGGGGGCTAACGCCGTGGACGATGGGCCAGCAGGAGACCGCGGCAGAGCGGCCCAGCGGGTTGGCAGAGGAGGCCGCCAGGTTACGGGGGCCACTGGTCGAAGAGGGGATGGAAGGTGTAGAGGCACGGCGAGAGGTACTGGGGTGTGTTACCAGTCCGGTCCGGCCCATTCCAGATCCCTGCGTAGGACCAGTGGTGTGTGTCCCCAGTACGGTCCGGCCTGTTCCTGCTCCCCGCACCAGGCCAATGGTGCGCTTCGTCAGCCCGGCTCGGCCCGTTCCTGCTCCCCGCACCAAGTCAGTGGTGCGCTTCGTCAGCCCGGCTCGGCCAGTTCCTGCTCCCCGCACCAAGTCAGTGGTGCGCTTCGTCAGCCCGGCTCGGCCCGTTCCTGCTCCCCGCACCAAGTCAGTGGTGCGCTTCATCAGCCCGGCTCGGCCCGTTCCTGCTCCCCGCACCAAGTCAGTGGTGCGCTTCGTCAGCCCGGCTCGGCCCGTTCCTGCTCCCCGCACCAAGTCAGTGGTGCGCTTCGTCAGCCCGGTTCGGCTCACTCCTGCTCCTCACACCAAGCCAGTGGTGTGCGTTGTCAGTCCAGCACGGCCCGTGCCTGTTCTCCACACCAAGCCAGTGGTGGGCGTCGTCAGTCTGGCACGGCCCGTGCCTGTTCCACTGGTGCCTGGTTCGGCACTGGTCAGATGTTTTATGCCGGAGCTAGAGCAATCCGCTCCATCAGTGTGCAGTCCAGCTCCGGCCAGCGGGGCCAGACCGGACCAGGGGTACTTTGGCGGGTTGGAGAGGGAGCGGGGATCAGGCCCGGAGCCGGATCCGCCGCCTAGGCGGAGTGCCCACCCGGTCCCTCCCCTGTGGTATTTGGTTGACGCGGTCGGAGTCCGCGCCTTTAGGGGGGGGGTACTGTCACGCCCTGGCTCTGGGGACACTGTTATGTTGAGCCATGGTGTGTAGATCAATGTGTTTTGTTTCTATGGGTGCTATTTCTATGTTGGCCAGAGTGGCTCCCAATCAGAGGCAACGAGTGTCAGGTGTTGCTGGTTGTCTCTGATTGGGAGCCATATTTAAACATTCTGTTTTTCATTCGTGTTTGTGGGATTTTGTTTCCAGTCGGTTTGTGTTAGACCGTGAACTGTCACGATATCGTTTTGTTGTTTTGGTTGTTTGACGCTAAATAAAGAGTATGTTTGCCTGCAACGCTGCGCCTTGGTCCTCATCTGTTCCTGACGATCGTGACACACCATTTATGAGATTGCGCAAAGGTTTTATTTTTTCCCTACAAACAATCAATGTAAATATGATATAGTCACTTTAAAATGTAATTATTTGTGTATGAAGGGTAGGTCATTATAGGCTATAGGCTACTTGCTCAGCCCGCAAATTAAAGACACAATTTAAATGATGCACGCATTATCCACTTTCCCAGGCCAGTATTCTTTTAATTCGGGCCAGTAGATTTCAGTTGGCACTGGCCCCTGAATATCAAGCCCTACAAGGGCATGCTAATGTAAAATATGGCTAGTAATTATTGCCTGGCTCCGTATGGAATGCATTTATGGGACACAGGTCAGGTCATTATCGCTGCACAGCCGTGTGTTGGTGCCATCAACTGAAAAAGTTGAAAAAGTTAGTCTATAGCCCTGACTTATGCTAAAATGTTTATTCTATTCTACTGAGCCGTTTACTTTACAGTGAGGGGAAAAAAGTATTTGATCCCCTGCTGATTTTGTGCGTTTGCCCACTGACAAAGAAATGATCAGTCTATAATTGTAATGGTAGGTTTATTTGAACTGTGAGAGACAGAGTAACAACTAAAAAACAGAAAAACGCATGTCAAAAATGTTATAAATTGATTTACATTTTAATGAGGGAAATAAGTATTTTACCCCCTCTCAATCAGAAAGATTTCTGGCTCCCAGGTGTCTTTTATACAGGTTACGAGCTGAGATTAGGAGCACACTCTTAAAGGGAGTGCTCCTAATCTCAGTTTGTTACCTGTATATAAGACACCTGTCCACAGAAGCAAACAATCAATCAGATTCCAAACTCTCCACCATGGCCAAGACCAAAGAGCTCTTGTCAGGGACAAGATTGTAGACCTACACAAGGCTGGTGTGACACTCTGGCTCCAGGACTTTTGTATTTGAGCCAGGGTGTATTGTGTTTTGTTGGGTTTTGGGTGATTTTCTATGTTTGCATTTCTGTCACGTTTATTTCTAGGTTTGGTCATTGACTCCCAATCGGAGGTAACGAGTGTCAGCTGTCGGCTCGTTATCTCTGATTGGGAGCCATATTTAATCTAAATGTTTTCCTGTGGGTATTGTGGGTTTTTGTTCCGTGTTCAGTCATTGCTACTGTGGACTTCACTATCGTCATTTGTTGTTTTTTAGTGGTTGCCTTATTAAATAAAGTCATTATGTTCACTCCACGCGCTGCGTATTGGTCCGCTTCTTCAGACGATCGTGACAGAAAAACCCACCATAGAAGGACCAAGCAGCGTGTCCAGGAGCAAGACAGCTGGACATGGGAGGAGGCGCCTGGTAAGGAGATCGAGAGGCTGGCGATGGCCCAGGTGGGCAAATCGTGGTCCTGGGAGGACATGCTCGGGGGCAAGGGACCTTGGGGGAAGATCAAGGCCCTGGCGAGAGAGGAGCAACGGCGTCAGCAGGGCCATCATCGTTGGAAGGACGAGAGGCAACCCCAAAAAGTTTTTTGGGGGGGGGCACATGGCTTGGACGACGGGGCTAACGGAGGCAGAGAAGGGGCGAATTCAAGAGGCCACCAGGTTACGGGGGCTACTGGTTAAAGGAGGGAAAGGAGATGTAGAGGCACGGCGTGAGAGACTGAGGTGTGTATCCAGTCCGGTCCGGCCCGTTCCAGTTCCCGGGGTAGAGCCAGTGGTGTGTGTCCCCAGTACGGTCCGGCCTGGTACGGCCCCTCGCACCAAAGGGACGGTGCGCGTCTCCAGCCCGGTCCGACCTGTTCCTGCCTCTCGCACAAGGCCTACGGTGTGCGTTGCCAGCCCAGCCCGGCCTGTTCCTGCTCCACGCACAGAACCTACGGTGTGCGTCGCCAGCCCAGCCCGGCCTGTTCCTGCTCCACGCACAGAACCTACGGTGTGCGTCGCCAGCCCAGCCCGGCCTGTTCCTGCTCCACGCACAGAACCTACGGTGTGCGTCGCCAGCCCAGCCCGGCCTGTTCCTGCCACTCGCACCAAACCTACGGTGCGCGTCGCCAGCCCGGTCCGGCCTGTTCCTGCCACCCGCACCAAGTCTACGGTGCGCGTCGCCAGCCCGACCCGGCCTGTTCCTGCCACTCGCACCAAACCTACGGTGCGCGTCGCCAGCCCGGTCCGGCCTGTTCCTTCTCCCCGCACTAGCCCTGAGATGCGTGTCCTCAGCACGGGACCACCAGTTCCGGCACCACGCACCAGGCCTATAGTGCGCATCAGACGGCCAGAGTCTGCCGTCTGCCCAACGGGGCCTGAACTGCCTGTCTGCCCAACGCCGTCTGAACTGTCCGTCTGTACTGAGCCTGCAAAGCCGCCCGTCTGCCATGAGCCTTCAGAGCCGTCCGCCAGACCGGAGCCGCTAAAGCCTTCCGCCAGACAGGAGCCGCTAGAGCCTTCCGCCAGACAGGATCAGCCAGAGCCTTCCGCCAGACAGGATCAGCCAGAGCCTTCCGCCAGACAGGATCAGCCAGAGCCTTCCGCCAGACAGGATCAGCCAGAGCCTTCCACCAGACAGGATCAGCCAGAGCCTTCCGCCAGACAGGATCAGCCAGAGCCTTCGGCCAGACAGGATCAGCCAGATCCGTCAGCCAGCCATGAGCAGCCAGATCCGTCAGCCAGCCATGAGCAGCCAGATCCTTCAGCCAGCCATGAGCAGCCAGATCCGTCGGCCAGCCATGAGCAGCCAGATCCGTCGGCCAGCCATGAGCAGCCAGATCCGTCAGCCAGCCATGAGCAGCCAGATCCTTCAGCCAGCCATGAGCAGCCAGATCCGTCGGCCAGCCATGAGCAGCCAGATCCGTCGGCCAGCCATGAGCAGCCAGATCCTTCAGCCAGCCATGAGCCGTTCAGCCAGGATCCGCCAGAGCCGTCCAGCCAGGATCCGCCAGAGCCAGCCAGCCAGGATCCGCCATTGAGTCCGGTGCTGTCCCTTAGCCCGGTGCTGCCCCTTATCCTGGTGCTGCCCCTTAGTCCGGTACTGCCCCTTAGTCCGGTGCTGCCCCTTAGTCCGGTGCTGCCCTTTAGTCCGGTGCCGCCCCTTAATCCAGTGGGGTTTAGTTGAGGGGTGGTCATGTGGAGGAGGCTAGGGAAGCGGGTGGTGACTAAGGTGGGGTGGGGACCACGACCAGGGCCAGAACCGCCACCGTGGACAGACGCCCACCCAGACCCTCCCATAGACTGTATGCTGGTGCGCCCGGAGTGCGCACCTTTAGGGGGGGGTACTGTGACACTCTGGCTCCAGGACTTTTGTATTTGAGCCAGGGTGTATTGTGTTTTGTTGGGTTTTGGGTGATTTTCTATGTTTGCATTTCTGTCACGTTTATTTCTAGGTTTGGTTATTGACTCCCAATCGGAGGTAACGAGTGTCAGCTGTCGGCTCGTTATCTCTGATTGGGAGCCATATTTAATCTAAATGTTTTCCTGTGGGTATTGTGGGTTTTTGTTCCGTGTTCAGTCATTGCTACTGTGGACTTCACTATCGTCATTTGTTGTTTTTTCGTGGTTGCCTTATTAAATAAAGTCATTATGTTCACTCCACGCGCTGCGTATTGGTCCGCTTCTTCAGACGATCGTGACAGCTGGAATGGGCTACAAGACCATCACCAAGCAGCATGGTGAGAAGGTGACAACAGTTGGTGCGATTTTTCGCAAATGGAAGAAACAAAAAAGAACAGTCAATTTCCCTCGGCCTGGGGCTCCATGCAAGATCTCACCTTGTGGAGTTGCAATGATCATGAGAACGGTGAGGAATCAGGCCAGAACTACATGGGAGGATCTTGTCAATGATCTCAAGGCAGCTGGGATCATAGTCACCAAGAAAACAATTGGTAACACACTACGCCGTGAAGGACTGAAATCCTGCAGCGCCCACAAGGTCCCCCAGCTCAAGAAAGCACATATACATACCAGTCTGAAGTTTGCCTATGAACATCTGAATGATTCAGAGGAGAACTGGGTGAAAGTGTTGTGGTCAGATGAGACCAAAATGGAGCTCTTTGGCATCAACTCAACTCGCTGTGTTTGGAGGAGGAGGAATGCTGCCTATGACCCCAAGAACCCCATCCCCACCGTCAAACATGGAGGTGGAAACATTATGCTTTGGGGGTGTTTTTCTGCTAAGGGGACAGGACAACTTCACTGCATCAAAGGGACGATGGACGGGGCCATGTACCATAAAATCTTGGGTGAGAATCTCCTTCCCTCAGCCAGGGCATTGAAAATGGGTTGTGGATGGGTATTCTAGCATGACAATGACCCAAAACACACAGCCAAGGCAACAAAGGAGTGGCTCAAGAAGAAGCACATTAAGGTCCTGGAGTGGCCTAGCCAGTCTCCAGACCTTAACCCCATAAACAATCTGTGGAGGGAGCTGAAGGTTCGAGTTGCCAAACATCAGCCTCGAAACCTTAATGACTTGGAGAAAATCTGCAAAGAGGACTGGGACAAAATCCCTCCTGAGATGTGTTCAAACCTGGTGGCCAACTACAAGAAACTTCTGACCTCTGTGATTGCCAACAAGGGTTTTGCCACCAAGTACTAAGTCATGTTTTGTAGAGGGGTCAAATACTTATTTCCCTCAATAAATGCAAATCAATTCATAACATTTTTGACATGCGTTTTTCTGGATTTGTTTGTTGTTATTCTGTCTCTCACTGTTCAAATAAACCTAACATTAAAATTATAGACTGATCATGTATTTGTCAGTGGGCAAACGTACAAAATCAGCAGGGGATCAAATACTTTTATTGTATCTTCATATTCTTAAATTGTATTTATTATTGTTGTTACATTGTCGAGAAGGAACCTGCAAGTAAGCATTTCGTTAGACGGTGTATACCAGGTGTATCCTGTACATATGACTAATAAATAAAACTTGCAACTTGAAGGCTGTATGGGGTTGAAAGTGACACAGAAACACAGGAAGTGTGGATTACATGTACATATGGCCAAATATTATGTAGCATAATTAGCAATGGATTCTTGAAAGATTTTTCTTCATAATAACATTTGAAATATATATTTGTATAAACTAAAGTATTAGGGAGGAGACGTGACAGTACCCCACACTGTGGTGGCGGTCGGCTTGGTCCTTCTGCTGACGAATGGCCCTCTGGAGATGGACATGGGCGGCGTCCCAGACCTGCCCCGTGGAGGAGTGAACAAGGGAGTTCAGGGAAGAAACCTCGCCCACTTACCCTGCCGGTCCTGACAGTGGCACTGAAGAAACCTCTCCAGCTCCTGGTTCATGCGCTCCACCTGACCATTTGACTGAGGCCTATACCCGGAAGTGAGGCTGGCCGTGTCCCCGATCTTCTCCAGGAAAGCCTTCCACACTCTGGAGGTGAATTGGGGGCCACGGTCTGAGACGATGTCCTCCGGAAGTCCATAGTGCCGGAAGACCTGTTGGAACAGGACCTCAGCGACCTGGAGAGCATTAGGAAGACCAGTTAGTGGCAAAAAACGGCATGATTTTGAGAACCGATCTACGACCACCATGACTGGGGTGAAGCCATCAGAACGTGGGAGGTCGGTGACAAACTCTATGGACAGGTGTGACCAAGATCGCTGAGGCACTGGTAGAGGAACTAGTTTGCCTGCCGGGGCATTCCGTGGTGACGTGCTCCTCGAACGTAGCCGAGTAGATCAGGATATCGTCAATGTACACCACCACCTGTCTATTCAGCATGTCTTGGAACACATCATTAACGAAGGACTGGAACACAGAAAGTGTGTAGGGCATGACGCAGTATTCATAGTGGCCTGAGGTAGTGCTGAATGTCGTCTTCCACTCGTCTCCTTCCTGGATTTGGATAAGGTTGTAGGCACTCCTCAGGTCCAACTTGGTAAAGTACCGGGCCCCTCATAGCTGCTCGATGGCCGACGGAACCAGAGGGAGGGGGTACCGGTACTTGGTGGTGACTGCGTTCAGACCCCTGTAGTCAATGCATGGTCTCAGTCCTCCGTCTTTGTTGGCCACGAAGAAGAAGCTGGCGGAGGCAGGAGAGGTAGAGCGTCTGATGAACCCCTGTTTCAGGGTCTCTGCCACATACTTCTCCATGGCCTCAGTCTCCGCCATGGAAAGGGAGTAAATGCGACTCATCGGGGGGGTGTTGTCCCTCCAGCAGGTCAATGGTACAGTCCCAGGGCCTGTGAGGAGGGAGACACATAGCCTTTGATGAAGAGAAGACATCGGAGAGATCTGCGTACTCACGTGGAATGTTGGGCTGGAGGGCGGACTCCGGACTCTCCACTGATGTGGAACTACAGACCACCGGCAGGCAGGTCTTCCGGCATGAGGTGGACCAGGCTGGGATACTCTTGGTGATCCAATTGATGGTGGGGTTGTGTAGTCTGAACCAGGGCAATCCCAAGACGATCCGGTGAAGGGGTGACGTGACGATGTGGAATGACAGCTCCTCGTGGTGCTCCGCTAGTGTGGGAATGGTGATGGTGATGGGGAGAGTGACGTGCGTAATGGTGCCAAGTGGTTTATTGTCCAGCGAGGTGACGTGTTGCGGAGAAGGCAGTGGTACAGTGGGCAACCCCCATTCAGAGACCAGCTCCCTATCTATAAGGTTCCCTGCTGATCCGGAATCTATCATTGCAGTGTGAATGGAAGAGAAGGAATACCCAGTCACCGTTATGGGAACAAGAAAAAAATATATTATGATAGGAGATGACGTTTCACTCACGGAGCGGCGACGGGAGTCATACTGCCTAGATTGGGAGCCGCCAGGAGATCTGTGGTCCGTGGTGGTGTAGGGGGTGCTGCCCACCTCCATGGGTGAGGACTCGGTGGCACAGCGGCTTCCATAGCTCAGATGGGGTGAACGTTGAGGCTCCGGGAGGTGTTGGGAATGCCGTCTGTCTCTTAACATTTCGTCAAGACGGATGGACATGGCGATGAGGGTATCAAGGTCCATCTCGTCGTCCCAACATGCAAGTTCTGTCTTGTTGTCCTCCCATAAGCCTCTCCTGAAGGCTGTGCGCAGAGCACGCTCATTCGAGCCGGAAGACGCTGCCACCATGTGAAAGCTCAGAGCGTACTTGGACGCAGGCCCCTCTCTCTGTTGTAGCTTGAGGAGACGCTCACCCCAGTTCTTTCCCTCCGAGAGATGATCAAACACCATCCTGAACCAATTGAGGAAGGTGGAGTAGGGAAGCGCCGCGGCCTCACCTCCTTCCAGACTGCTGTGGCCCAAACCAGCGCCTTTCCTTTAAGTAGCGAAATCACCAGCGCTATTCTGGCTGGGTCAGATGGATATGCCCCAGGCTGACACGCCAGATAAAGTGAAACCTGTAGCAGGAAGCCGCTACATTTAGTAGTTTTACAGTCATAGCGCTCCGGTAGGGCGAGGGGTCCCTCAGAAGTTGGTGATAGCACCAACTATCACCAACTTATAATAAAGTATAAATTAAAACGTTTCCCTGCCGGACAAGGATTGTCCAGACCTTCAAGAATTCCAAAGAGGAAGGAGTGGCCTAATTTCTCCAACCACTCTAAAGACATGTAGCTTGTTTTGGATCTGTACTCTCTAGGGAGCAAGAGTCCTTCTCTGACAGGTTCCAGAGAGCAACTGCTGACATCTCAGTGGTGGAAGAGAAGACTTATCGATGGGTGCATTTCCCCTGTTGCTGAATCAGGACAGGCCTGAGCAGACAACTCATTATTTGTTTTTCATTCGGTGAGCATGGATAAAATGGCAGCCAGTCTGACACTGATGAATGGCCGTCTCAGAGGGAGGGCAAATCCACTGTGCTGATCTCTTGAATTTAAATTTAAACCCCACACGAATGGAAGAATTTTTATCGAAAATGTTTAAATAAGGGAGAAAATGACCCAAAAACAGACAACACTAAAACAAATATTGGAACTATCTCAAGGGAGTGAGACTAGGCTAACTATGGAGGAGAAAAAGCCTGAAATTGAGCAGATTGCGGAGGTAAATCACTGTTAGTGGGAAAGGTAAAGGGCCTTGTTTAAAATCAATGGTCCATTTCCCCTGTTCTCTGATGGGCTATGGGCTAGGCACCATAGGAGTGAATCAGCATGTTTTGAGAGATGAGATCTACCGACTGTTCTCCCTCAGGTCCTCTTAGGAAGCCTAAGCCAGTGAGCTGTGAGGGTTAATTAAAGTAGCTCATGGGAGAATCTGGATTTAGGCACCTGGCAGATGTTATTATTGACTGGTATATCCTGCTGAAAACTCTATCCTGACGAGGAATGTACATGTTCTTTCTTCGAAATCAGAACCACCAATGCTTTGAGAGGTGGGCCAGCTTCTTTTCTAGTGAATGACATTTTGTTACGTTACAGCCTTATTCTAAAATGTATGAAATTGTTTTTTTCCTTCATCAATCTACACACAATACAACATAATGACGAAGCAAAAACTGTTTTTTAGATATTATTTCAAATGTATTAAGAATAAAAAACTTAAATATCACATTTACATAAGTATTCCGACGCTTTACTCAGTACTTTGTTGAAGCACCTTTGGCAGTGATTACAGCCTCGAGTCTTCTTGGGTATGACGCTACAAGCTTGACATACCTGTATTTGTGGAGTTTCTCCCATTCTTCTCTGCAGATCCTCTCAAGCTCTGTCAGGTTAGATGGGGAGCTATTTTCAGGTCTCTCCAGAGATGTTGAATCAGGGGCAAGTCTGGGCTCTGGCTGGGCCACTCAAGGACATTCAGAGACTTGTCCCAAAGCCACTCCTGCGTAGTCTTGGCTGTGTGCTTAGGATCGTTGTCCTTTTGGAAGGTCAACCTTCACCCCAGTCTGAGGTCCTGAGCGCTCTGGAGCAGGTTTTCACCAAGGATCTCTCTGTACTTTGCTCCGTTCATCTTTCCCCCGATCCTGATTGGTCTCCCAGTCCCTGCCATTGAAAAACATCCCCACAGCATGATGCTGCCAACACCATGCTTCAGGGATGGTGCCAGGTTTCCTCCAGATGTGACGCTTGGCGTTCAGGCCAAAGAGTTCAATCTTGGTTTCATCAGACAAGATAATATTTTTTCTCATGTTCTGAGTCCTTTAGGTGCTTTTTGGCAAACTCCAAATGGCTGTCATGTGCCTTTTACTGAGGAGTGGCTTCCGTCTGGCCACTCTACCTTAAAGGCCTGATTGGTGGAGTGCTGCAGAGATGGTTGTCCTTCTGGAAGGTTCTCCCATCTCCACAGAGGAACTCTGGAGCTCTGTCAGAGTGACCATCAGGTTCTTGGTCACCTCCCTGACCAAGGCCCTTCTCCCCCTATTGCTCAGTTTGGCCGGTCGGCCAGCTCTAGGAACAGGGTCTTGGTTGTTCCAAACTTCTTCCATTTAAGAATGATGGAGGCCACTGTGTTCTTGGGGACCTTCCCCAGATCTGTGCCTCGACACAATCCTGTCTCGGAGCTCTACGGACAATTCCTTCGACCTCATGGCTTGGTTTTTGCTCTAACATGCACTGTCAACTGTGGGACCTTATATAGACTGAAGAAATTTGGCTTGGCACCTAAAACCCTCACAAACTTTTACAGATGCACAATTGAGAGCATCCTGTCGGGCGTTATCACTGTCTGGTACAGCAACTGCACCGCCCGCAACAGCAGGGCTCTCCAGAGGGTGGTTCTGTCTGCCGAACGCATTAAATGGGGCAAACTATCCGCTCTCTATGGTAATATTTTATGTATCAATAAGGAAAATGTTGGGAAATGTCAAAGATAAAATATAGTAAACATGATTGACATTTTATAAGTCCAGATGCATGTCTAAATAAGGAATATAGTCAATACAATGTGTAAACACACTTTGATGAATGTATGTATTTTATTTTTTTAAAGTGTCTGTGCCATGCCACCAATATAATGAGATAAGGGAAAGAGGCAAAAGCGCCCATGGCCTTTTAGAGTAAACAACATGTGTTATTGGACTTTCAAAGATAATAGTGGCGTGGCAGTTAAAGATGTTAATCAGTGATCTTAAGGGGAGTAGCTTTGTAAGCTATGTATACATGACTGTGCATTTGTGTGTGTATATAAGAGATCTCTAAGCCAAAGAGAGACAGCCGTTCCATGTAGTGGCTCGGCTTTGTTACGCAATAATAAAGTCTAATTTCTGGATTCACAAGCTCCAGTCTCTTGAGAGATATTTTTGAGTTGACAATTTTTTAGTCAAATATTTCTACGACACCTCCAGGACACCTATAGCACCCGATGTCACAGGAATTCCAAAAAGATCATCAAGGACATCAACCACCCGAGGCACTGCCTGTTCACCCCGCTATCATCCAGAAGGTGAGGTCAGTACAGGTGCATCAAAGCTGGGACCAACAGACTGAAAAACAGCTTCTATCTCAAGGTCATCAGACTGTTAAATAGCCATCACTAGCACATTAGAGGCTGCTGCTGCCTATAGAAATCACTGGCCGCTTTAAGAAACGGAACACTAGTCACTTTAATAATGTTTACATATCTTGCATTATTCATCTCATATGTATATACTGTATTCTATAATATTCTATTGTATCTTAGTCCATGCCACTCTGTCATTGCTCGTCCATATATGTATATATTCTTAATTCCATTCCTTACTTAGATTTGTGTGTATTGGATATATGTTGTGACATTTTTAGATATTAATTTTTAGATATTACTGCACTGTCGGAGCTAGAAGCAAAAGCATTTCACTACACCCGCAATAACATTTGCTAAACACGTGTATGTGACCAATAACATTTGATTTGATTTGTTTGTCATGTCCAATCAATTGAATTTACCACAGGTGGACTCCAATCAAGTTTAAGAAACATCTCAAGGATGATCAATGGAACAGGATGCACCTGAGCTCAATTTCGAGTCTCATAGCATAGGGTCTGAATACTTATGTAAATAAGGTATTTTTATGTTTTATTTTTAATACATTTGCAAACATTTCCAAAAACCTGTTTTTGCTTTGTCATTATGGGGTATTGTGTGTAGATTGATGAGGAACATAAAAAAAATCAATTTCATTATAAGGTTGTAACGTAACAAAATGTGGAAAAGGTCAACGGGTCTGAATACTTTCCGAATGTGCCGTAGATAGGGAGAGACAATAAGAAAGAAAGTGCCCTGGGCACCATAAAGCCTTTTCAAACTTTTGTCTCATTGTAGGGCCTAAAAACCATTGAGGAACTCATTCAAAGCCTTGACAAATTCCTCGAGTTCCAAATTACGGAACTATTCATGGTAAATATTATATTTCTATTTATCATTTCAGACACTCCTAGACAAGCAATAGTAAGAACCCAGACTTTGTATTTTTGGACCAAATATTTTCAATGGGAGGAGAAACCTCTACGGGGTAAAAGAAAGGGTTTTGAAATAATTGTACTTTATACATGAGGGATTTAAATGAATGCCGACAGAGTTCCTTCAGTGGGAAAAAATTATGTGAATCGTCTCGGCTTAAAATATTCTATTAGGTAATAAAGTGTAGAAGTTAATGCTTGGCTGTGAGTATTAACAAAGACGAGTATCAACAAAGACTCTCCTCTCTCGCTCTTCTCCAACCATTTACAGCCATGTCGCTATAAGAACAGGAGTTGGACCAGTTTCGATGAAGGTCACACTTTGTTTCTTTACCCCTGCCATTATCTGAGAGGGGAAAGATAAGAGGTCGATGATAATTAATACTCTGTCTGTGTGATTGGAAATCGTCTTGACAACGGCCTCTCTGCTACAGGAGAAAGGGCTGTTAATGAAATAGGATTAAATATGACATGTTTTTGTCAGATCAAGCCAGATATTACATCTACAACGTTGGCATATAAATAAATTGGTGGGATTTGGTTGGTGAGAGAGTGGTTTGCGCTAGCACATTAGCAGCTTCAGACCGGGGACGACAAATGATATAACCTTCACCCAGCACTGATAGAGTGGAGGGGTGTTGTCTCATTTTGTCACCCCCAAAAGTCTGTGTTAGGGTCATGCCTTCTTCATTCTCAATGTTATTCCTTTGGGAGAACTGTTTGGTACATGTAGGTGTTTGTTAAACAGGTATCCTATCAACTCAATCAGTCAGATTGATATGATTAACCATACTTGTCCAGTAGATAAGCTTGAAAATTGTTCACTTTGGTATAGATGCATGAAAATTGGCACACTTGTACAATTATTTAGTCGGGTCAGCCTGTAGGTCAATGGTAAAACTGCATTTGCCTGCATTTATATTTTAGGTCATGGCTTCCCCTGTGTTGGGTATACATAGCTTAAAATGTTTGTATTGATTTGGGGAACATGCAATAAACAACCAAAACCATATGATCTTTGTTTTTAACTTTATGATCGGAACAATGATGAAACACCCCTAGGAAACCTTGTAAAATTTGATATTTTCACTTTCAAAGTGGTGTACTAAATGCAAAGTTACCTTTTACACTCTAAAGAAGTTATATTAGTGTTCCCTGAAGTCTACTGATTACAATGATAGATAATATGACATTATATACTGTTTCACTTTTAAGAAATGTGACAGGACACCTGCCCTGTAAAGACGTACAGTGCCTTCGGAAAGAATTCAGACCCCTTGACTTTTTCCACATTTTGTTATGTTACAGTCTTACTCTGAAATTGATTAAATTGTTTTTTTCCCCTCATCAATCTACACACAATACCCCATAATGACAAAGCAAAAACAGGTTTGTAGAAGTTTGTGCTAATTTATAAAAACAAAACCTGGAAATATCATATTTACATAAATATTCAGACTTTACTCAGTACTTTGTTGAAGTACCTTTGGCAGCGATTACAGCCTAGAGTATTCTTGGGTATGACACTACAAGTTTGGCACACCTGTATTTGGGGAGTTTCTCCTATTCTTCTCTGCAGATCCTCTCAAGGTCTGTCGGGTAGTTCCCTCCTGCTCAGCGGCATCATTACTCATGCACCCATTATTTTAGATGGGGCATGAAGTACGTGAGGATGGAGGGGAGGTGGTCCCCCTCACAAGTTGGAGAATTTTGCCTTTTTCAAACACATGAAACAGCTTTTGCCTGCAATCTAGAGCCATTATCATTATGCCTAGCTAATTTTCCCCCATCATCGGACACCCCCTAACTTCGGACACTCTAGCGGTTGGAGGACTAAATCACCTCGAGTTCAACATTTAAATGGACTGGAACATAACGGTAAGTTTTGCGACTAAAGACACCCTTCTAGCTAGCTGACCACTGATTTTCATTGCAATTTATATCAGTTAAGTTAGGGGGTGAAAGGGTTTTAGTCAGCCACCATTTTGTTATGTTACAGTCTTACTCTGAAATTGATTAAATTGTTTTTTTCCCCTCATCAATCTACACGATTTCTCAATTCCTTCGACCTCATGGCTTGGTTTTTGCTCTGACATGCACAGTCAACTGTGTGATCTTATATAGACAGGTGTGTGCCTTTCCAAATCATTTCCAATCAATTTAATTTACCACAGGTGGACTCCAATCAAGTTGTAGAAACATCTCAAGGATGATTAATGGAAACAGGATGCACCTGAGCTCAATTTCGAGTCTCAGAGCAAAGGGTGAATACTTATGTAAATATGTTTTTCTTTTTCTAATATATATATAAATGTGCAAACATTTCTAAAAACCTGTTTACGCTTTGTCATTATGGGGTATTGTGTGTAGATTGCTGAGGATCTTTTGTTATTTAATCATTTTTAGAATAAGGCTGTAACGTAACAAAATGTGGAAAAGTCAAGAGGTCTGAATACTTTCCGAATATTAATATTAATTTGAGCCAGTTTGCTACAGCAGGAAAATAATCCTGCAGCAACGGGAAATTTGAATTATTATGTGGATTATAATGAATTGACATTTTTGTAGGGGTTGATACATTTTTCGTTAGGGCAAATCAGGTTTGAATTTTCAAAGTGGAAATGCCAATCTATAGAAGCCTTTTTGGATTTCCTGCTGAGCAGGAAAATTCCCAGCAACAAAAGAGTGACCCGTTTTAGCATGGACATTGCCATTGAGCACTTCCACCATTTTAAAGTAGTCAACTGAGTGGGGATTCCTATGGGTTGGGAGCGATCAGCCAATGATCAGAGAATCATCTTATTTTTATTCAAATTGGGTGCTATGGTTTGTAAATGGATTTAAGTTATATCACAGCCATCTAGTGGCCACAATAAATGAATGACACACAAGATTTCGTTCAGAACTCCAGCACTGCAGGTGGCAATAAATCAACATGAGGGCGGCAGGTAGCTTAGTGGTTAAGAGCGTTGTGCCAGTAACCGAAAGGTCGCTGGTTCTAATCCCCGAGCCGACTAGGTGAAAAATCTGTCGATGTGCCCTTGAGCAAGGCACTTAACCCTAATTGCTCATGTAAGTCGCTCTGGATAAGAGCGTCTGCTAAATGACTAAAATGTAAACATTATTAGCTTTATACTTATTTCAAACACAAAATGAAAAGAAAATGGACTACTTTAAAGCAGAACTGAACTCGAGCAAGTAGGTAAAAAAAATAAATATATATATATATTGTTGAAAACGGAATATGTGACATTAATATTAGTCAGAAAAATTTAGTCCAGTGCCAAAATTGACAAAAAATTGCAAGTCGGTCATGAAGTCAGTATCGTCCAAAACTGAGTTTTGAGTTTGTCATGACTTACTTGAGGGTTGGGTTTTGATTTCGACGATGCCCACTACCACGGGGTAAACAGCTGTGGGGATTGTGTCTATCCAATGGTACCGCAGAATACACAGACAATGAGACAGACCAGCACAGCGGATCGGACTTTGTTTACATAAAACAACACGTCGCAATTTCTTTTACTTGAGAAATACTGCACCAAACACCTTAGATGTAAAATTGCATGTCTTAAAGCTCCTCTGCAAAAACGTCAAAATTAATTAAAGATCGCTAGAGTTATTTTAGATTCATTCTGACTATTTTGAGGAAGTAATACTGTCTTTATTCTTATGTGTCTCATGGGGGACAAACATCAGTAACTGCCACATCGAACCACACCCCCAAGACTGAAATCTCGTTTTCTTAATGAGCAACAGAAAGACGCATGGATAATCGGCTTGTTCAGTCGCTCTTTAAGATGGAGATAGGCTCAATGGCGCTGCCCATGCTGTCACAGCTGCCATAATGGCACATATAAAAAGATGAGACCAATTTTAACAAAATGCCTTTATGATGAGACGACAAAACATTTACAAAAAAACTGGATATTTCTAACTAAAGATGTCTGGCTGTAATGCCATTGCAGATGTAACCTATTACACTCTAGGGCAGCAGTTTTCCAATATGGCTCCCAACCAGCTCCATGGAGCAAAATAATGTGTGAGCGGATGAATTATTAGTATTATATTTTGTATTTCTGGATGCATCTCCTGTATAGTTTCAGAAGGATTTCTATTTTGTTTTCCTAGCCCAAGCTCAGTATCACAACCTAGCGGGTGTTCTTTAAGGACTCGAACCGACTATCACTATTATTGCTCTTTGTTTTGTTGTGTGTTAGTGTTGTTTTGTCTCTTATAGTATGAATTTGTTTTTTAAGGATGTTGTGTGGCTTGTCTGCCACCAGGTGCCATGTTTTGTTTTGCACTGAAAAAGGAAAAACTCCAATAAAATATATGAAAAAAATGAATGAAGTGAATGGGAAATGGGACGTTGGCAGGGATTCAATCCAAGGTGTGTTATAGTGCAGCGCACTAGGCAGCCAAATGTGCCTTTTAAAGGAATTTTCCCCGACCTTCACAGAGATCACATTCACGGCAAACGCTATTGCATGTCAGCTCAAGCTAAATTACCTTTAAAGGTCTGTTATAGTGCTATAACATGCCTCAGATCGATTCACGGCCTTTGCCTTGTTTAGATTAAGCAACAGTGATAGGACCCAGACAGCGCAAACAGCAAATATTCCTGGAATTTGATAAGTTCCATGACTTAGAAGGGAAAAAGCTTCAGGATCATCTCTAACTTGACTATGCATGACAATAAGACATTGACCTCAATGATCCCTGTCCCTGGTACTGATGTCCTCCTGGGAACATGTGCAGACTATCTCCTCACCCAGCAGAGACACACTGGGGCTGGGAAGCCCAACAACATTCTAAAGCTCTTGAATATGAGAAGGGAGCTCACTGCTGTGGAACTTGACTTCTATAAGAAACAGGTAGGTTGTCTGAGTCTGCCACCAGCAACGTTCATTGATCCACTGAAAGATCTCTGTCCCAACACCACTACATTCACACTGGGCCACGAAGAGCGAAAACAGCACTTTAAAAAAGTCTTAGAAGATGAAGTCAAGAAGGTAGTTGCGAAAATACTGACTGCTGCTTTTCAGAGATTTTCTCATAGGAGTAGTTCCCTCCTGCTCAGCGGCATCATTACTCATGCACCCATTATTTTAGATGGGGCATGAAGTACGTGAGGATGGAGGGGAGGTGGTCCCCCTCACAAGTTGGAGAATTTTGCCTTTTTCAAACACATGAAACAGCTTTTGCCTGCAATCTAGAGCCATTATCATTATGCCTAGCTAATTTTCCCCCATCATCGGACACCCCCTAACTTCGGACACTCTAGCGGTTGGAGGACTAAATCACCTCGAGTTCAACATTTAAATGGACTGGAACATAACGGTAAGTTTTGCGACTAAAGACACCCTTCTAGCTAGCTGACCACTGATTTTCATTGCAATTTATATCATTTAAGTTAGGTTTTGAGAGTTTTCAGAAAAGTAATATATATATACACATTTTGTGGGACACGCTGTATATTGTCAAATTCGACTGCGCGACAGACCACACATAATTTAATATCCAACTTTTTACCTCTGAAATATAGCTAACGGATTTTCTAATGTTGCTAGCTTAGTTGCTAAATGTTGATAGAACTGCTAAGTAAGCAAAAAGGAAATAAATTGTAAGCGTTAGATAATACATATCACGGAAACAGCTGAATGTTGTCAAGCTTTACCGTATCAAAATTGTATAGTGTGCCAAGTTATTTAGCTACATGTATTTCCCACCACAGCATGGAGAAAGTCAAGAGGAAGCAGTGGAGTGAGGTGGACATGCTCCATGCCATGGAGGACAGCGGGGCAGGGATGGCTATCCGCTAGGCTGCCAAAGTTAGGCATCTTTTGTTTTTAGGAGATTACCACGTGTATGTGAATTTATCTGCTAGTAACAGTTTTCTTTTCTTATCTACCAAGGTGCATGATGTAACTCGGCAGACCCTGGCGGACAGGCTGAGTGGCCGGGTGACCAATGGTTGTCGCAGTGGACCACCCACATTGCTTGCACCAGAGGATGAAAATTCTCTGGTGCAGTACTGTATCTACTGTGCCAGCCATGGGTTCCCCTTCACCAGACAGAGGCTGATGAAATACGCCGACAAAATACGCAAGTATTTGGTGTTCTATGTGTTTATGTACGTAGAATACTGGACTGACTGTTCTCAATGTGTGTGATGTAAATGTGGATGTATATGGTGATGCCAAAATAAACATTTTCATCCTGGATGGACAATTTCGTATTCTATTCTATTGTAGGTTTCGGTACCCAGGGGAAACAATCCCACCCCTGGGAAAGAGGTGGTTGGAAATGTTCAGGAGGAGGCACAAGAAACTGAGCATTAGGAGGCCGGACACCCTGGACATGGGGAGAGCTGAGTGTGCCACACGTCCGACGATGGACACCTTCTTCACTTCTTATGAGAAGCACTTGGAGGAGAGTGGGTTGAGGGAGAAACCCAGACAAATCTATAACTGTGATGAGTCTGGGTTTCGTAGCGACCAGAGCAGGCACAAAGTGCTGGCTCCCTGGGGCGCAAAACACGTTACCAGCAGGCTCCGGGGACCAAGGAGCACATGACAGTGGTTTCAGGAAGTGGTTTCTACACTTCATTAAGCATGTAGTGAAGGAGCGTCCTCTCCTTCGCCTCTTCGATGGGCACAAGAGCCACATGGACACGGAGGTGCTTGCGGCGGCACTAAGGGAAGGGGTTACACTTCTTTGTCTTCCACCACACTGCAACCATGTCCTGCAGCCGCTGGACGTGGCATACTTTGGCCCTTTAAAGGCTGAGTTCTCCAAGGTAGCTGGATACCTCAGCCATTTTGACAACTCCTACATGTTAAACAAATCAGAATTTGCCAGAGTATTCCGCTACCCGTACCAGCACTGCAAGGACATGCACTACAGTGGGGGGAAAAAAGTTTTTAGTCAGCCACCAATTGTGCAAGTTCTCCCACTTAAAAAGATGAGACAGGCCTGTAATTTTCATCATAGGTACACGTCAACTATGACAGACAAATTGAAAAAAAAAAATCCAGAAAATCACATTGTAGGATTTTTTATTAATTTATTTGCAAATTATGGTGGAAAATAAGTATTTGGTCACCTACAAACAAGCAAGATTTCTGGCTCTCACAGACCTGTAACTTCTTCTTTAAGAGGCTCCTCTGTCCTCCACTCGTTACCTGTATTAATGGCACCTGTTTGAACTTGTTATCAGTATAAAAGACACCTGTCCACAACCTCAAACAGTCACACTCCAAACTCCACTATGGCCAAGACCAAAGAGCTGTCAAAGGACACCAGAAACAAAATTGTAGACCTGCACCAGGCTGGGAAGACTGAATCTGCAATAGGTAAGCAGCTTGGTTTGAAGAAATCAACTGTGGGAGCAATTATTAGGAAATGGAAGACATACAAGACCACTGATAATCTCCCTCGTTCTGGGGCTCTACGCAAGATCTCACCCCGTGGGGTCAAAATTATCCCATTTTGTCTGTCATAGTTGACGTGTACCTATGATGAAAATTACAGGCCTCTCTCATCTTTTTAAGTGGGAGAACTTGCATAATTGGTGGCTGACTAAATACTTTTTTCCCCCACTGTATATGGTGGAAGGGTTTAAGAAGTGTGGCCTCTTCCCTTTTGACGGGCCATTGAAGGGTCCCATTTAATGCCGTCTCGGTCCCTACCGGGTCCCACCACCGCCTCTCCTGGAACCAGCAGCACAGTGCCGTCCACCAGCACCTCCTCCCCAGCGACAACAGGAGGACCCTCAGCCCTTGCTCCAGTCACATTCCCTGCTCCAGTCCCATCCTTAGAAGAGCACCCCCTAATAGAGAGGAGAAAGAGCATTGGGCAGCCCTCAAAACACAGAGGGCACAGGAGAGGGCTGCCATGGATGAGACCATCGACGCCATCGCCCCTGCTGGACCCCCCGCTGGAACCACTCCTGACAGCTGCATCACCACTGCCAGTGCCTTCCAGTGTGCAACACCTGTAGGAGCTGCCAGAGTCCACAGCTGCGATGTCATTTACAAAATAGCCTCCAACACTCTACTCAGCAAATTGGATGTAGTCTATCACAGTGCCATCCGTTTTGTCTCCAAAGCCCCATATTTTTACATTTACATTTTAGTCATTTAGCAGACGCTCTTATCCAGAGCGACTTACAGTTAGTGAATACATATATATTTTTTTATATACTGGCCCCCCGTGGGAATCGAACCCACAATCCTGGCGTTGCAAACGCCATGCTCTATCAACTGAGCTACATCCCTGCCGGGCCATTCCCTCCCCTACCCTGGACGACGCTGGGCCAATTGTGCGCCGCCCCATGGGTCTCCCGGTCGCGGCCGGCTGCGACAGAGCCTGGATTCGAACCAGGATCTCTAGTGGCACAGTTTGCACTGCGATGCAGTGCCTTAGACCACTGCGCCACTCAGGAGCCATATAATACCCACCACTGTGACCTGTACGCTCTTGTTGGCTGGTCCTCACTACATATTCGTCGCCAAACCCACTGGCTCCAGGCCATCTATAAATCACTGCTAGGCCTTATCTTAGCTCATTGGTCACCATAGCAACACCCACCCGTAGTCTGCGCTCCAGCGGGTATATCTCACTGGTCATCCCCAAAGCCAACACCTCCTTTGGCCGCAATTCCTTCCAGTTCTCTGCTGCCAATGACTGGAACAAATTGCAAAAATCTCTTTAGCTGGAGACAATTATCTCACTCACTAACTTTAAGCATCAGTTGTCAGAGCACCTTACCGATCACTGCACCTGTACACAGCCCATCTGAAATTAGCCCGCCCAACTACCTCATCCCTATATTGTTATTTATTTTGCTCATTTGTACCCCAGTATCTCTATTTGCACATCATCTCTTGCACATCTATCATTCCAGTGTTAATACTAATTGTAATTATTTTGCACTATAGCCTATTTTATTGCCTTACCTCCATAACTTGCTAAATTTGCACACACTGTATATTATATGTATTTCTGTTGTATTTTTGACTTTGTTTTGTTTTACCCCATATGTAACTCTGTGTTGTTGTTTTTATCGCACTGCTTTGCTTTATCTTGGCCAGGTCGCAGTTGTAAATGAGAACTTGTTCTCAACTGGTTTACCTGGTTAAATAAAGGTGAAATAAAAATAAATAAATAAAATAAAAAATAAAAAGAAGAAGGCCACGTGCCTACTCTCCCGGCCACACCATCGTCGGCCCCTCAACCCCACCATTACAAACACCAGCTCCTCCAAGCCATCGTCGGCGGTTTCATCCACCACCACCACGATGCACACCACCCCCCCTGTCTGTCACCACTAACTGCCTCCTCCGTCTCCCCTGGTCACACCACCATAGCAGCCTCGTCTGGTGTCCCTGCCCCCTGCAATTAGAATACAGCCACCTCCACAGGTAAACACATGTTAAATTACGAAAAACAAAATAAATAAAAACTGTTTGTTATGTGTTTTATAAAACTGCAATGTTTAAACTTGTTTTTCCCCCTCTTTACATATCTACAGTACATATCACAAGCCCTCAATGCATGTCCACCTCCTCCAAAACATCTGCAGCTTTCTCCAGAGGTATTGATGTAAAAAAGTTGAAAAGGGTTTTCATGAAACATGCTCTGTCTAACACTACTTTTTCTCTCAACTACAGCACAGAAAAGGAAGAGAAGTGCTGTCACCTCTGTCACGCCACCAATGGCACCACTATCAGGTACTTCATAATCTGTTTGTTTTTCTCTCTCTCAGTTGTATCAATTACTATTGTTGCTGTAGTACTTCTACATTTTGCAAAACCATGTTAATCAATTTGATTTGTTTTATTATTTTTTTCAAATAAAAGAAGACACCACCTGCTCTGCTCGCTGCGGGGAGCGTGATCCGCCTGCAAGCTACCCGCAGGAGTGTAGGTCCGAGGTGCCATGGGTGTGCTGTGACTTCTGCCAGCACTGGTTCCACTGCAGGTGGAGCTGGATTTTTATTGTGATTTGTGTGACAATATAGGGATGGAGGTCGAGATTTAATTGTTTGTTTTGATTTGAAATGATTTATTTGTTTAAAAAACAAACATATATATATATTTATTCAACCAATCTTGTGTATTTCTTACCTTACTTTCGAAGTTAATCTCTGCCTGTTCTGTTGTCATTTTAATTAATGATTCACATTGATTATTTAATAACTGTTATGCCTTAGGAGTTTAGTACAACTGCCACACTTGTATATAGTAGCATATACTATATATACACTGTATATACAGTGTACAAAACATTAGGAACAGCTTCTTAATATTGAGTTGCACCCCCCTTTCGCTCTCAGAACAGCCTCAATTCGTCGGGGCATGGACTCTACAAGGTGTCGAAGGCGTTCCACAGGGATGCTGGCCCATGTTGACTCCAATGCTTCCTAAACTTGTGTCAAGTCGGCTGGATGTCGTTTCGGTGGTGGACCATTCATAGTAGTATCAAATTGCATCAGTTTGTTGCAAATTCATCTGTAGACTGGCCTTCTCACTCTGGAGATGCTATGTCTGTCCAGCCATGATTGTTCTCTCTCTTGTGATTTTGCTCTCTCTTGCCCATTTTCTTCCACTAAACTACTACTCCCTCTCTCCAGTCAGTTGACTATGGCTGCCACTCCTGCTGGGACTACAACCATCTCCACCCATGTTGCGTACCGCATGATGACACGACGCACCCGAGGGCCACCATGACGACATCCCCTGCTGCCTCCACTGCCGCATATTCATTCCAACAACACCAACTTGGCCTCAGATTACAACTTGGCATCTGACACAACCTAAATCCCTGCAGCTACAGCTCCCCCCCCCCCCTCCCAAAGGCCCAGCAGGCCGGCTTTCTCTTTCCCCTCGCTCTCTAATACCTGACACAGGTACACGTCCCTCTCCCCTATCTCCCCTGCTCTCTCTTACTGCCCCTGTCTCCTCCACGCCGGCCGTGCACTCCCTGCATCCAACAGCTGCTCTGGCCCCCGGCTCCCTTACCTCTTGCAACTACTTTTCTCTCCGGCCCCACTGGACCCATGACTGCTGCTCTGGCAGTGGCTCACCCACCCTCTCTGCCAGTGACGGCCTATCTCTCTCAGCATACTGCTTCCTCTACCCCCCTCCGCAGGCGGTGCAACTGGTCTCTACCTTGCTTGCTCTATCATCACAGCCTCAGTTCCTCTCCCACCTCAGGTCTCACTGGCCCCGTGACCGCCTCTCCGGCAGTGGCTCACCCTCTCCATCAGTGAACCGACTGTCTCTCTGTTCCAGTCTTCACTGCCGGCCGCTCTGGCCTCCCGGCTACCTAGCTTGTACCATCTTCACAGCCTCTAGCACAGCATTTCCCAAACAGGTGTCACGACCCCATGTTGGGTCGCCTGATTTGAAAATGGGGTTGCGAGAAGAAAATAAATTGCCCTTATTTCAAAAATCTGGGGTTACGTCTGTTAGCTGCTAGATGTGGTTGTAATAAACAGAGCGGTTTCTGTTTTCTTCCTACAAATATGGCACTATCTTTTGAACAGTTTAAGCTACATTATTATGACCACATCACTGAAAGAGAAGACTCTCAGGAACACTTCTTCTGTACTTCCAAATACCTTCATGGTGCACTTCAAACCTTAGTTCCCTCAGATTGAAATACTGTCAAAGTACTGTCAGACTGACTTGTAAAAGACTGTCATAGCCCCAATTTAAAAAGGTAAACATTGCTTATACATAACTTTTTTTAGATGTTTCGAAAACATTTTGATATCAAAATGGGGTCGGGGGCAAAAAAACTCGCCCTGTGACCACTGCTCCGGCAACAGCTCACCCCCTCTTTCTGCCAGTGACGACCTCTCTCCTAACCTCTGGTCCCTCTGGCCCCGTGCAGCGGCTCACCACCTCCCTCTGCCAGTGACAACCTCTCTCGCCACCTCAGGCCCCACCGGCCCGTGACCACTACTCCCACGGTGACACACCCTCCATCTCACCAGTGACGACCTCTTTCGGCTCTGGTCCTACTGGTCCTGTGACCGTCCCCTGCAGTGCTCAGGCAGCTCAGCCAGCTACAATAAATGTACCTGCTGCTCCTGTTGCTCCAGCTGTGGCTCGGCCCCTGTTCCTCACAGTTGTAAACTTCTCTCAGTTCATTGAGCCGATTGCCTCGACGGTCCAGTATTCACTGCTGGTCGCAGCCCCTCCCTCTGGCTAACCATTCTCTCTCGATGGCTGCCCACTTCAATTCGCATCCAGTCTCTTCCTCGCTTCGATCCTATAAGGTCCTGCTGGCCCTGTGACCGCTACTACGGCAGTGGCTCACTCCCTCTCTCTGCCAGACACGACCTCTCTCCCCACCTCTCCCTCCGACCCGTCCTTGGCCTTCTCGTACTACAGAGACGTCATCTGCTCGGCTCACCCTTCTCACCGCTAGGAGTTGGATGACTACCACTACATCTTTATAGATCTGGCCGTTCGTTTTGGTAGCGCAACAATCGCCTGTTTTCGGCGGTCACTGCCTCCAGGCTCCTGCAGTGGAATGTCAGTGTGTACTAGGGTGCTCTCGACAGCTATACTGTCGCCTCTTTGCTCGCAGGGTGTCCATCGCCTGCGACCTTTGCGGTCGTCCATCCCACCCTGCCTGCATCCTGTCTGGCCGGACGCCAGTGGCCCCTGATGAATCCACCACACTGCCTCTGCTTGCTGCTCCGCTCTGCCCCCCTTCCATCCTCCGGCCATCGTCCCCATGCTCCAACGGCCTTCGACACCCATTCGACACTCCAGCGGCAGGTCACCCCCTCTCTCTGCCAGTGACGACCTCTCTCTTCACCTCCAGTCCTGCTGGTCCCGTGACTTCCACCCCCGCAGCATCTCACCTTCCATCCCTAACAGCATCAACTCCCGCATCCCAGCCAGCTCTGCCAGTTACGTGCCAACCACTCCTGCAGCAGTTTGGCCCCTGATCTTACCAGCTGAGACCCTCTCCTAGATCAGTGAACCAACTGCCTCTGTTCAAGTCTACAACTTCCGGCCACAGCCCAGGTTCGCCGACGTCCGCACCATCCCAGACAGAAACTATCCCTGTACGGCTATCCTTCCTCCTCTTTCCGCATCAGAGCTGCATCCATGACATCTCGACACGGCATCCCAGACCACACCATACTCAAGTCAGGCGCATGAGGTGTGAATCACAGAATAATGTTTTATTCGGCCAATACAGCAGTTCGCAGCAATGCATAAAACAAATACAGTGCGACTTAACGACGTACTGGGGAAAACAAAACACACGGGTGAATATCCCGGTGATAAGGTACATAATGCTCCACCGAGCTATCGACACCTCCACATGGAAACAATCACACAAAGACATGGGGGGGGGCAGAGGGAATACTTATACAGGGACTGATGAGGGGATATGAACCATGTGTGAGTAAAAATCAAGACAAAACAAATGGAATGATGAGAAGAGGAGCGGCAGTGGCTAGAAGGCCGGTGACGACGAACGCTGAAGCCTGCCCGAACAAGGAGAGGAGGCAGCTTCGGAGGAAGTCGTGACATTATCATTCCTACATCCGCTCTGATATCAACAGCACACAACATGCTAATTTCTCAGAACATGCATTAACTTAAGTACAGTCTTCCAGTCCCTGCCTCATTTGAGGGACACCATCTACCTCACCATCTCCTACCCAACGAGCCAAAAGAGGATTGGCTCCTCAGCTGAGCCGGTTTCCTTTCAAGGTTTTCTTCCTTCAAGGGAGTTTTTTCCTTGCCACTGTCGCTTCTGCTTGCACTGTTGGGATCTAAGGTTGGGTCACTACGTGGGCATCTCATCCAGTCACATTTTATTTGGCTAGTCCATCTGTAGATGCTCTTCAGATGGTCATACTATCAACAAACTATCTGTTAGGGTAATGGTTTAAAATAAGGGCAAGGGTTAAGGTTAGAGTTAGAGCTAGCGTTAGGATTTAGGTTAGGGTTAGTAGATAGATAGTTGAAATGTTACTAATAGTCTGTAGAGCATCTACAGATGGACTATCCAAATAAAGTGTTACCTCTCGTCCATACGCCTGTACTACCTCAACTGTATCGCCAAACATTCAGCACTTGCAGTCCAGAACAGCTCACATCCACACCAGGATCAGACTAATTTGAGCTATCTTTTTTGGGGGGGATTTACTATCACCACAGCAGCCTAACTTTCACAGCCTGACAATGATTTCTTCCTGAGACTCCAAGCCAAACTCTACAGTCCACCTCCTGGATCCTTCATCTGCAGCCCTCGGCTTCATCTGGTCCATTCTCATTCCCCTCCTGAATCCTCATTCTCACATCCATTCCATATCTTCAATATTTCAATGTGTGGTCCTTAAACTTGTGAATTAAACCAAACCTTTTTCTCTGAGCAATTGTATTAGTATAAAATAATATAATAATACAATTTTAAAAAGCGTACAATATAGGTCACTTTTTGTATTATTTATTTTCTACAGTCTTTTTTGCACATCTTTATCAAGGGTGCCAATCATTGCAGACCCCACTGTACATAACACCTCAATATTTCAAGTTATTAACCTCAATATTCAAATGATTTGAAATAATTAATAATTACATGTTTCCGTTGATGACGGTGTCATTTTGTTAGTGAAAGTGTAACTGTGTGAACGTGTGCGTGCGTGATTATTCTCTGTCTGCCTGCCTGTGCTTGTGTGCGATTGTGTGTGTGTTTGTGTGTGTGTGTGAGTGCGTGTGCATGCGTGCGTGTGTGTGTATTTTTGCATCATTTGCATCAATGTGTGTTCACGCGTGCGTGTATGTGTGTTATTTCTGGGTTAATAATGCAGTTTTCTCTTGAAATAACAAGCTAATTATCACCTTCTCCTCCATATCCACACTCCTACTGAACACAGACATGAATGCACACACACATCATTACACAAGACAGAGAGATACACGACACACACCATTTACTGTACACTGACTTCAAGTTAGTTGTTTGTATAGGATACACATGGTATACACCTTCCAACGAAATGCTTACTTGCAGGTTCCTCCTTCAATGCAACAACAATAAGAAATCATAAAAGATAAGAAGATAAGAATATGAGCGTAAAGTAAATGGCTTAGAACAAACATCTTAGCATAAGTATAATACAGGAAAGCACAATTTATAGTCCAATACTTACTCTTGTTTTGGGGAAGCAGGGATTGTGGGGCAAGTGTTTAACTTGCAGTATTTAGCAATCATAATAAGAGTCTGGTAGCAGCAGTTGCAGTTGTGATGTGTGTGTGTAGCACGAATGTATACAGTATGTGTGTGTGTGTGTGTGTGTGTGTGTGTGTGTGTGTGTGTGTGTGTGTGTGTGTGTGTGTGTGTGTGTGTGTATGTGTGTGTGTGTGTGTGTGTGTGTGTGTGTGTGTGTGTGTGTGTGTGTGTGTGTGTGCGTGTGTAAAACGTCAGGAGATTACTTAAAAGCTGGCCAGTAGGAGCAACGGTGAGCGCTATTACCATCAAGTAGGGTTCTGCTAGGGAGGTGTGGACGGGGAAGGTGTATGGGCGTAAACTGTGAGTTGTTTTTATTTTAACCCTATCTCAAACCTTAACCCTTAATTTAACCATTCATTATGAAAGGCTATACTTAACCTTTGAAATTTGACGTTTATTGACAAGGGTTTGGACCTCTGATTCTGCAGTGAGACTGTGAGAGATTTTTGGTGTATGTGTGGTTCTGTATCTGTGACTTGCAGAAACGTGAACATGACATTTCTCATTACATTCCCAAAAAGAGCAGTGGCTTGGCGTTATCAGTAAAATGCATACAAGCCAGGCTGTTTGATCATGACAAGAGAGAGCAGTGACAGGCCTTTTGATGTTACAGTACCTCTTACAGAGGACGGAGAACGAGTACCTCAACACACACAAGCAGACACACACTCAGGCTAGCACGCAACAAGCAGGTAGGTTCTCATACACACACACACACACACACATTTTAAATACTTGATTTGTATCCACCAATCAAATGTACAAAAAAAGAATCCAAACATTTAAAGGTCCCTGTATGCATGGCACTCAAGTTTACAGAAAGCACCTCCTTCTCCAAACAGCTTGGCTGCCCACGACAGCTGAAACAGAGCAGTACCTAGCCAATTGCTTTGCCCTAGTTTTTGTCAGGCCCGCAATCTGGAGGTCACGCACCGCAAGCCTGTGTACGTGGCCGAGACTGCCGAATATCAGCGCCACCAGCTTGCACCTACACCCGAGGCTGTCCAAGCGTGCCACAAAGGGCTGGTACTTAAGCAGCTTCTTGGCAAAGGCCTGCTCCATGTAGCCGTCAAATGAGCTGCCCACTTCCAAAATGAATACCTCCCCCTGGCCTCCCCCCACAACAACAATATCTGGCATATTTGACACACACACACACACACACACACACACACACACACACACACTGTATGACACACGGGCGGCTTAAAAGGACATTATCAAAACAATTGCAGCCTGGTGGCTTTTGGCTGTGCCCCCTGTGTATATTACCATAGTGTGTGTATGACCTTGCTTACAGTTCTCATCTACCCTTTCATGAAAACATTTTCCATTGCCCTTGTTGTCTCTAGGGGGATTCCTTTGTTAAGGGTCTTACTAAGGGAAGTGTTAAGGATGGATAGGGAGCTGTGTATGTGTGTGTGTGCGTGCGTGTGTGAGTGCGTTTGTCCATGCTGGTGTTTGTCTGTGTCTGCCTGCATGTGTGTGGGATTGGAAGGTTATAGACTTGGGGTCCCTAGGTTAAGTTCAGAGGGTCCTAGGAGAGCGAGGGGGTGATTAGGGATGGTTCTATTTTGGTCTCCCTGTGCTCCTAGCTATAGCTAGCAACTTACCCTTGGTAGAAGGAAAGGAGAAAGGACACAGTTACTGTATGTGAGTTGTAAAGTGATAGAGTGAAGCATACAGCATTGAATGCAATATATTGACTTAAACGTGAAATATACACTACCAGTCAAAAGTTGACACACCTACTCATTCAAGGGTTTTTCTTTATTTTTAAAACTATTTTTTACATTGTAGAATAATAGTGAAGACATCAAAACTATGAAATAACACATATGGAATCATGTAGTAAACAAAAAGGTATTAAACAAATCAAAATATATTTTATATTTGAGATTCTTCAAATAGCCACCCTTTGCCTTTATGACAGCTTTGCACACTCTTGACATTCTCTCAACCAGCTTCACCTGGAATGCTTTTCCAACAGTCTTGAAGGAGTTCCCACATATGCTGAGCACTTCTTAGCTGCTTTTCCTTCACTCTCCGGTCCGACTCAACCCAAACCATCTCAATTGGGTTGAGGCCAGGGGATGGTGGAGGCCAGGTCATCTGATGCAGCACTCCATCACTCTCCTTCTTGGTAAAATAGCCCTTGCAGAGTCTGGAGGTGTGTTGGGTCGTTGTCCCACTAAGTCCCACTAAGCCCGAACCAGATGGGATCGTGTAGCTCAGTTGGTAGAGCATGGCGTTTGCAACGCCAGGGTTGTGGGTTCGATTTCCACGGGGGGCCAGTATGAAAAATGTATGCACTCACTAACTGTAAGTCACTCTGGATAAGAGCGTCTGCTAAATGTAAATCTCGTATCGCTGCAGAATGTTGTGGTAGCCATGCTCGTTAAGTGTGCCTTGAATTCTAAATAAAACACAGACACTGTCACCAGCAAAGCACCCCCACACCATAACACTTCATGCTTTACGGTGGGAACTACACGTGCGGAGATCATCCGTTCACCCACACCGCGTCTCACAAAGACACAGCGGTTGGAACCAAAATCTCCAATTTGGACTCTAGACCAAAGTACACATTTCTAATGTCCATTGCTTGTGTTTCTTGGCCCAAGCAGGTCTCTGCTTCTTATTGGTGTCCTTTAGTAGTGGTTTCTTTGCAGCAATTCGACCATGAAGGCCTGATTCACACGGTCGGTTACTTGAAATCTGTGAAGCATTTATTTGGGCTGCAATTTCTGAGGCTGGTAACTCTAATGAACTTATCTTCTGCATCAGAGGTAAATCTGGGTGTTCCATTCCTGTAGTGGTCCTCATGAGAGCCAGTTTCATCATAGCGCCTGATGGTTTTTGCAACTGCACTTGAAGAAACTTTCAAAGTTCTTGAAATTGTCCGTATTGACTGACCTTCATGTCTTAAAGTAATGATGGACTGTCGTTTCTCCTTGCTTATTTGAGGTGTTCTTGCCATAATATGGACTTGGTATTTTACCAAATAGGGCTATCTTCTGTATATACCCCCCCCCACACACACACACACACACACAAACACCTTGTCACAACACAACTGATTGGCACAAACGCATTAAGAAGGAAAGAAAGTCCACAAATTAACTTTTAAGAAGGCACACCTGTTAATTTAAATGCATTACAGGTGACTACCTCATGAAGCTGGTTGAGAGAATGCCAAGAGTGTGCAACGCTGTCATCAAGGCAAAGGGTGGCTATTTGAAGAATCTCAAATATAACATATTTTTTTATTTGTTTAACACTCTTTGTGTTATTTCATAGTTTTGATGTCTTCACTAATATTCTACAATGTAGAAAATAGTAAAAATAAAGAAAACCCCTGGAATGAGTAGGTGTGTCCAAACCTTTGACTGGTACTGTATATTTTTGCAAAAGCATCCCAATGTGATGCTTAGCAATGATACCATGTTGCAGCATAGCATCCTGCATTGTTGAAAGATAATCAATACCTATAATCCATAACACTGACATGTTTTCTTCGTAGGTGTGTAAATGTATTATAAGTCTTGGTATCCTCATAGTTATAAATAATATTGGCTTTTTTAATATAGGTATACTGTCAAAGGTATTACCTGCCATATGTATCGATATTCCACAGTATATAATGGATTGCATTCATGTAGCGCTTATTTGAGGGTAACTCACTCATCTACCACCACTGTGTATACAGTGACAAGATAGTCGGCTTGTCCATCACAATATCACATAAATATAACTGAGGATTCATTGACATTAACCTTTTACTGCAGTGGACTAAATAAGGGTCACACAGAGTGTTTCTTGGTAGTCTTAAGACAAATCTACTTTGAAACAAAAGTTTAAAACTAACACACATGGTTATGAGCTTAAAAAAAGAAGAAACCTGTACCATGTCAGATAGTTTTGATATTGCATCCCAATATTACACTTTACATACATCACAGAAGACTATATAAATATAACAAAACCGTTTGACATAGAAACACCAGATTTTCGGTGTATAAAATGTGTTATGTTTATTAAATATGAAATTAACAGCATTCCAACCATGAGGCCAATAGAGGGTGATTTGGTCATTTGACTGCAGGAAAGGGCTACTAAGAATGCCACCAGTCATGATTTAATTGTCATGATTAATACTACTTAATTGAAAAGAAAACACCCACTGTCACGATCTTTGAGAGACGGGTCAGACCAAGGTGCAGCGTGATATGCGTACATATTTATTAAGACGAATAAACACTTGACAAAATAACAAAACAATGAAAACGTGAAGTCCTACGGGCTATACACACAACAAGCCTAACAGGAACACAAACAAGATCCCACAACTAAGGTAGGCAACCAGGCTACCTAAGTATGATCCCCAATCAGAGACAACGAGCGACAGCTGCCTCTGATTGGGAATCACACCCGGCCAAACATAGAAATATAAAACTAGATCTAAACATACAGTGAGGGAAAAAGTATTTGATCCCCTGCTGATTTTGTACGTTTGCCCACTGACAAAGAAATGATCAGTCTATAATTTTAATGGTAGGTTTATTTGAACAGTGAGATACAGAATAACAACAAAAAAATCCAGAAAAACTAATGTCAAAAATGTTATAAATTGATTTGCATTTTAATGAGGGAAATAAGTATTTGACCCCCTCTCAATCAGAAAGATTTCTGGCTCCCAGGTGTCTTTTATACAGGTAACGAGCTGAGATTAGGAGCACACTCTTAAAGGGAGTGCTCCTAATCTCAGCTTGTTACCTGTATAAAAGACACCTGTCCACAGAAGCAATCAATCAATCAGATTCCAAACGCTCCACCATGGCCAAGACCAAAGAGCTCTCCAAGGATGTCAGGGACAAGATTGTAGACCTACACAAGACTGGAATGGGCTACAAGACCATCGCCAAGCAGCTTGGTGAGAAGGTGACAACAGTTGGTGCGATTATTCACAAATGGAAGAAACACAAAAGAACTGTCAATCTCCCTCGGCCTGGTGCTCCATGCAAGATCTCACCTCGTGGAGTTGCAATGATCATGAGAATGGTGAGGAATCAGCCCAGAACTACACGGGAGGATCTTGACAATGATCTCAAGGCAGCTGGGACCATAGTCACCAAGAAAACAATTGGTAACACACTACGCCGTGAAGGATTGAAATCCTGCAGCGCCCGCAAGGTCCCCTTGCTCAAGAAAGCACATATACATGCCCGTCTGAAGTTTGCCAATGAACAACTGAATGATTCAGGGGAGAACTGGGTGAAAGTGTTGTGGTCAGATGAGACCAAAATTGAGCTCTTTGGCATCAACGCAACTCGCCGTGTTTGGAGGAAGAGGAATGCTGCCTATGACCCCAAGAACACCATCCCCACCGTCAAACATGGAGGTGGAAACATTATGCTTTGGGGGTGTTTTTCTGCTAAGGGGACAGGACAACTTCACCGCATCAAAGGGACGATGGACGGGGCCATGTACCGTCAAATCTTGGGTGAGAACCTCCTTCCCTCAGCCAGGGCATTGAAAATGGGTCGTGGATGGGTATTCCAGCATAACAAAGACCCAAAACACACAGCCAAGGCAACAAAGGAGTGGCTCAAGAAGAAGCACATTAAGGTCCTGGAGTGGCCTAGCTAGTCTCCAGAACTTAATCCCATAGAAAATCTGTGGAGGGAGCTGAAGGTTTGAGTTGCCAAACGTCAGCCTCGAAACCTTAATGACTTGGAGAAGATCTGCAAAGAGGAGTGGGACAAAATCCCTCCTGAGATGTGTGCAAACCTGGTGGCTAACTACAAGAAACATCTGACCTCTGTGATTGCCAACAAGGGTTTTGCCACCAAGTACTAAGTCATGTTTTGCAGAGGGGTCAAATACTTATTTCCCTCATTAAAATGCAAATCAATTTATAACATTTTTGACATGCGTTTTTCTGGATTTTTTGGTTGTTATTATGTCTCTCACTGTTCAAATAAACCTACCATTAAAATTATAGACTGATCATTTCTTTGTCAGTGGGCAAACGTACAAAATCAGCAGGTGATCAAATACTTTTTTCCCTCACTGTAGATATACAATCACATAGATCTCAACTGAAACTCACACCCTGACCCAACCAACAAGAGTTCTCTAGATGTACATCCAGGGGTACATATTTCCTGAGAGACTATTTTACTGTAGCAAGCAATATATAATATCTAATATCTAATAAGCTGTGTTTGGACATTCCCTCCCAAACCCAAATCAGCATATTTTACGTGTGGTGGGACTAGGTCATTTTAAGTCTTTCCTGAAGAGGGCCAAAGAAAACATTAGGCCTAGCTTTCTCCTGTGTGCTATAGAGCTAACTGGAGTGGAGTGTTGCTGCAACAGGTATATTCTGATGTTAAGTCTGACTGCAAGAACAAGCAGCACAAGCAGCCTATTACTGAATGAGGGATTGAGATAGAGGAGACTCCCTTCTTTGCTTACATCTCTCCCTCTCTTCTCCTCTCCTACCCTTAGAGATTTGAGTTAGAATACATTATTATGCATTAGAAATTATATTGCATATTTACACTCAGAGAATGGCATCAAGAAGAGATGTTTCTCTCTACCCAAATAGATTCAACCCCCTCCCAAACCACCACCATTATTGAATTAATAGCAAATAGAGCCTATCTATTGTCTCTACTCAATCATATGATGAGAAAATGAAAAACAAACCTCCCAACAACAGTCTACCAATGATGTGTTGATCTGTCAGACCCCCATTCCTTATTTAGATTTGTGTGTATTGGGTATATGTTGTGAAGTTGTTAGATATTACTTGTTAGATATTACTGCACTGTCGGAGATAGAAGCATAAGCATTTCGCTACACCCACAATAACATCTGTTAAACACGTGTATGTGACAAATACAATTTGATTTAATTTCATTTAATGTATGACCACTTCCTAATCCTAGCTCCGATTGGAAGAACAGCAAAACAAAAAGACGTTTCTTGTCTCTAATCCACCATATTAGACCACCAACAATGAGTTGATTTCTTAGATAGCGCTGTTTCAACTTTCAAGTTTTAATGTCACGTGCACAAGTATAGTGCAATGCCTTTATTCCTAACTCTAAAACCAACAATGCAGTAATCAATATCATTGTAGTACTAAAAATAACATAAGCTAGAACAAAAACGAGAAATAGAAATAAGAAATAAGAAGAACATGAGAAAGTAAGTAAGCTACAGTGGGGAAGAAAAGTATTTAGTCAGCCACCAATTGTGCAAATTCTCCCACTTAAAAAGATGAGAGAGGCCTGTAATTATCATCATAGGTACACGTCAACTATGACAGACAAAATGAGAAAAAAAAATCCAGAAAATCACATTGTAGGATTTTTTATGAATTTATTTGCAAATTATGGTGGAAATTAAGTATTTCGTCAATAACAAAAGTTTCTCAATACTTTGTTATATATCCTTTGTTGGCAATGACACAGGTCAAACGTTTTCTGTAAGTCTTCACAAGGTTTTCACACACTGTTGCTGGTATTTTGGCCCATTCCTCCATGCAGATCTCCTCTAGAGCAGTGATGTTTTGGGGCTGTCGCTGGGCAACACAGATCTTCAACTCCCTCCAAAGATTTTCTATGGGGTTGAGATCTGGAGACTGGCTAGGCCACTCCAGGACCTTGAAATGCTTCTTACGAAGCCACTCCTTCGTTGCCCGGGCCGTGTGTTTGGGATCATTGTCATGCTGAAAGACCCAGCCACGTTTCATCTTCAATGCCCTTGCTGATGGAAGGAGGTTTTCACTCAAAATTTCACGATACATGGCCCCATTCTTCTTTCCTTTACACGGATCAGTCGTCCTGGTCCCTTTGCAGAAAAACAGCCCCAAAGCATGATGTTTCCACCCCCATGCTTCACAGTAGGTATGGTGTTCTTTGGATGCAACTCAGCATTCTTTGTCCTCCAAACACGACGAGTTGAGTTTTTACCAAAAAGTTTTATTTTGGTTTCATCTGACCATAAGACATTCTCCCAATCCTCTTCTGGATCATCCAAATGCACTCTAACAAACTTCAGACGGGCCTGGACATGTACTGGCTTAAGCAGGGGGACACGTCTGGCACTGCAGGATTTCAGTCCCTGGCGGCGTAGTGTGTTACTGATGGTAGGCTTTGTTACTTTGGTCCCAGCTCTCTGCAGGTCATTCACTGTGTGGTTCTGGGATTTTTGCTCACCGTTCTTGTGATCATTTTGACCCCACGGGGTGAGATCTTGCGTGGAGCCCCAGATCGAGGGAGATTATCAGTGGTCTTGTATGTATTCCATTTCCTAATAATTGCTCCCACAGTTGATTTCTTCAAACCAAGCTGCTTACCTATTGCAGATTCAGTCTTCCCAGCCTGGTGCAGGTCTATAATTTTGTTTCTGGTGTCCTTTGACAGCTCTTTGGTCTTGGCCATAGTGGAGTTTGGAGTGTGACTGTTTGAGGTTGTGGACAGGTGTCTTTTATACTGATAACAAGTTCAAACAGTTGCCATTAATATAGGTAACGAGTGGAGGACAGAGGAGCCTCTTAAAGAAGAAGTTACAGGTCTGTGAGAGCCAGAAATCTTGCTTGTTTGTAGGTGACCAAATACTTATTTTCCACCATAATTTGCAAATAAATTCATTAAAAATCCTACAATGTGATTTTCTGGATTTTTTTCTCTCAATTTGTCTGTCATAGTTAACGTGTACCTATGATGAAAATTACAGGCCTCTCTCATATTTTTAAGTGGGAGAACTTGCACAATTGGTGGCTGACTAAATACATTTTTCCCACACTGTATATACAGGGTCAATTCGAATACCATATTTACAATGTGCAGGAATACTGAATAGTGATAGAGGTAGATCTGTATAGGGGTAAGGTGGCTAGGCATCAAGATATATGATAAAGAGATTAGCAGAAGCATATATGATGATTGTATGTGAGCGTGTGTGCGTGTGTGTAGAGTCAGTATAAAAATGTGTGCATGTTACATATCTGTGAGCAAATTAAGTGAGTGTGTGTGTGTGTTGGAGTGTCAGTGTGCGTGAGTGTGTAGAGTCCTGTTAGTGTGACCCTTTTATTAAAAAAATTGAATACGAGGGTCAACTCAGATAGTCCATGTAGCCATTTTGTTAGCTATTTAGCAGAGAACAGTTTATGGCTTGGGAGTCTTTAAAGATTTTCCAGGCCTTCCTTTCACACCGCCTGATATAGAGGTCCTGGATGGCAGGAAGCTCGGCCCCAGTGATGCACTGGGCAGTCCACACCACCCTCTGTAGCGTAGCGCGATCGAGGGCGGTGCTGTTGCCATACAAAGCAGTGATGCAGCCAGTCAGGATGCTCTAGATGGTGCAGTTGTATAACTTTTTGAGGATCTGAGGACCCATGCCAAATCTTTTCAGTCTCCTGGGGGGGAATAGGCGTTGTCGTGCCCTCTTCACGACTGTCTTGGTGTGTTTGGACCATGATAGTTTGTTGGTGATGTGGACACCAAGGAACTTGAAGCTCTCAACCTGCTACACTACAGCCCCGTCGATGAGAATAGGGGCGTGCTCGGCCCTCCATTTCCTGTAGTCCAGAATCATTGTCTTGATCACGTTGAGGGAAAGCCTGTTATCCTGGCACCACACTGCCAGGTCTCTGACCTCCTCCGTGTTGAGGATCAGCGTGGCAGATGTGTTGATGTCTACCCTTACCACCTGGGAGTGGCCCGTCAGTAAGTCCAGGATCCAGTTGCAGATGGAGGTGTTTAGTCCCAGGGTCCTTAGCTTAGTGATGAGCTTTGGGGGCACTATGGTGTTGAACACTGAGCTGTAGTCAATGAACAGCATTCTCACGTAGCTGTTCCTTTTGTACAGGTGGAAAAGGGCAGTGTTGAGTAAAATAGAGATTGCGTCATCTGTGGATCTGTTGGGGCGGTATGCAAATTGAAGTGGGTCTAGGGTTTCTGGGATGATGGTGTTGATGTGAGCCATGACCAGCCTTTCAAAGCACTTCATGGCTACAGAAGTGAGTGCTACGGGTTGGTAGTCATTTAGGCAGGTTACCTTGGTGTTCTTGGGCACAGGGACTATGGTGGTCTGCAGTGAAACATGTAGGTATTACACAGGGACTATTGCACAGGGACTATGGTGGTCTGCAGTGAAACGTTTAGGTATTACAGACTCGGCCAGGGACAGGTTGAAAATGTCAGTGAAGACACTTGCCAGTTGGTCAGCGCATGCTTGGAGTACACGTCTTGGTAATCAGTCTTGCCCTGCGGCCTTGAGAATGTTGACCTGCTTAAAGGTCTTACTCACATCGGCTACCAGTGAGAGAGTCACTGGTACTTCCTGCTTTAGTTTTTGCTTGTAAACATGAATCAGGAGGATAGAATTATAGTGGTGGATTTGTCAAATGGAGGGCGAGGGAGAGCTTTGTACAAGTCTCTGTGTGTGGAGTAAAGGTGGTCTAGAGCTGTTTTTCCTCTGCTTGCACATGTAACATGCTGGTAGAAATTAGGTCAAATGGATTAAAGTTGTTCTGCATTAAAGTCTCCAGCCACTAGGAGCGCTGCCTCTGGATGAGCATTTTCTTGTTTGCTTATGGCTTTATACAGCTCGTTGAGCGCTGTCTTAGTGCTAGCATCGGTTTGTGGTGGTACATAGACAGCTACGAAAAATACAGATGAAAACTCTCTTGGTAAATAGTTAGATTTTTGATTTTGATATTTGATTTTGCGTACCAGCTGTTATTGACAAATAGACACAGACCGCCATCCCTTGTCTTACCGGAGGCAGCTGTTCTGTCTTGCCGATGCACGGAAAAACCAGCCAACTGTATATTATTCATGTTGTCATTCAGCTATGACTCGGTGAAACATAAGATAAACAGTTTTTAATGTCCCGTTGGTAGGATAGTCTTGAATGGAGCTCATCCAGTTTATTCTCCAATGATTGCATGTTGGCCAATAGGACGGATGGTAGAGGCGGGTTACCCACTCGCCGACGAATTCTCACAAGGCACCCGGACCTGCGTTCCCTGTATTGGCGTCTTTTCTTCATGCGAATTACGGGGATTTGGGCCTTGTTCGGTATCTGGAGTAAATCCTTTGCGTCCAACTCGTTAAAGAAAAAATATTTGTCCAGTTCGAGGTCAGTAATTGCTGTTCTGATATCCATAAGCTCTTTTTGGTCGTAAAAGACGGTGGCAGAAACATTATGTACAAAATAAGTTACAAACAACGCGAAAAACGGATGGATGGAAATGGCCAAGTGATGGAAAATCTGATATAAATGAAAGATCTGGTGTGCCTGAATGATGGCCGAGGGTCCAGGATTGATGTAGCCACAGGGAAAGAGTCTGCCTTGGACCTCACTCTGGTATCTAGTGCAATGTCAGGAATCTGTGAGTGGGAGGTATGGGAGGAGTCGACAGTAGGGAGTGATCATTACCCCATAGTATGCACAGTAGGCTGGAGGGAGGAGGAGGTGTCAGTGGATGGACTAAGCAGGTGTGTGTTTGGAAGTGCAAAGTGGGATCAGTTTATGAGAGGGGATGTGGATAGTATGAATAACTAGGTGAGAACAGCGTTAGTGGGGGCAGCTACTGAGGCTATACCTAAGAGTTCAGGGAGGAGGAGGAGGAGGAGGAAAGCAGTCCCATGGTGGACGGAGGAGTGTGGGGCAATGGTGAGGAGTAGGAACAGGGCATTTAGAGTACTGAAAAGGATGCATAACTTCCAACATCTGATTCAGTACAAGCAGGCCCAGGCCCTGGTAAGGAGAACTATTGATCAGACGAAGAGGTCATGTTGGCGTCGGTTCTGTGACACCCTTGGAAGGGCGACACCTGTGGGAGAAGTGTGGGGGATGATTAAGAGGATGAGTGGGGTCAGAAGGGAGTGGGATTATCCAGTGTTGACAAGTGGGAAGAATGTGGCAGTAACAGATGACGAGAAGGCAGAGATGATGGCCAAAGTGCATAGCTCTGCCAATTTGTCAGAGGAGGGGCAGAGGGGGAGAGAGAGAACGAGAGAAGAGCATCCTGGAGTGCTGGATAGGAGGGAGGATGTAAATTATGCGTTGAATGAACCAAGATGAGGTGTGCTATGTTATGTTGGCCCATCTTAGTGATGTGGCACTGGATAAGGTATTGATGTTGTATAACAGAGTGTGGGAGGAGGGGAAACTACCATGCAACTGGAAGGAGGCAGTAGTGGTCCAAGCCAGGGAAGTACCCAACGAGGCCAACAAGCTATCGGCCAATAGCCTTAACATCACATGTATGTAAGATTATGGAAAGTATGATTATAGGAGAGGCTAACTTACTTTCTGGAGAGCAGGGGGCTAGTATCACCACAGGAAGGGTAGGGGAACTATGGACCCAGTACTCTGCTTAGAAGCAGAGGTCAGGAAGGCTCAGGTGAACAATGAGACTGTTGTAGCTGTCTTTTTTGATGTGGAGAAGGCGTATGATATGATGTGGAAGGAGGGGTTGTTAATCAAGCTTGATATTATTGTGGTAGGAGGAAGAACGTACAACTGGATAAAGGATTTCCTGTTTGGAAGGTCTATCCAGGTGAGGATGGGGAAGTCTATCAGGCAGCTACCTGGTAGATAACGGTACACCGCAGGGGAACGTGATTAGACCTGTGTTGATCTCAATCATGATCAATTACACTGCCGGTTGAATAAGACCTTAAATGTGATTGGAAAGCATCCAACAGGAAAGTGTGGTCATTGCCAGGAAACAGATACCGTGGAGCATGTATTGCTACAGTGTGGGCAGTATCAGAGGGAAAGAGAGAGGTTGAGATCTAGTATGAGGGAGAAGGGGATACTAGAAATTAGTTTAAAGAGTATATTGAGTAGAACGTCATTAGATTTTGTCTCAAATATTTTGTTATCTTTTTTAAGAGTCAGCATGCTGTGTTTTGTATCTTTTCAGTTTCAGTCATTCATTGACTTCATGCCCTTGTGACTTCAATAAACCACTGGAGCTAGGAGGCTATTTCCTTGTGTCTTGATGATAGGCATCCTTGTCCAGTCTACAGTAATAGCCAGGGAGACATGGGGGATATGGGTCTACTGATGCTGATGCTGGGGAATGAAGACTGATGTCTGCGCACATAGACAGTGTAGTCTCACACACGGGATGAGAGGAGAGAAAAGGAGAGGAGAGGAGAGGAGAGGAGAGGGAGAGGAGAGGAGAGGAGAGGAGAGGAGAGGAGAGGAGAGGAGAGGAGAGGAGAGGAGAGGAGAGGAGAGGAGAGGAGAGGAGAGGAGAGGAGAGGAGAGGAGAGGAGAGGAGAGGAGAGGAGAGGAGAGGAGAGGAGAGGAGGTCTTGACAGAAGCAGCTGGCTGAACAGCCTCCACACCAGAACAGAGGGAGTTAGGAGAGGAGAGAGGGAGACCCCAGGCGTATGGGAGAGAGAGATAGAGGCCTGGCGTCAGCGTAGCCCATGCCCAAGCCTGTCACAACTCCTCAAATCAATACGCATACATACTCACACATACGCACACAGACACACACACACACAGACATAGTACAGGACACGCTGAGGAGCACAGCCTACAAGCGGAGAGAGGGAGGGAGGGAGAGAGAGAGATAGTTAAATGGGGGAAGGGATGGATAGAGAGAGAGGATGCACACACTACAGTAATAGGCTGTGAGGGACATAGATGTAGAGATACTGTAGATGGATGGTAAAAGCAATGGAGTGAGAGAGATAAACTGGATGATAACGGAAATGAGGGGTGAGGGATGTGGAGATAAGCAAGGGAAAAGAACAGAGAGAGAGAGGGAAAGGAAGCGAGGCAGTGAAAAGGGGGAGGGAGAGATACATTCACAGTATGCTCTGGGGTGTTCAGGCCCTTGAGGATGGTAACATGCCAGAACTGTGTAACAGCATGTATGGCCTTTTTTCCCTCTCTCTCCATCCCCTCCTCCCTCCATTCCTCCCTCCCTCTCTCTCTCTGCCTCCACTCCTCTCCCTCTATCTCCCCATATCTCTCCATCCCCTCCTACCTCCCTTCCTCCCTCCCTCTCTCTAGATAAACAAAAGTGAAATAAACAATAAAAAAAAAAATAACAGTAAACGTCACACTCACAAAAGTTCCAAAAGAATAAAGACATTTCAAATAGCATATTATGTGCAAATAGTTAATGTACAAAAGGGAAAATAAAGAAACATAAATATGGGTTGTATTTACAATGGTGGTTGTTCTTCACTGGTTGCCCTTTTCTTGTGGCAACAGGTCACACATCTTGCTGCTGTGATGGCACACTGTGGTATTTCACCCAATAGATATGGGAGTTTATCAAAATTGGGTTTGTTTTTGAATTCTTTGTGGGTCATTGTAATCTGAGGGAAATATGTGTCTCTAATGTGGTCATACATTTGGCAGGAGGTTAGGAAGTGCAGCTCAGTTTCCACCTCAATTTGTGGGCAGTGTGCACATAGCCTGTCTTCTCTTGAGAGCCAGGTCTGCCTACGGCGGCCTTTCTCAATAGCAAGATTGGGTCAGTCACAGTGGTCAGGTATTCTGCCACTGTGTACTCTCTGTTTAGGGCCAAATAGCATTCTAGTTTTCTGTTTTCTGTTTGTTTCCAATGTGTCAAGAAATTACAGTGCCTTGCAAAATTATTCATCCCCCTTGGCATTTTTCCTATTTTGTTGCATTACAACCTGTAATTTTTATTTGGGTTTCATGTAATGGACATACACAAAATAGTCCAAATTGGTGAAGTGAAATGAAAAAAATAACTTATTTCGGAAAATTCTAAAAAATAAATAACGGAAAAGTGGTGTGTGCATGTGTATTCACCCCCTTTGCTATGAAGCCCCTAAATAAGATATGGTGCAACCAATTACCTTCAGAAGTCACATAATTAGTGCGCAATCTAAGTGTCACATGATCTGTCACATGATCTCAGTATATATACACCTGTTCTCAAAGGCCCCAGAGTCTGCAATACCACTAAGCAAGGGGCACCACCAAGCAAGTGGCACCATGAAGACCAATGAGCTCTCCAAACAGGTCAGGAACAAAGTTGTGGAGAAGTACAGATCAGGTTTGGGTTATAAAAAAAGATCTGAAACTTTGAACATCCCACGGAGCACCATTAAATCCATTCTAAAAAAAAATTGAAAGAATATGGCACCACAACAAACCTGCCAAGAGAGGGCCACCCACCAAAACTCACGGACCAGGCAAGGAGGGCAAATAAAATAAAATGTTATTGGCCACATGTGCCGAATACAACAGGTGTAGACATTACAGTGAAATGCTTTACTTACAGCCCTTAACCAACAATGCATTAATTTTTTTTATAAAAAAGTAAAATAAAACAACAACAAAAAAGTGTTGAGAAAAAAAGAGCAGAAGTAAAATAAAATAACAGTAGGGAGGCTATATATACAGGGGGGTACCGGTGCAGAGTCAATGTGCGGGGGCACCGGCTAGTTGAGGTAGTTGAGGTAATATGTACATGTGGGTAGAGTTAAAGTGACTATGCATAAATAATTAACAGTGTAGAAGCAGCGTAAAAAGATGGGGTGGGGGTGGGGGGGCAGTGCTAATAGTCCGGGTAGCCATGATTAGCTGTTTAGGAGTCTTATGGCTTGGGGGTAGAAACTGTTGAGAAGTCTTTTGGACCTAGATTTGGCAAACCGTGGCTGTAGTCTTTGACAATTTTGAGGGCCTTCCTCTGACACCGCCTGGTATAGAGGTCCTGGATGGCAGGAAGCTTTGCCCCAGTGATGTACTGGGCCGTACGCACTATCCTATGTAGTGCCTTGCGGTCAGAGGCCGAGCAGTTGCCATATCAGGCGGTGATGCAACCAGTCAGGATGCTCTCGATGGTGCAGCTGTATAATTTTTTGAGGATCTGAGGACCTATGCCAAATCTTTTCAGTCTCCTGAGGGGAATATGCTTTGTCGTGCCCTCTTCACGTGTTTGGACCATGATAGTTTGTTGGTGATGTGGACACCAAGGAACTTGAAGCTCTCAACCTGTTCCACTACAGCCCCGTCGATGAGAATGGGGGCATGCTCAGTCCTCTTTTTTTTTCCTGTAGTCCATAATCATCTCCTTTTGTCTTGGTCACGTTGAGGGAGAGGTTGTTATCCTAGCACCACACGGCCAGGTCTCTGACCTCCTCCCTATAGGCTGTCTCATCGTTGTCGGTGATCAGGCCTACCACTGTTGTGTCGTTGGCAAACTTAATGATGGTGTTGGAATAATGCCTGGCCATGCAGTCATGGGTGAACAGGGAGTACAGAAGGGGACTGAGCACGCACCCCTGAGGGGCCCCCGTGTTGAGGATCAGTGTGGCAGATGTGTTGTTACCTACCCTTACCACCTGGGGGCGGCCCGTCAGGAAGTCCAGGATCCAGTTGCAGAGGGAGGTGTTTAGTCCCAGAGAGGCAACAAAGAGACCAAAGATAACCCTGAAGGAGCTGGAAAACTCCACAGCGGAGATTGGAGTATCTGTCCATAGGACCACTTTAAGCCGTAAACTCCACAGAGCTGGGCTTTACGGAAGAGTGGCCAGAAAAAAGCCATTGGTTAGAGAATAAAATAAGCAAACACGTTTGGTGTTCGCCAAAAGCCATGTGGGAGACTCCCCAAACATATGGAAAAAGGTACTCTGGTCAGATGAGACTAAAATTGAGCTTTTTGGCCATCAAGGAAAACGCTATGTCTGGCGCAAACCCAACACCTTTCATCACCCCGAGGTGGAAGCATCATGCTGTGGGGATGTTTTTCATCAGCAGTGACTGGGAAACTGGTCAGAATTATTTCTTGTTTGTTTCACAATAAAAAATAATTTGCATCTTCAAGTGGTAGGCATGTTGTGTAAATCAAATGACACAAACCCCCCAAAAATCTATTTTAATTCCAGGTTGTAAGGCAACAAAATAGGAAAAATGCCAAGGGGGGTGAATACTTTCGCAAGCCACTGTATCTTTTTGTTTTCTCATGATTTGGTTGGGTCTAATTGTGTTGCTGTCCTGGGGCTCTGTGGGGTCTGTTCGTGTTTGCGAACAGAGCCCCAGGACCAGCTTGCTTAGGGGACTCTTCTCCAGGTTAATCTCTCTGTAGGTGATGGCTTTGTAATGGAAGGTTTGGGAATCCCTTCCTTTTTAGGCTGTTGTAGAATTTAACGGCTCTTTTCTGGATTTTGATAATTAGCGGGTATCAGCATAATTATTTTTCTTCATGCATTATTTGGTGTTTTACGTTGTACACTGAGGATATGTTTGCAGAATTCTGAATGCAGAGTCAAAATTTTGTGTTTGTCCCATTTTGCGAATTGTTGGTTGGTGAGCGGACCTCAGACCTCACAACCATAAAGGGCAATGGGTTCTATAACTGATTCAAGTATTTTTAGCAAGATCCTAATTGGTATGTCAAATATTATGTTCCTTTAGATGGCATAGAAGGCCCTTCTTCCTTGTCTCTCAGATCATTCACAGCTTTGTGGAAGTTACCTGTAGCGCTGATGTTTAGGCCGAGGTATGTACAGTTTTTTGTGTAGTCTAGAGCAATGGTGTCTAGATGGAATTTGTATTTGTGGTCCTGGCAGCTGGATCTTTTTTGGAACACCATTATTTTTGTCTTATTGAGATTTACTGTCAGGGCCCAGGTCTGACAGAATCTGTGCAGAAGATCTAGGTGCTGCTGTACGCCCTCCTTGGTTGGGTACAGAAGCACCAGATCATCAGCAAACAGTAGACACTTTACTTCAGATTCTAGTAGGGTGAGGCCAGGTGCTGCAGACTGTTCTAGTGCCCTCGCCAATTTGTTTATGTATATGTTGAAGAGGGTGGGGCTCAAGCTGCATCCCTGGCTCTTTCTCTCTCTCACACACCCAATCTCTCTCTCTCTCACACACACACACACACACACACACACACACACACCCCAAAACACTCTCTCTCCATCTCTCACACACCCTCTCCCCTATCTCCCATTGCGCTCTCTCTCTCTGTCTGTCTGTCTGTCTGTCTGTCTGTGTGTGTGTGTGTGTGTGTGTGTGTGTGTGTGTGTGTGTGTGTGTGTGTGTGTGTGTGTGTGTGTGTGTGTGTGTGTGTGTGTGTGTGTGTGTGTGTTTGTGTGTGTAGGGACTGTCTATAGTGGGGATTGTGTGTGTTGTTATGCCTGTGAGCGTTGTCTATTTTAAGACCGCAGCGCAGATCCTACATCCACTATTCAATCTTTTGTCTTGCCCATTCCCTCTCTGAATGGCACACATACACAATCCATGTCTCAATTGTCTCAAGGCTTAAAAATCCTTCTTTACCCTGTCTCATCCCCTTCAGTTACACTGATTGAAGTGGATTTAACATGTGACATCAATAAGGGATCTTAGCTTTCACCTGGATTCACCTGGGCAGTCTATGTCATGGAAAGAGCAGGTGTTCCTAATGTTTTGTACACTCAGTGTATAAACAATGTAACAAAGTGTAAATCAGCAACAATGAATACCTCAGCAGGAGCACTGCTCTAACATATTCAATGGTGGATAATGCTATGGTATGTAATGAACAGTCTATGGTACCCACTGTACTGTTGAAGGGAAATTACATTACTGTCCCCTATGGTAGTAGCCTTTCCACATGACTAATGTGTCTGTGTTTATGCGTGTGTATGTTTCTCTGTGTGTGTTTCTTTGTGTGTGAATGTGTTTCTGTGTGTGTGTGTGTGTGTGTGTGTTTCTGCGTGTCTGTTTTCATGAAATTGCCATAACATTTGGTCCCACTTTATTTGAAGTGCATCTTATGAAGGCTTCATAAGCACTGCATAGATGCTTCACAAATAAATCATCTATAACCGCATGTCATGCTCTATAAAGATGAATAATGTGTCATAACTGTGTGACATAACCATCAATTTATTTGTTCACATTTATTCAACCTTTATAGAGCATGAAATATGGTTATAGATTATTTGTGACCCATTAATGTAGTGCTTATAAAGCCTTTGAATGCTTTTTGAAGCCTTCATAAGACGTACTTAAAATAAAGTGGGACCAAATATTTTTACCCCCCTGTCCTGTACTGTTAAGTCTTGTTTGATGAAACATTTAATTTGTCTTTACTGCTATTATCCCATAGCAATGCATTGAATAACAGATTCATACATAGAAAAACAGTGAATTAAAGTGAATTAAAGATGAATTACCTTTTCAATAAGGACTAAGTGCTGTACTGTATCTGCCATAACTGTCACAGAGAACAAATGGATTCCAATGACTGAGCAGCAACAAGCATGGGGGAGAGGGGGGAGAGAGTCTCGAAAACCTGACCCTAGGCAACACAGTGACTAGGGTCTGGTTTCAATTATGAACTATTTTGGCATAGAGGAACTACGTCACTGCCTATGTCACTACTTTATCCGCCTAAATAAAATACAAAACAGCAGCTAGCAAGATGGAGATCATAGAGGTTATTTTGAATGAGTGCATTTTGCAAGTGCTAGTTTGCATCAACTAACTTAACTAAAACCACTGCAAAGGCTTTGCCTGCAAACTTTGGTTTTGAATTGCGACATTCTGGTATGTCTTCCTCGTGATTACTTGGGAGAGTCTCCGAAAAACTTTTTTCCCTTATCGACGTAGGCAGTGATGTAGTTACTCTATGCCAAAAGAGTCCATCATTGAAACCAGACCCTTGTCATTGTGTTGCCTACGGTCAGGTTTTTGAGACCAGGGGAGAGAGGGTAGAGAGGCCAAAGGGGGAGGCAAAGAGGGAGTGAAGGAAGGAAGGAGAGGGAGATGGAGTGCTCTGTGATCTGTTGGCTCGGTTGTTCGTGGGGATAGAGGATGGAGGTTGAAGAGAGAAAGGTTTCTGTAGCTGTCCCCATAGGAGAACCCTTTTTGGTTCCAGGTAGAACTCTTTTGGGTTCCATGTAGAGCCCTCTGTGGAAAGGGAACCTAAAAGGGTTCTACCTGGAACCAAATAGGGTTCTTCAAAGGGTTCTACTATGGGGACAGCCAAATAAGCCTTTTTAGTTCTAGATAGCACCTTTTCTTCTAAGAGTGTAGGAGGGAGAGAGAGACAGAGAGGAGGGAGAGGGAGAGAGGCTACTGTAAACAGTCCTGAGAAATCAGAAAATGTTTAGTTCCCTCCCCCTCTGCCCCCTCCGCTCTCTCGCGTCTTATCCATCTCTCATCTCCTCATCCTCCACACCTTATTCTCTCCATCATGTCTCTTTTTTCTCACTCACTCCAATGCTCTCTTCGTCAGAGCAGTTTGCTCTTATACAGTGGTAAATATGAGAATGTTTAGCAGAGCACTGGTCTGTTCAGTCCATTTGGTTCGAGGCCATGCACTCTAATTCATTCTCTCCATCATTTTGGCTTTTACAGTAAATGGTCAATTTCTCCCAATAACGGTGAGGAAAATGCCAGACATCAAGTAATTTTTTTGGACTCTGACTGAAGTGTGTGTTTGTGTGTGTGTGTGTGTGTGTGTGTGTGTGTGTGTGTGTGTGTGTGTGTGTGTGTGTCTGTGTGTGTGCAGGGCCGGCTCTAGCCTTTTGGGGGCCCTTTTAGCTGACATGGCAAATTGAGTGACTGTCAGTGACATAAGAGACAAATTGCTGATGCACAACCACATTTCGAACACGCACCTTGTGTATTCTACTATTATAACTCTCAACAATAAGTTGAGATCCAGACTGAGTTCCTAAAAAAACTAAAAACAAACAAACCGCATATGTCGTTTTTGCATGGAGCCGCCCTGTGTGTGTGTAAATATGTGTGTGTGTGTGCCCGTTAATGTGTTGTGAATATGTGTGTGTTTAAACTGCACAAATGGCTGTGTTGGCTAAAATATTAGGTTGTGTGAGGCCTCCTGACACAGACACACAGGCAAAGCGCTAACTCAGAATGAGACGCTAATCTGCTAACGGTGCGGAAAAAAAACATCTGATAAAATACGGCCAGCTACTCACTCTTATACCGCTTAGGAGAAACACTCATTATTTTGGATAGAGGGGTGTGTATTATAAGTGTGTCTGGTATCTGTATTTATTTGTGTATGTGCATTGGTGATGGTTCATGATACATTGTGCACCATTTGTACATGCATTGTGTCGTGACGTGACTTACTTTAATGTATGACTGTTATTTATCGAATCACCTAACTATGTTTAATTGTCACTCGATTAAATTAATCATGTAACAATTAACTCATTAGGAATTTGGGGCACCACGGAATAAGTTGTTTAACGAGTTATCATATACCGAATTAAACTCTTAGAAGATAAATGTTATATATCAATAACAGTCACTTATTAAATAATGCCCTCTTATCAGTCTCATTCAGAACGTTGCATAATCCTTGAACCTGCAAGAACCCTTACCTTATTGATGAATCAGCAATAAACAAATTGGCTTAATTATTTATTCACTAACTAACTAAATAATAACACAATACAAACACACACAGGTTATTGATTACTACATTTACATTTAGCAGATTACTACATTTTAGCAGATTACTACATTTTCATTTAGCAGATGCTCTTATCCAGAGTGACTTACAAATTGGTGCATTCACCTTATAGCCAGTGGGATAACCACTTTACAATATTATTATTATTATTATTATTATTTATTTTTTTGGGGGGGTAAGGGGGGGTAGAAGGATTACTTTATCCTATCCCAGGTATTCCTTAAAGAGGTGGGGTTTCAAGTGTCTCCGGAAGGTGGTGAGTGACTCTGCTGTCCTGGCGTCGTGAGGGAGCTTGTTCCACCATTGGGGTGCCAGAGCAGCGAACAGTTTTGACTGGGCTGAGCGGGAACTGTGCTTCCGCAGAGGTAGGAGGGCCAGCAGGCCAGAGGTGGATGAACGCAATGCCCTCGTTTGGGTGTAGGGACTGATCAGAGCCTGAAGGTATGGAGGTGCCGTTCCCCTCACAGCTCCGTAGGCAAGCACCATGGTCTTGAAGCAGATGCGAGCTTCAACTGGAAGCCAGTGGAGTGTGCGGAGGAGCAGGGTGATGTGAGAGAACTTGGGAAGGTTGAACACCAACCTTACTAACGTAATACAATGAAAACAGGTCCCTAGTGGACTGGACTTACATTAGCATGAATGCTTGGGTAGTGGAGGGGTCAGAATGGAAGGGAGCGACAGAGATTCAAACTATCGTAGTTACTTTGGAGACTATGCTCACAGTAATCATAATACTTATGCACCCTAATAATGCTGATTCGGATTAGAAATGCAACATGTATTTACGTGTTGCTGTCCTCGATAGTTGAGTTGATGATGTAGGACGTTGGTTTGCCCACCAGAGATCCCAATGTCCTTGGTAGAGTTTCTGGTTGTAGTAGTGGTTAGAATGCATACTTCAGATGTACTAGCGGTTGTCTGAGAGGGATTGTCCTTCCCACTTTGTGTCTTTAGTGAATGTTCTCTAGACGACTATACATGCCAGCTGCAGACTGAGATGATAAGGTCTAGTGCATTGTCTTCTTCTTCACCTCGTTTAGAGGTTGAGAGTTTCAGAGTTTCTCAAATTAAAACGTGTGGACTAACGTCTCAAGTTTTCTGGTCTTTCTAGTCTAACCATTTTGTAACGTGTAGCTTACGCTCCACGTCTGCTGGTCTTGTAGAGTGTCAACCATTTTAAGCCGTGGGGCTTGCTGGTCTGGTAGAAATTCAACCGTTTGCAACGTTTAGCTCACGCTCCACGTCTGCTAGTCTAAAGGTTGATTTGTTTTTCAAGGCTTTTTATGCCCTCAGGGTAAAAGGGGCGTTCCATCTTGTTTGTGCTCATCTGGGCGTGGCCACTGACTGAGAACAAATCAATATGGAAAACAATCATCTAATCTAGAACGCTAAAATCACATTGTTATCTTCACAAAAGTATTATTATACTTAATCATTCGTTTTATACAACAAATAGATGTAAACCTCATAACTGGGAAGTGTACCCCCCAGAGATACAGTTATGTTGTTCCACCGTCTTTAATTGCATCAAAACATAGTAACGAATTGGACATGATTGTTCTTTAAGTACCCATCAACCATTTCTCACATACTTTTAAGTAGGAATGTTGTTTCATTATCCACTTTTGGATGTTGGAGTTTTAGCAGGAAGACTTCCTTTATTAACAAAGGGGTCCTTTCTCCCAATACTTCATGCCAAGGAAGAGAAAGTCTCTGCAAGGAATTTACGACAGGTCATAAAACTGGCCCCCATGAAACGGGGTGTTCAAACCTTTGCCTAGCAGGAATGTTTGATCCTCAGCCAATGAGGGCAAGTCATGACAATTATTACACACACACACACACACAAACTGGACCCACTCAAACTTGCCTACCGCTCCAACAGATCCACTGAAGATGCCATTTTCATCGCTATTCACATGGCCACAGCACATCTGGACAAGAGGAACACGTATGTGAGAATGCTCTTCATTGACTACAGTTCAGCATTCAACACTATTGTTCCCTCCAAACTCGACAGCAAGCTCAGAGCCGTAGGTCTGGACACCACCCTCTTCAACTGGACCCTGGACTTCCTGACGGGCAGATCACAGGCTGCGAGGATTGGCAACAACACCTCCTCCACGCTGACTCTTAACACAGAGGCCCCCCAGGGGTGTTTCCTCAGCCCCGCTGTACTCCCTGTCAACCCACGATTGCGTGGCTTTGCATGACACCAACTCCATCATCAAGTTTGCTGACGACACCATGGTTGTAGGCCTGATAGCCAACAACGGCGAGTCAGCCTGTAGGGAGGAGGTAAGTGAACTGGCATTGTGGTACCAGGACAGCAACCTCTCCCTCAACTTCAGCAAAACAAAAGAGTTGATTGTTGACTTCAGGAAGCAGAGGAGGGAACATGCCCCGGTCCACATCAACGGGACTGCAGTAGAGAGACACAGCAGTTTTAAGTTCCTCTTCGTCCACATCACGAGGACTTGTCATGGACCAACAACACCACCACACTTGTCACAACAAGCTCTCACTGTCTCATGTCAGAATTAGACATTCATCCATGTTTCTCAAACGTCAAATTTCAAGCTTGTTCCAAACATCATATTTCGAAGTGTTTAAGGTTAGGTTTAGGGATTAACTGCATTTTTAAGGTTAGGGTTAAGTTTAGGCATTACCTACGAAATCTTAAGGTTAGGCATGAACTCTGAATGGTTAAGGTTAGTGTTAGGGTTAAAACAAAAATCTCAAAAACAACTTTCTACTGCTGGATTTGAAAACGTGACATTTTGCACCAGAGGCAGATGCTTACATCCATCCGCCATCCCCGTCCACAATGCCATGGAAAAACTGAAACCTACTTGAAGGTAACAGCGCTCACTGTTGCCCTTAGTGGCTGGTTTCCACATCATCTCCTGACATCCTCAGACATGGATGGATGTCGATTACTGACTTGTATCAAGCGGTGACCTAGCTGCTTGTCAAGAGGGTGCAACAGTGCCTCTTACTTCCTAAGAAATTAGGCATGCCACCTCAGGTCCTCTCCAAATACTACCGCTGCACCATCGAGAGCGCCCTGACCGGTTGCATCACGGACTGGTACGGGAAATGCCCTCCAGTGGGTGGTGAAGATGGCCCAGTACATCACTGGGACCGTGCTCCCACCTATCCAGGACATCTACTCGAAACAGTGCCTGAAGGCGGCCCCCAGCATCATCAAGGACCCCACACAGCCCAGCCACGAGCTGTTCGCTCCCTTACCGTCGGGCAGATGGTATAATAATAATAATATGCCATTTAGCAGACGCTTTTATCCAAAGCGACTTACAGTCATGCGTGCATACATTTTTTGTGTATGGGTGGTCCCGGGGATCGAACCCACTACCTTGGCGTTACAAGCGCCGTGCTCTACCAGCTGAGCTACAGAGGACCACGTATCAGAGCATGAGGTCTAATACCAACAGGCTCAGACACAGTTTCTATCTACAAGCCATCAGACTGCTGAACACTTGAACTAGACTGACCACCTGCTCTGATTCTCTGCACCTTAGCACATATGCACTCACTCATGCACACACACACCCAAACACACCAGTGGCGGTCGGTGCCGTTTAATATGACAAAAACATTTCTAATAAGCATGGCTTTTTTTCTATTGCAGCATATTGGATGACTGTCATTCATATTCCATTCACCAAGCTCAATGTAACATCGATAGGTTTAGGCTCCTACATGATACTCCAATTTCCCTATATCCATCATGAGGTTGCTACAACCTAGCCTATGAATGAAAGTTTACAAAGTATGTGCATAGGTCAAGAGACATTTTAGTAATCAAGGTGACAGACATTGACACATTCAATACCGCCTTGCAAACTCTTGCATTCATCTAGCTGATCTAAGGTGTAGTTATTAGTCCAACAGTTACAACCAAGAATTTCTATTGGACAAATTCAGGTATGTTTATCCCGTTTTCGTTCTGTTTGCTTCCGTTTAAGAAACATTTTTCAACAGACTCGACGGAATGAATACACCGCTGATCACATGCAAACAAAGTTCACTTTCATAGCAGCCACATACAAACAGCATGATCCCTTTGACAGTTGTATAATTCCTTCTCGCATCTACGCGCTCTCCTCCTCTCACCTTTGCCCCTTCGCTTGTGGACTTCAGTGCACAATAAACACATCAGCTGTCTGTGACCAGGCAAAAAAAACTTTACAAGCCAAACCTTCATATCATAACTGCTAACCGCTAAACACAGTCTACATCGTTGTCACCATATTAAGGTCATAGTCAACGTACACTACATGGCAAAAGTATGTGGACACCTGCTAGTCGAACATCTCATTCCAAGATCATGGGCATTAATATGAAGTTGGTCCTCCATTTGCAGCTAAAACAGCCTCTACTCTTCTAGGACTGCTTTCCACTAGATGTTGGAACATTGCTGCAGGGACTTGCTTCCATTCAGCCACAAGAGCATTAGTGAGGTCGTGCACTGATGTTGGGTGATTAGGCCTGGCTCGCAGTCAGCGTTCCAATTCATCCAAAAGGTGTTCGATGGGGTTGAGGTCAGTGCTCTGTGCAGGCCAGTGAAGTTCTTTCACACGGATCTCGACAAACCATTTCTGTATGGACCTCACTTTGTGCACGGGGGCATTGTCATGCTGAAATAGGGAAAGGCCTTCCCCAAACTGTTGCCACAAAGTTGGAAGCACAGAATCGTCTAGAATGTCATTGTATGCTGTAGCATTAAGATTTCCCTTCACTGCAACTAAGGGGCCTAGCCCAGACCATGAAAAACAGCCCCAGACCATTATTCCTACTCCACTAAGCTTTACAGTTGGCACTATGCATTCGGGCAGATAGCGTTCACCTAGTATCTGCCAAACCCAGATTTGTCTGTCAGACTGCCAGATAGTTAAGTGTGATTCCTCACTCCAGAGAACGCGTTTCCACTGCTCCAGAGTCCAATGGCGGCGAATTACACCACTCCAGCTGATGCTTGTCATTGCGCTTGGTGATCCTAGGCTTGTGTGCGGCTGCTCGGCCATGGAAACCCATTTCATGAAGCTCCCGACATGCTGACGTTGCTTCCAGAGGCAGTTTGGAACAGACGATTTTACGCGCTACCCGCTTCAGCACTCAGCTGTCCCGTTCTGTGAGCTTGTGTGGCCTACCACTTCGCGGCTGAGGAGCTGTTGCTCCTAGACATTTCCACTTCACAATAACAGCACTTACAGTTGACCAGGGCATACATTTGATGAACTGACTTGTTGGAAAGGTGGCATTCTATGACAGTGCCACGTTGAAAGTCACTGAGCTCTTAAGTACGGGCCATTCTACTGCCAATGTTTTTCTATGGAGATTGCACGGCTGTGTGCTCGATTTTATACGCCTGTCAGCAACGGGTGTGGCTGAAATAGTCAAATTTGTCCACATGATTTTGGCCATGTAGTTTAGCTACTAGAACTAACACGTTATTAAACCATCTACAATCATGCAGTGCAGTGTACAGTCAGCAGCAAGAAGTTTAGCAGTTACACAGTTACACTGGTGGGTCCCGGTGGCAATAAATTAATAAAACCAAAAGCTTACCTTAACTTGGAAGAGTTTCAGTGTTGGATAGCCATAGCCAGCTAGCAACATAGCATCCCTCTCTGTTTGAGCCGGGTGTTTGAATAGGCCAAACTAGCTAGCTGCATTCGTTAGCTAAGTAAGTGAGAAAAAAATACAAATAAATATAGCTAGCTCTCTCTCTCGCTTTCTTGCTTCTCCTTCATATTTGAATAAATTAATTTGTTAAAAACTGTTCAACTATTGTCTTTCTGTTTCTTTGAGTCAGCTACTCACCACATTTTATGTACTGCAGTGCTAGCTAGCAGTAGCTTATACTTTCAGTATTAGATTAATTCTCTGATCCTTTGATTGGGTGGACAACATGTCAGTTCTGTCACGCCCTGGCTCTGGGGACTATGCTATGTTGAGCCAGGGTGTGTAAGTCTATGTTTAATTTTCTATGTTGGTCTGAGTGACTCCCAATCAGAGGCAACGAGTGTCAGCTGGGTGTCTCTGATTGGGAGCCATATTTAACTGTTTGTCTTGCACTTTGTGTTTTGTGGTTTCTTGTTCCTTTTGGTTTGGTATCGAAGGACTTCACGTTTCGTTCTTTGTTTTGATCGTGTGATCTAGTAAATAAATATAAATATGTTCACCCGCAACGCTGCGCCTTGGTCCTCTCTGTTCGACGAGCGTGACAGAAGAAACCACCTTAACCAGACCAAGCAGCGTGTTCAGGAGCCATCGCTGGCAGATCTCCGTGGCAACCTCGACTGGATCAAGCAGCGGGACGAGGAGAGAGGATGGACGTGGGAGGAGATGATTGCGAGTCTGGCAAGAGGGAGGAGAGACCCCCAGGAAATTTTTAGGGGGGGGCTCACGACGTCGGGCCAGCAGGTGTACGGGTTAGAGCGGTGCAAAGCGTTGGCAGAGAAGGCCGCCAGGTTAGGGGGGCCACTGGGCACAGAGGAGAGGGAAAGTGTGGAGGCACGGCGAGAGGTACTGGGGTGTGTTACCAGTCCGGTCCGGCCCGTTCCTGATCCCTGCGTGGGGCCAGTGGTGTGTGTCCCCAGTACGGTCCGGCCTGTTCCTGCCATTCCCACCAAGTCAGTGGTGCGCGTCGTCAGCCCAGCCCGGCCTGTTCCTGCCATTCCCACCAAGTCAGTGGTGTGCGTCGACAGCCCAGCCCGGCCTGTCCCTGCTCCACGCACAAAGCCTACGGTGTGCGTCGACAGCCCAGCCCGGCCCGTTCCTGCTCTCCGCACCAAGTCAGTGGTGCGCGTCGTCAGCCCGGTCCGGCTCATTCCTGCTCCCCGCACCAAGTCAGGGGTGCGCTTCGTCAGCCCGGTCTGGCCCGTTCCTCCTCCACGCATCAAGCCAGGGGTGTGCGTCGTCAGTCCAGCACATCCCGTGCCTGGGTCATGTCCGGAGCCGGATCCGCCGCCGAGGCGGAGTGCCCACCCGGTCCCTCCCCTGTTGTGGTTGTTTGGCGCGGCCGGAGTCCGCGCCTTTGGGGGGGGGTACTGTCACGCCCTGGCTCTGGGGACTATGTTATGTTGAGCCAGGGTGTGTAAGTCTATGTTTAATTTTCTATGTTGGTCTGAGTGACTCCCAATCAGAGGCAACGAGTGTCAGCTGGGTGTCTCTGATTGGGAGCCATATTTAACTGTTTGTCTTGCACTTTGTGTTTTGTGGTTTCTTGTTCCTTTTGGTTTGGTATCGAAGGACTTCACGTTTCGTTCTTTGTTTTGATCGTGTGATCTAGTAAATAAATATAAATATGTTCACCCGCAACGCTGCGCCTTGGTCCTCTCTGTTCGACGAGCGTGACAAGTTCATGCCGCAAGAGCTCTGATAGGTTGGAGGACATCCTCCAGAAGTTGTCATAATTATTGTGTAAGTCAATGGAAGGGGGTGAGAACCACAAGCCTACTAGGTTTTGTATTGAAGACAATGTACCCAGAGGATGACGGAAACTAGCTGTCCTCTGTCTACACCATGGTGAGTGCTGTTGAGGTTACTGTAGACCTTCATTGCAATTTATTAATTATTTGGTGACATTAATATATTTAGTATAGTTTTATCTAAAAATGGATGGTCCTCCCCTTCCTCCTCTGAAGAGCCTCCACTGACACACACACACACACACACACAGAGAGAGAGAGAGAGAGAGAGAGAGAGAGAGAGAGATTTATCACAAGGCTATTCTGAGAAAGACCCTTAACCAACCTACCATCACTCTCCTTCTAACAATCACACACACCCTAGTCACGCGTACAGATCCCACCCAAGCACTCCAACAAGTGATAGCACTCAGACAGCAGTCTAATCAATCAGGATGGACATATTGCTAGCTGTTTGCTACGAATGTCATTTTACTTGGTGTGTGCGTGGGGTCTAATTAAAGATATGGCAGTCATTGTGACAAGAGCACTAAACACAGTGGGCCATTGTGACAGCCTAGTTAAAATTTCCTTCCCCACCTACTGAGGATGAGCCAGGGAAGGGCTCAAAGAGGGCACCCATTACAATAACAACTCTCTAACGTGGTCTCTGTGAATTGTAGCTGCGCACTACTTCATGTTGGTTTACTGCCCGCCTGACACTGGCAAAAAGTTTTTATATGATTGGTTTTCATAGGTCATTCGCAGAAGCATGCATGCTTATTAGGGTAATGGTAATGCATACTAAGCAATTAGCCTCAGCCGTACCTATAGGTGCGTGCACATATGAAGTAGTGTTGACTGTCCCATGTTTGTTTTAGCCCCAGGAAGACACTGACTAACTGCTGTGTCTTCAGGATATGCTAAACAAGGCGCTATTCAATTTGAACGCTCCAGCAGTTTCCATTAAAGCACTGATTAATTTTATTTGAGGAGGCTCCAAAAGCTGCCAGTGCATGCCTCGTAGAGAGAGAGAGCGAGAGAGAGAGAGAGAGAGAGAGAGAGAGAGAGAGAGAGAGAGAGAGAGAGAGAGAGAGAGAGAGAGAGAGAGAGAGAGAGAGAGAGAGAGAGAGAGAGAGACTAAAACGTTTCTATTTTTCTGACAGGGAGAATAATATTTGTTTAACTTAACAGTAAGCTTGGCCCTGAAGATGAGAACAAAGTGTGTGCATTGGTGTGCGTGTATTTGTGTATGGGTGTTACGACTGTGTTTGTTTCCATGTGTCAGAGTTTTGTTAGGCTGTACAATGTTACGGTGTAAAATGCTTCCTCCATAGAAATACCCTCCAAAATAGGGTTTTCCAACCCTTTTTTTACCCTAAACTGGCACACCTCAATCAATTAGTTGAAGGCTTGATGATATGATGACTAATTGACTCGGTGTGTCAGTTTAGGGTTAAAACCTAAATGTGAAACGTCTGGGTGGGCCCGAGGAGGGGGTTGGGAAACCCTGCTCCAAAATACTTATTTGATCTCATATAAAAACATCTCCCTTCCATCAATTGGTTCCCTTGTCTCCCCGACAACCACTTTAGTGCTGAAGATGAACATATTTCCTGAAGAGGGAGAGAGGAGGGGAAGGGAGGGAGGGGAGGACCACTGTCGATAAGACACTAATAGAGGGAATCGTCTCGAAAACCAAGGAGAGATTGGAATCAACAATCAGTGTGTCTGTCAACAGAAAATAAATGGAAATAAATAAACTGGATACTAATAACTCCATCGAAAAATGGCGACACTCACCCCACCCGCCTCACACACACACACAAACAGCTGTCAATCATCTGTTGTGTTACAGTATACAGATGTTACTATACAGCCCGATGCTGTTTAACGTCTACAGATGTTAGCTATGCCCAGGTGATGCTGTGATTGACAGGTCCAGATGTTGTGTGTGTCATCTAACGAGCTATTCTCAAGGAAGCATACACGAGCATACATGCACGCATGCACACACAAACACACACACAAACACACACCTATCTAGCCTGTTTAACACACATACCCACACACACATACCCATAATTAAACAAACCCATAGATATACAGTATGTCCACCCAACCCCCTCTGGACACAAATACACACACACACACACTGCTTGCTTGTTCCCTGGAGAGAAATACCTGAGGCACTGGACCGACCTCTGCGTAAGTGATGTCGTCATGGCAACAGTGAGAAGCGGTAGCTGCTAATGGCATTCTTATCAATCAGAATCTAAATTACTCTCAGTAAAAACAATGTGTTGCTCCTATTGAACCTAGAGTACAGCAGCAGCCATACACAATGAGCCCATCGTCCACCCCTTAGTCCCTCAGATCCATACACATATAGATGTTCTTATAGGAAATCGAATGCACATACACATATACATCAGGGGTAGGGAACTCTGGTTTTTTGTTTAACCGATCTGTTTTTTATTTAACCGATCTGGAAGACCAGGAGTGTTTGAATTTAGGCAATCACTGAACTGATCAATTAGCTTGCTTGGTCAGGTGTGGTGCATAGTTGGAACAAAATCCTGCGGCACTCCAGGAACAGGGTTGCCTAACTCTGATTTACAGTACATATACACATCCTGTAGGCAACGCACAGCATTATTCATATTCTCAGAGGTGCAGGCCTATACACTTTCACATACAGTACACACACACACAAGCACTGACAGACACACATACAGTTCAACGGTTTCATATCTATCCATCCAGCTACACACTCAATTACACACACACACACACACACAGCAACAGGCTGCGAGCGACGACGCTCCGCTCACTCTGCTGCGGCGTTCCCGGGAAGCATGGCCACTGGGGCGGAGCAGGAACAGGGGAAATTCCTCACCCAGACCAGCGGGATGCTCTCCCTAGAAGAGTGAAAGGTTTGTTTAGGTTCTATGCAGAATGAAGCGGATTGATTGATGCTCACTCATTACATAGTAGTCCTAGAATGTTATGAGTGAGCTAGTCCAGGGGCCAGATTTTCTAAACATTTATTCTGAATTAACACTCTCTGATATTGTCAAAGTTCTCCCATTGTTGTGGGATCGTTGATATAAGCATGAACTTGGATATAGGCTAGCCAAGTACCTCAACTCCACAATGATTTCATCCACGGAGTTGAGCACAGATTAGAGGGTTATAAATGAACCTCCGACTCCTTTGAGTTGCTATGCAGTCGATACTTAAAGAATGTAAATTCTTAAACCCTTACCATGTACCTATGTTTGTCATCTGTTGTTGCGTGCCTTTTTTTGTTTGCTGAAATCCATACTTTGTAATAAAACGTTAATCAAATACAACCACTGACTGTTTCCTTGTTGAGATTTACAGTTTTTTTCAATTGTTTAAGCAAAATTTTGAAAACAGGGCCCGGTTTGTCAAAACACTACACACAATTAGCACAACCCTACACCAAAGTAGCACAACACTTCAGATCATTTGCAAAATGGAACACTTTTGTCAAAACTATACACAACTTCATAAAAACAATATTTTGTTACCATACAAAACACACACATTTCATATGACTTCAATCTTTTTGAACCAGTTACACACTGCTGTTGCTAACCTAAAACACTTTTAGCAAGTCTAATTCTCAGTGATTAGAGTACTGTAAATGAAGTACACAGAGAAAGTGCAACTATATGAACACTACACAAGACCAATGCTGCAGACTGAGGAAAATATCATTTATTTCTCTCCATTTACCCAAATATGTCAACATGGAGAACCACAACAAAACCTGTCCCAGTTTTCATGCTACTACAGTAGTGTGCATAACACTGTTAGCTCAGCAAACAACAGACAAACGTAAAATACTGTATCCAGTACAGGTTACAATTACAGTAAATAACAACAACAACAAACATAAAAAATAATCTGAAAGAAACTGACAATATTGTACAGAAAATACTACAGTAAACATACTATACATTATCTCTTCGCCTAGCTGGATCTGGCCAGAGAATTTCATCAACATCACAAGCAATATCCTCATTAGCAAGACAACGTGGGAAGAACCGTCTTGAATGTCGAATCCATCCTTGCACAGCTGCGGTGTCGACTTGGTCACAGGCGTCCTCCATGGCCTGAATGAGGGGTACCTGAGCATGGGGCTGGAGATCGTAAACCTTCCACCGCCATGCAGAGAAAAACTATTCGATAGGGTTTAGAAATGGAGAGTATGGTGGAAGGTATAGTACTGTCAACTGTGGATGGTGTTGAAACCAGTTCTGGACCAAAGCAGAGCGGTGGAATGACACATTGTCCCAGATGACAGTGTATTGCATCTGGTGCATTTCATTACCTGTTGTGACGATGTGGTGCAATCGGTCCAAAAATGCGAGAATGTGAGGTGTGTTGTAAGGGCCCATTTTGGCATGACGGAGGAGAACCCCATGCTGTGAAATGGCAGCGCAAAGGGTGATGTTACCCCCACGTTGCCCTGGGACATTGATTATAGCCCTGTGGCCAATGATATTTCTGCCTCTCCTTCTTGCTTTTGTGAAGTTGAACCCTGCCTCATCAATATATATGAATTCATGCAGGATTTCCTCAGCATCCATCTGCAAAACTCTCTGAAATACAGTGAAAGACAAGATTGTGTAGTCCAGGATAGGTCTAGTATATCTCCACATACTCGTGCCACAGCCGTTTGACCCTCTCTGAATTCCGCTCAAAAGGCACTCGATAAAGTTGTTTCATTTGAACCTGATTTCTTTTCAGGATGCGTGCCAGTGTTGACTGAGAGACCTGATGGACATTATTGAAAATGGCATGGTCACCGATAATGTTGGCTTGTAGTTCTCTGAGCCTGATAGCATTATTGGCCAAAACCATGTTGATAACCTCTCTCTCTTGTTCTTGCGTGAATATGGGCCCCCTTCCTCCTTGTCGTTCCCGACCCTCAATCCTATGTAGAGAATAATACATGTAACTTACTGTACAGTGTCACAGGAAGGGGTATCACAAGTGCTGATATGGTGCATACAATAAGCGGCTGATTACTGTAACTGTAGACAGATCTTCTTTTACCTGTTTTCCTGTCGAAAAGTCATTGTTGCACGAATGTAATTTGATAAGTTTGGTCCTCTTCTTCTTTGTGCATGTTCTCCTCCTGCTTCAGGTCTTCCTCAACCTCTGGCTCGGCCTCTGCCTCTTCCTCTACCTCCTTCTCCTCCTCTGTGTACTCCTCCTCTCACCCTCACTCTTCTTCTGACTCCTTCCATTTTTGGTTGAAGGCAGGTGAACCTACCTGCTGCATTTTTATAGTGCTTAAACCTGATTGGTGTGTCTACAATTTAGCAATCATGTGTTTGTGCACCTGATGGCTGTGTTTAACAGATTGGCTCATAGGTGTGGTAATTTGACAGTCAGTGCTTTGGAATTGCAAGGAAGTGACATCATGATATACTTCTGTGTCTGATGTATACAAGTGTGTTTAGTGTTTTGCAAATCACTGTGTGTAATGTTTTGCAAATAGTGTGAAGCTGACAATGTGCTTACAGTTGTGCAAATCTAGCCTTGTGTTTTGCTCTTTGAGTGTAAGGTTTTGCTAATTGTGGGAAAAGTTTAATTTTAGTGTTTAAGCAATCATAAAAAACTGTAATTGGCACGTGCATTCGCTGTTGCTCTAAGATGGCAACTCAGTGCAAATGCACATGTGCCAATTGAATCTCAACAAGGAAGCAGTCAATGGTTGTATTTGATTAACGTTTTATTACAAAGTATGGATTTTTCTGCTATACTCGGTAGAGGTGTTTTGTGGATTGCTTTCGTGTTGTGAAAATACAGAAGAAAAGAAAAGGAAAATGAAGACAAAGAGGGACAGATGTTACAGACGAAAGAGAGGAACATGTCAGACAGCAAGAAGGCGAGGTAGAGAGATGGAGAGATGGAGAAAGGAACAACAAATCACCTCTCTCCGGCTCCGTAGCGACCCCCCTGTGATTGTGTGTGTGTGTGTGTGTGTGTGTGTGTGTGTGTGTGTGTGTGTGTGTGTGTGTGTGTGTGTGTGTGTGTGTGTGTGTGTGTGTGTGTGTGTGTGTGTGTGTGTATATTTGTGTGGGTGTGTGCGTGTGTGAATGAGTACGTGTGTGCTAAGATGCAGAGACTCAGTGCAGGTGGTCAGTCTAGTTCAAGTGTTCAGTAGTCTGATAGCTTGTAGATAGAAACTGTCTCTAAGCCTGTTGGTCTCAGACCTCATGCTCCAATACTGTCTGTAACGGTTAGGGAGTGAACAGCTCGTGGCTAGGGTGTGTGGGGTCTTTGATGATGCTGCGGGCCTTCCTCAGGCACCGTTTCGAGTAGATGTCCTGGATGGGTGGGAAAACGGTCCAACTGAAAACGGTCTTCATCACCCGCTGGAGGGCCTTGCAGTCATGGACGGAGCAATTCATTCAGTCGTGGGGCGGCGGGTAACCTACTGGTTAGAGTGTTGGGCCTGTAACCAAAAGGTTGCTGGTTCAAAAACCTGAGCCGACATGGTAAAAAATTGGTAGATGTGCCCTTGAGCAAGGCACTTCACCCTAATTTGCTCCAGGGGTGCCGTACTACTATGGCTGACCCTGTAAAACAATACATTTTACTGCACTTATCTGGTGAATGTGCCAATAAAACATTTTTTAAATCCTGTACCAGGCCGTGATGCAACCAGTCAGGAAGCTCTGTAATAGGAAGTAGAGACGTTGTTGCACCCTCTTGACAAAAGTGTAAAACTGCTGACTATCTCTACTTCAGTCCCGTTGATGTGGATCGGTGCATATTCCCTACTCTGCTTCCTGAAGTCAACAATCAACTCCTTAGTTTTGCTGACTCCCTATAGGCTGACTCTGCATTGTTGGTTATCAGTCCTAAACTTGATGATGGAGTTGGTGTCGGGCAAAGCCATGCAGTCGTGGATGAACAGGGAGTACAGCAGAGGGCTGAGGACACACTCCTGGGGGTCCCCTGTGTTAAGAGTCAGTGTGGAGGAGGTGTTGTTGCCAATCCTCACAACCTGTGGTTTGCCCGTCAGGAAGTCCAGGATTCAATTGCAGAGGGTGGTGTCCAGACCCAGGGCTCTGAGCTTGGTGTCAAGCTTGGAGGGAACAATAGTGTTGAATGCTGAACTGGAGTCAATGAACAGCATTCTCACATAGGTGTTCCTCTTGTCCAGTTGTGTTACAGCCCTGTGAATAGTAATGGAAATGGCATCTTCTGTGGAACTATTGGAGCGGTAGGCAAATTTGAGTGGGAGTGTGTCTACCCCCAAGCCATAAATAGTTAGATTAAGACTGTAGTTAACCAATAGCTACCCGGACTATCTGCATTTGCACATTTTGCACTAACTCTTTTGACTCATCACATACGCTGCTGCTACTGTTTATTATCTATCCTGTTGCCTAGTCACTTTATCGCTAACTATATGTACAGTGCCAGTCAAAAGTTTGGACACAAATTCTCATTCAAGGGTTTTTCTTTATTTTTACTATTTTCTACATTGTAGAATAATAGTGAAGACATCAAAACTATGAAATAACACATATGGTATCATGTAGTAACCAAAAAAGTGTTGAACAAATCAAAATCTGTTATATATTTCAGATTCTTCAAATAGCCAACCTTGATGACAGCTTTGCACACTCTTGGCATTCTCTCAACCAGCTTCACCTGGCATGCTTTTCCAACAGTCTTGAAGGAGTTCCCACATGCTGAGCACTTGTTGGCTGCTTTTCCTTCACGCTGCCGTCCGCCTCATCCCAAACCATCTCATTTGGGTTGAGGTCGGGGGATTGTGGAGGCCAAGTCAACTGATGCAGCACTCCATCACTCTTCTTCTCAGTAAAATAGCCCTTACACAGCCTGGAGGTGTGTTGGGCCATTGTCCTGTTGAAAATCAAATGATAGTCCCACTAAGCCCAAACCAAATGGGATGGCGTATCGCTGCAGAATGCTGGTTAAGTGTGCCTTGAATTTAAACAAAAATCACAGACAGTGTCACCAGCAAAGCACACCCACACCATAACACCTCCTCCTCCATAATTTACGGTGGGAACTACACATGCGGAGATCATCTGTTCACCCACACCGCGTCTCACAAAGACACGGCGGTTGGAACCAAAAATCTCCAATTTGGACTCCAGACCAAAGGACACATTTCCACCGGTCTAATGTCCATTGATCATGTTTCTTGGCCCAAGCAGGTCTCGTCTTCTTATTGGTGTCCTTAAGTAGTGGATTCTTTGCAGCAATTCGACCATGAAGGCCTGATTCACACAGTCTCCTCTGAACAGTTGATGTTGAGATGTGTCTGTGACTTGAACTCTGTGAAGCATTTATTTGGGCTGCAATATCTGAGGCTGGTAAATCTAATGAACTTATCCTCTGCAGCAGAGGTAACTCTGGATCTTCCATTCCTGTGGCAGTCCTCATGAGAGCCAGTGTCATCATAGCACTTGATGGTTTTTGCGACTGCACTTGTTCTTGACATTTTCCGTATTGACTGACCTTCATGTCTTAAAGTAATGATGGATTGTCGTTTCTCTTTGCTTATTTGAGCAGTTCTTGCCATAATATGGACTTGGTCTTTTACCAAATAGGTTTGTATTCTGTGTTACCCCCCTTCCTTGTCACAACACAACTGATTGGCTCAAATCCATTAAGAAGGAAATAAATTCCACAAATTAACTTTTAAGAAGGTACACCTGTTAATTGAAATGCATTCCAGGTGACTACCTCATGAAGCTGGTTGAGAGAATGCCAAGAGTGTGCAAAGCTGTCATCAAGGCAAAGATGGCTATTTGTAGATTCTGAAATATATATAACAGATTTTGATTTGTTTAACACTTTTTTGGTAACTACATGATTCCATATGTGTTATTTCATAGTTTTGATGTCTTCACTATTTTTCTACAATGTAAGAAATAGTCCAAACTTTTGACTGGTAGTGTACATACCTACCTCACCTCATACCCCTGCACATTTATCATTACTCATCGTGTATTTATTCCTTTTGTTATAATTTTTCTATGATTTTTCTTTTTTTCTCTCTGTATTGTGGGAAGGGCCTGTAAGTAAGCATTTCACTGTTAGCCTACACCTGTTGTTTACAAAACAAAGTACAACATCATCAACACATTTCCTATTGAAGCCTGTGACTGACGATGTATATTCCACAATGTTGATGGATGAGTCCTGGGTGTTACAGGAGGGGGTCCAGAGCGACCCACTAGGTGTCATCCTCCGACAACCTTAGGCACCTCCTCACTCACAGTCTGGACTGATCATCATCCTATTGGTGTCACCTGTGTCTACCTGTTCACCTGTGTATCCATGCCCTCACTTCCCTGTGTTCAATTGCTCAGTTTTCTCTGCTAGTTTCTCTATGCTTAGCAGTACTAATCAGTGTCTGATCTGAGTGTTCTCCCTGTTTCTTTATTTTTTCAGTCATAGTTACTATTTCGTATTTTGGCTGTCAGCCTGTTTTTGGAGACTTATTTGCTCCACCTTTATTTTATCGTGTTAAGTCCGTTGTTTTGTATCCTGGCTTCGGGACCACCAGTAAAGATCCTTGTGTCTTCATCTCTGCCTACTGTCTATCTTGCACCGTACCTGGGTCACACCTCACACCAACGCTTACACCTGGGTGGATGAATCTTTGAACATATTCCAATCAGTATTCTCAAAACAGTCCTGCAGCATTGAGTCTGCCTCCTCTGTCCAGCGCATCACTATTCTCTGTGTTGGTGGTTCCCTCTTGAGTTGCTGCTGCTATGCGGGGAGTAGGAACAGAGAGAGAGGATCTGATTGGTCAAAGTGGGGGCGGGGGATGACTTTGTATTCTCAAAAAAGTCCTGTAACATTGAGTCTACCTCCTCTGTCCATCGCCTCGCTATTCTCTTTGTTGGTTGTTCCCTCTTGAGTTGCTACTTGTAAGCGGGGAGTAGGAACAAAGAGACATGATCTGATAGGCCGAAGTGTGAGCAGTGGATGGCTTTGTACATGGATGTTTTTGTATAAACATTTTGTGGCACGTTGACTCCTCTCGTGGGGCAGGATACATGTTGGTGATATTTTGGAAAAATGTGTTTTAAACGATGTTTGGTTAAAATCACCTGCGACAATAAAGACTGCTTCCGGATGACAGGATTCTTGCTTGCTAATGTTCTTGTACAGTTAGCTGAGTGAGGCCTCCTCCCCCTCCCTCCTCCCTCTCTGTGGATGACTTCGTCAACCATTTTGAAAAGAAGGTTGACGACATCCAATCCTCATTTACTAAGTCAAATGACACCGCTGGTCCTGCTCACACTGCCCTACCCTATGCTTTGACTTCTTTCTCCCCTCTCTCTCCAGATGAAATCTTGCAACTTTTGACGGCTGGCCGCCCAACAACCTGCCCGCTTGACCCTATCCCCTCCTCTCTTCTCCAGACCATTTCCGGAGACCTTCTCCCGTACCTCACCACGCTCATCAACTCATCCTTGACCGCTGGCCATGTCCCTTCCATCTTCAAGAGAGCGAGAGTTGCACCCCTCCTCAAAAAACCTACACTCGATCCCTCCGATGTCAACAACTACAGACTAGTATCCCTTCTTTCTTTTCTCTCCAAAACTCTTGAGCATTCCGTCTCTAGCCAACTCTCCTGCTATCTCTCTCAGAATGACCTTCTTGATCCAAACCAGTCAGGTTTCAAGACTGGTCATTCAACTGAGACTGCTCTTCTCTGTGTCACGGAGGCTCTCCGCACTGCTAAAGCTAACTCTCTCTCTTCTGCTCTTATCCTTCCAGACCTTTCCGCTGCCTTTGATACTGTGAACCATCAGATCCTCCTCTCCACCCTCTCCGAGTTGGACATCTCCGGCGCTGCTCACTCTTGGATTGCGTCCTACCTGACAGGTCGCTCCTACCAGGTGGCGTGGCGAGAATCTATCTCCGCACCACGTGCTCTCACCACTGGTGTCCCCCAGGGCTCAGTTCTAGCCCCTCTCCTATTCTCTCTATACACCAAGTAACTTGGCTCTGTCATATCCTCACATGGTCTCTCCTATAATTGCTACGCAGACGACACACAATTCATTTTCTCCTTTCCCCCTTCTGATAACCAGGTGGCGAATCGCATCTCTGCATGTCTGGCAGACATATCAGTGTGGATGTCGGATCACCACCTCAAGCTGAACCTCGGGAAGACGAAGCTGCTCTTCCTCTCGGGGAAGGACTGCCCGCTCCATGATCTCGCCATCACGGTTGACAACTCCATTGTGTCCTCCTCCCAGAGTGCAAAGAACCTTGGCGTGACCCTGGACAATACCCTGCACCCTGTCGTTCTCCGCTAACATCAAAGCGGTGACCCGATCCTGCAGGTTCATGCTCTACAACATTCGCAGAGTACGACCCTACCTTACACAGAAAGCAGCACAGGTCCTAATCCAGGCACTTGTCATCTCCAGTCTGGATTACTGCAACTCGCTGTTGGCTGGGCTCCCTGCCTGTGCCATTAAACCCCTACAACTAATCCAGAACACTGCAGCCCGTCTGGTGTTCAACCTTCCCAAGTTCTCTAGTCACCCCGCTCCTCCGCACACTCCACTGGCTTCCAGTTGAGGCTCGCATCTACTACAAGACCATGGTGCTTGCCTACGGAGCTGTTAGGGGAACGGCACCTCCTTACCTTCATGCTCTGATCAGACCCTACACCCAAACGAGGGCACTACATTCATCCACCTCTGGCCTGCTAGCTCCCCTACCTCTACGAAAGCACAGTTCCCGCTCAGCCCAGTCAAAGCTATTTGCTGCTCTGGCACCCCAATGGTGGAACAAGCTCCCCCACGACGCCAGGACAGCGGAGTCACTGACCACCTTCCGGAGACACTTGAAACCCTACCTCTTTAAGGAATACCTGGAATAGTATAAAGTAATCCTTCTTCCCCCACCCCCCATATAAAAAAAAGTGGTTGTCCAACTGGCTATCATCAGTTGAATGCACCAATTTGTAAGTCGCTCTGGATAAAAGCGTCTGCTAAATGATGTAAATGTATTTGCTTGTGGCAGTATGTCCAGTACACAGCTGTGATAATAACACACGTGAAATTCCTCAGCATATAGTGGCGTCAGAAACTCCAGGTCGGGTGGAAAGGAGCTCAAGACTTTTTCAACTTCGGTACACCGGGAATTGTGGATGAGGAAGCAAACACCTCCCCATACTCTTACCAGAAGCCGCTGCTAGATCTATAAGGAACATGGAAAAGCCGTCTGGTTAAATATAGCAGAGTCAAATGTATTGTCCAAAAGCCATGTCTCAGTAAAAACAAAGACACAGCATTCCCTGATGTTCCTCTGCGATTGAAGCCTTGCTCTGAGTTCACAATGTTTATTTTCCAGTGATTGGACATTAGCCATCAGGATACTAGGAAGAGGAGGCCATGTAGCCAGTCTTTTCAGCCTAGCTTTTTTAGCCCTTTCCTTCCTCTTCTTCTTCGCCAGCGTTGCTTCCGGTCATCTTGTTCATCAGCATCAGGTAAGCCCGCTGTGCGGGAAACAAAGGAGCGATTGTAACATTCCAGATCTTGGAGGCTGAGAGTGTAGCTTCCGATTAATGATCCAGAAGTGTTTGTCGGTCATGGAAATTACTGCACAAACATTCAGAGAAAACGAAGTCATAAATTAAAATTGCCCTAAAAAGCAAAGTCTAGCAGGAACCGGCAAGACGCGCACCGTCTCAGAGCCACCATCTTACAACTACAGTAACTCTTCTGACATTTAAGGGTGGGTGTGTGTGTGTGTGTGTGTGTATGTGTGTGTGTGTGCGTTTGTGTTCGTGTGTTTGCGTGTCTGAGTGTGTATTACTCATCATATCTCTCGCCACACTATAAAACCACCATTGTTGTATACATGCACACATATGTGTGTCCTTGAGCGAGAGTGTGTGTATTTGCGTGCAGTGCTCTTATTGCACGTGACATGTAAAAGCATTCGTTTTTCTGCGGCCATTTCACATATCAATAATGCAAGAACACCAGACCCACCAGAGGTACTATTTCCTCTCTCTGTGGTTGTCAGGGGTGATCACTCATAATGTCAGCTGATCAGGAGGACAACTATGAAGAGAGACAACAACAATCATCATCGGCAATCGGCTGATGGAATTTGCATTGATGAAGCTACTGTAGGAACATATAATAACACACAGAGAAAACTATCATTTATACTGTTTGTCCTTCATGCTTGAGAAAACACGGATGACATTCTCACTTGGATGAATGCGTTGGAAGGGTTACTGTATGTTTCTGTGCTTCCTCAACGTGAGAGTTGGAGAGTGTGAATTGAGATGCTGTAGAGGTAGTGTGTGTGAGAATGAGCATTATCAGCAACACTGTGTGATGGTGGATGTTTTTGTATAAACATTTTGTGGCACGTTGACTCCTCTCGTGGGGCATGATACATGTTGGTGATATTTTGGAAAAATGTGTTTTAAACGATGTTTGGTTAAAATCACCTGCGACAATAAAGACTGCTTCCGGATGACAGGATTCTTGCTTGCTAATGTTCTTGTACAGTTAGCTGAGTGAGGCCTCCTCCCCCTCCCTCCTCCCTCTCTGTGGATGACTTCGTCAACCATTTTGAAAAGAAGGTTGACGACATCCAATCCTCATTTACTAAGTCAAATGACACCGCTGGTCCTGCTCACACTGCCCTACCCTATGCTTTGACTTCTTTCTCCCCTCTCTCTCCAGATGAAATCTTGCAACTTTTGACGGCTGGCCGCCCAACAACCTGCCCGCTTGACCCTATCCCCTCCTCTCTTCTCCAGACCATTTCCGGAGACCTTCTCCCGTACCTCACCACGCTCATCAACTCATCCTTGACCGCTGGCCATGTCCCTTCCATCTTCAAGAGAGCGAGAGTTGCACCCCTCCTCAAAAAACCTACACTCGATCCCTCCGATGTCAACAACTACAGACTAGTATCCCTTCTTTCTTTTCTCTCCAAAACTCTTGAGCATTCCGTCTCTAGCCAACTCTCCTGCTATCTCTCTCAGAATGACCTTCTTGATCCAAACCAGTCAGGTTTCAAGACTGGTCATTCAACTGAGACTGCTCTTCTCTGTGTCACGGAGGCTCTCCGCACTGCTAAAGCTAACTCTCTCTCTTCTGCTCTTATCCTTCCAGACCTTTCCGCTGCCTTTGATACTGTGAACCATCAGATCCTCCTCTCCACCCTCTCCGAGTTGGACATCTCCGGCGCTGCTCACTCTTGGATTGCGTCCTACCTGACAGGTCGCTCCTACCAGGTGGCGTGGCGAGAATCTATCTCCGCACCACGTGCTCTCACCACTGGTGTCCCCCAGGGCTCAGTTCTAGCCCCTCTCCTATTCTCTCTATACACCAAGTAACTTGGCTCTGTCATATCCTCACATGGTCTCTCCTATAATTGCTACGCAGACGACACACAATTCATTTTCTCCTTTCCCCCTTCTGATAACCAGGTGGCGAATCGCATCTCTGCATGTCTGGCAGACATATCAGTGTGGATGTCGGATCACCACCTCAAGCTGAACCTCGGGAAGACGAAGCTGCTCTTCCTCTCGGGGAAGGACTGCCCGCTCCATGATCTCGCCATCACGGTTGACAACTCCATTGTGTCCTCCTCCCAGAGTGCAAAGAACCTTGGCGTGTTCCTGGACAATACCCTGCACCCTGTCGTTCTCCGCTAACATCAAAGCGGTGACCCGATCCTGCAGGTTCATGCTCTACAACATTCGCAGAGTACGACCCTACCTTACACAGAAAGCAGCACAGGTCCTAATCCAGGCACTTGTCATCTCCAGTCTGGATTACTGCAACTCGCTGTTGGCTGGGCTCCCTGCCTGTGCCATTAAACCCCTACAACTAATCCAGAACACTGCAGCCCGTCTGGTGTTCAACCTTCCCAAGTTCTCTAGTCACCCCGCTCCTCCGCACACTCCACTGGCTTCCAGTTGAGGCTCGCATCTACTACAAGACCATGGTGCTTGCCTACGGAGCTGTTAGGGGAACGGCACCTCCTTACCTTCAGGCTCTGATCAGACCCTACACCCAAACGAGGGCACTACATTCATCCACCTCTGGCCTGCTAGCTCCCCTACCTCTACGAAAGCACAGTTCCCGCTCAGCCCAGTCAAAGCTATTTGCTGCTCTGGCACCCCAATGGTGGAACAAGCTCCCCCACGACGCCAGGACAGCGGAGTCACTGACCACCTTCCGGAGACACTTGAAACCCTACCTCTTTAAGGAATACCTGGAATAGTATAAAGTAATCCTTCTTCCCCCACACCCCATATAAAAAAAAGTGGTTGTCCAACTGGCTATCATCAGTTGAATGCACCAATTTGTAAGTCGCTCTGGATAAAAGCGTCTGCTAAATGATGTAAATGTATTTGCTTGTGGCAGTATGTCCAGTACACAGCTGTGATAATAACACACGTGAAATTCCTCAGCATATAGTGGCGTCAGAAACTCCAGGTCGGGTGGAAAGGAGCTCAAGACTTTTTCAACTTCGGTACACCGGGAATTGTGGATGAGGAAGCAAACACCTCCCCATACTCTTACCAGAAGCCGCTGCTAGATCTATAAGGAACATGGAAAAGCCGTCTGGTTAAATATAGCAGAGTCAAATGTATTGTCCAAAAGCCATGTCTCAGTAAAAACAAAGACACAGCATTCCCTGATGTTCCTCTGCGATTGAAGCCTTGCTCTGAGTTCACAATGTTTATTTTCCAGTGATTGGACATTAGCCATCAGGATACTAGGAAGAGGAGGCCATGTAGCCAGTCTTTTCAGCCTAGCTTTTTTAGCCCTTTCCTTCCTCTTCTTCTTCGCCAGCGTTGCTTCCGGTCATCTTGTTCATCAGCATCAGGTAAGGCCGCTGTGCGGGAAACAAAGGAGCGATTGTAACATTCCAGATCTTGGAGGCTGAGAGTGTAGCTTCCGATTAATGATCCAGAAGTGTTTGTCGGTCATGGAAATTACTGCACAAACATTCAGAGAAAACGAAGTCATAAATTAAAATTGCCCTAAAAAGCAAAGTCTAGCAGGAACCGGCAAGACGCGCACCGTCTCAGAGCCACCATCTTACAACTACAGTAACTCTTCTGACATTTAAGGGTGGGTGTGTGTGTGTGTGTGTGTGTATGTGTGTGTGTGCGTTTGTGTTCGTGTGTTTGCGTGTCTGAGTGTGTATTACTCATCATATCTCTCACCACACTATAAAACCACCATTGTTGTATACATGCACACATATGTGTGTCCTTGAGCGAGAGTGTGTGTATTTGCGTGCAGTGCTCTTATTGCACGTGACATGTAAAAGCATTCGTTTTTCTGCGGCCATTTCACATATCAATAATGCAAGAACACCAGACCCACCAGAGGTACTATTTCCTCTCTCTGTGGTTGTCAGGGGTGATCACTCATAATGTCAGCTGATCAGGAGGACAACTATGAAGAGAGACAACAACAATCATCATCGGCAATCGGCTGATGGAATTTGCATTGATGAAGCTACTGTAGGAACATATAATAACACACAGAGAAAACTATCATTTATACTGTTTGTCCTTCATGCTTGAGAAAACACGGATGACATTCTCACTTGGATGAATGCGTTGGAAGGGTTACTGTATGTTTCTGTGCTTCCTCAACGTGAGAGTTGGAGAGTGTGAATTGAGATGCTGTAGAGGTAGTGTGTGTGAGAATGAGCATTATCAGCAACACTGTGTGATGGTCTAACACTTCTGCTAAGTGTAAGGAAATAAATAAATCGCAATTTATATTTGTCACAGTGGTTCACCTTCAGGTTCTGACATTTTGGTAATCTTTCTCTCTCTCTCTCTGTATCTCTCTATCAATTGCTCCCAATGTCTCTCTCTCTCTATCTCTCTCTCTCCTTCTCATACCTCTCCCTCCTGTCATTCCTCTCAGATTGACCTAAAGAGGATCCTAACAAACGAAGGACTCCCGCCCCATCCAACGCCATGTGAAATGCACCATGGGTAAATGTGAGCTAAAGAGTCATTGGGAGAAGAGCCTTCCCGTCGTGTCCTCTTCACGGAATGTGACTTCTTCAGTCAGGTTCACCGACCGAGTGAGCTCCTTTCACCGCTCAACGCACAACAACAACTGAACACACAGACAGCTAGCACAGCTCAAAGGAACATCATAATTAGCATAGCGCTAATGAATGTGATTAATTAAAAGTTAGCAGTTATGTAATGGATGTGAAGAGGACATAATACAGTTTGATTGTTATCACTAGCATAGCGTGAAAGTGGAACTACTGTAGGGTATCAATCAATTTTCAATCAATTTTATTTTATATAGCCCTTCGTACATCAGCTAATATCTCGAAGTGCTGTACAGAAACCCAGCCTAAAACCCCAAACAGCTAGTAATGCAGGTGTAGAAGCACGGGTATGATAGTAATGACTACTGTATTGTAGCCGAACAATTGCAGCCAGGGCAGCTAAGGGCTAGATTCAATCAGTTCAGCGTTAACCCGCAATGACTGACAAACAGCATAGTTTATAATTTTGGATTAGGCGATGTCGGAGGTGTAACTGCGTTGGAGCTGTCAAATCGGTGAGCGGTTGCTCTTGTGGTTGTCACGAAGTCACACCCATCACACCCGCTTAGGAAATTCAGAACAAGAAAGTGTAGACGATATAGAAATACTGACACTCAAATTGAAAATCATTCAACAAAATGATATGAATTTACACTACCGTTCAAAAGTTTGGGGTCACTTAGAAATGTCCTTGTTTTCGAAAGAAAAGCAATTTTTTTGTCCATTAAAATATTGATCAGTGTAGACATTGTTAATGTTGTAAATGGCTATTGTAGCTGGAAACGGCTGATTTTTTATGGAATATCTACATAGGCTTACAGAGGTCCGTTATCAGCAACCATCAGTCCTGTGTTCCAATGGCACGTTGTGTTTGCTAGTCCAAGTTTATCATTTTAAAAGGCTAATTGATTATTAGAAAACCCCTTTGCAATTATGTTAGCACAGCTGAAAACTGTTGTGCTGAATAAAGAAGCAATAAAACTGGCCTTCTTGAGACTAATTGAGTATCTGGAGCTTCAGCAATTATGGGTTCGATTACAGGCTCAAAATGGCCAGAAACAAAGAACTTTCTTCTGAAACTCATCAGCCTATTCCTGTTCTGAGAAATGAAGACTATTCCATGCGAGAAATTGCCAAGAAACTGAAGATCTCGCACAACGCTGTGTACTACTCCCTTCACAGAACAGCGCAAACTGGCTCTAACCAGAATAGAAAGAGGAGTGGGAGGCCCCGGTGCACAACTGAGCAAGAGGACAAATACATTAGAGTGTCTAGTTTGAGAAATAGACGCCTCACAGGTACTCAACTGGCAGCTTCATTAAATAGTACCCGCAAAACACCAGTCTCAACGTCAACAGTGAAGAGGCGACTCCGGGATGCTGATCTTCTAGGCAGAGTTGCAAAGAAAAAGCCATATCTCAGACTGGCCAATAAAAATTAAATATTAAGATGGGCAAAAGAACACAGACACTGGACAGAGGAAGATTGGAAAAAAAGTGTTATGGACAGACGAATCAAAGTTTGTGGTGTTTGGATCACAAAGAAGAACATTTGTGAGACGCAGACCAAATGAAAAGATGCTGGAGGAGTGGTTGATGCCATTTGTCAAGCATGGTGGAGGCAATGTGATGGTCTGGGGTGCTTTGGTGGTGGTAAAGTGGGAGATTTGTACAGGGTAAAAGGGATCTTGAAGAAGGAAGGCTATCACTCCATTTTGCAATGCCATGCCATACCCTGTGGACGGCGCTTGAATGGAGCCAATGTCCTCCTACAACAGGACAATGACCCAAAGCACAGCTCCAAACTATGTAATAACTATTTAGGGAAGAAGCAGTCAGCTGGTATTCTGTCTATAATGGAGTGGCCAGCACAGTCACCGGATCTCAACCCTATTGAGCTGTTGTGGGAGCAGCTTGGTACGTAAGAAGTGCCCATCAAGCCAATCTAACTTGTGGGAGGTGCTTCAGGAAGCATGGGGAGAAATCTCTTCAGATTACCTCAACAAATTGACAACTAGAATGCCAAAGGTCTGCAAGGCTGTAATTAATGCAAATGGAGGATTCTTTGACGAAAGCAAAGTTTGAAGGACACAATTATTATTTATATTAAAAATCACAACAAAGCCTATTCCCCCTCAGGAGACTGAAAAGATTTGGCATGGGTCCTCAGATCCTCAAAAAGTTCTACAGCTGCACCATCGAGAGCATCCTGACTGGTTGTATCACTGCCTGGTATGGCAAATGCTCGGCCTTCGACCGCAAGGCACTACAGAGGGTAGTGCGTACGGCCCAGTACATCACTGGGACCAAGCTTCCTGCCGTCCAGGACCTCTATACCGGGCGGTGTCAGAGGAAGGCCCTGAAAATGGTCAAAGACTCCAGCCACCCTAGTCATAGACTGTTCTCTCAGCTACCGCACTGCAAGCGGTACCGGAGTGCCAAGTCTAGGTCCAAAAGGCTTCTTAACAGCTTCTACCTCCAAGCCATAAGACTCCTGAACAACTAATCAAATGGCTACCCAGACTATTTGCATCCCCCCCCCCCCCCCCCCCCCCCCAGCCCCACACCCACCCCCTCTTTTACGCTGCTGCTACTCTCTCTTTATTATGTATGCATTGTCACTTTAACTCTACCTACATGTACATATTACCTCAATTACCTCGACTAACCTGTGCTCACGCACATTGACTCTGTACTGGTACCCCCTGTATATAGCCTCGCTACTGTTATTTTACTGCTGCTCTTTAATTTTAATTTTATTATTTTTTATTTTTTACTTAACACTTTTCTTAAAACTGCCTTGTTGGTTCAGGGCTTGTAAGTAAGCATTTCACTGTAAGGTTGTATTCGGCGCAAGTGACAAATACAATTTGATTTGATTTGAAGTTGTGTTATAAGTGTAACCTTAACTTCTTGATCGTGGATATTATATTCAATCTCCTCTGGAGGACTTGTGGGTCTTAACTCACGGTTTACAACGGATAAAGTACTTTGTCTTGTCTTAATTATCCGATCTCAAGAACGCAGTCAAGTAGGAATCACGTCAACATCAAAAGCTTCTTCTCACTCCCTCTGACACACACAGGCACCTTCTGGGAATAATTAAGTGCCTCACAAAAGTCTTAAAGGGGTACAGTCAATTCTAGTGATTCCATATAATTTCAGAATAAAAGTAATAGTACTCAAACCTAGGCTACAAAATAAATGTTCCCGTTTCAGGCACTTGTATAGAAGTAGAAAGAAATGTTATAGTATACCTGAGAAGTAATTTTCTACTTGAAAAACTCTGAGATACAGACAAGACATAAAAACATTAGCATTTCACAATAACCATGCAATACTAAGCATGAATAGTAGGCACCAAAAATAACACTGTTATTAGTCAGTTCTGCGTGGGCGGGTGATCATGACTTCAGCCATCAGAGGCATTTTTGGGGGTTCAAGTGGATGGGGTGTGGCACAAGGGGCACCTGTGGAGTCTGGCGGTTGGGGTGGGGAGTGATACAGCAGAGTACCCAGTACTGCTGTAAGGGTGGGGCTCTGTCTGACCTGACCAGTGTCCATATCACCAGGCTCTGGTGACATGGCGGGGCTGACGGGCAAGTCAGGCAGGAAGTGTCTGAGTCTCTGTCTTTCCCCGGTGTCAATGAGGTCAGTGAGGCCTTTGGGTCCATCCCCTTCAGCACCTGGAATGGTCTGGGTGCTTGTATGTCCATGTGTGGAGCTGTGTTTTCCAGAAGAACGGGCCATCCTGCTGAATGACGGGCCACTCTGTTAGGCCAGCCGCCGTGTCTAGGAATGGCTGCTCAGTCTGGGTAGACTAAAGTGGGGCTAGCACAGTAGCAGTGGTGGAGCTGTGAGTGTGACATGGTGAGCTTTTAGTGTCTGTCCATGAAAACACTGTGCTGGCGTGCTCATCTCTGTCAATGTTCATTTCCTGACTGGTTTCGTAAGTAGGTGTAGGGTCAGCAATGGCTGATGGTGATGGTGCAGCACCCAGGCCGAGGCTGGTGATCCCAATGTCGCACTCCCTCGCTGCTGTGTGTGTAGTTGTTGTTGAGGTTTCCCCATCAGTGTGTTGTCCTCTTCTCCCAGTGGGGTCTCCATCTGCAGGACCTGCCATGGTGACAGGGTGAAGGTTTGTGGTCTGCGTCTGAGCGGGAATACCTGGGAGGCTCACATTGCTCTGTATAAGTTGAGGGGTGTCGTTGTCGGTAGTAGTCATGGCAGCTGGAATACCGCCTCTCCTCTCGCTGGCGGCACATTGACCCCTCTCCATCTGCTGAAGAGTAGTGGTGACGTGCAGGCGCATCACATCGTGGGGTGGACCAGTGCTGTCGGGCCTGGAAGAATAGTCATACCTCTCAGGTGAAGCACATGTTTGCCTCGCTCTGGACCTTGCTGGTCAGGGGAGTGACGTCCATCGCTGGTTGACTCTGTATTCTCTCTCTCTCTTTCTCACTCTCTCTCTTTCTCCCACTATCTCACCCTAGCCTCGCTCGCTGTCTCTCCATTCTCATCCTCTCTCTCTGTCTCCTCAAACTCTCTCTGTCCTTCGACTACAACTCTCTCTCTCTCTCTCTCTCTCTCTCTCTCTCTCTCTCTCTCTCTCTCTCTCTCTCTCTCTCTCTCTCTCTCTCTCTCTCTCTGTCTCTCTCTCTCTCTCTCTCTCTCTCTCTCTCTCTCTCACACACACAAACACACACACATAGCAGTAAGAGTGGAAGTGTCCTCCTGGAAGACTACAGGGAAAACCTCATTCACAAAACAAAACGCAGAAGAAAAACAATGCACAGCCCTGTTACGGTCTTTAAAGAGCTCTGTGATATTTCAGCCCAGTATTGGTTTATCTGGCATATCCATCATAGATGAGGGGGCACTGTTTCTTAATGTCATTTGTGAGAATGGTGGGTTCAATTGAGTCCAATTGAAATGCTACTCTCCTACTCTTCTAGAGTGAACACACCATCTACTGTTGATGCAACCACAAAACTTACCCTCAAGGCAGCTTCAATGTGTTCCTTTAATAATACTGATGTAATAATAGCATATGTGTCTGTCAGCGTGTGTGCATGTGTGCATAGGCAATATAACTAAATATACAATATAGTAAGCCAGCATTACACAAACCTTGGCTTGTGCGAGCCTCAATGGCTCATAGGAGCCTTTCTCCTGTTTCTGTAGCGTGAGGCTACTTGTTGTACAAATACACCCCATGGACTATAGTCTATCGCTGGGCCTTCTCCTGAATCTATCTCCTCAATGCTGAGTGCCAAGCAAAGACTCATCGGGTTACATTTTTACACTCTTTGCTATGTCTCGGCCCGGAGATCGAATTCTCAACCTTCCAATCTTAGGGCAGACACTCAAACGTCAAGGCCATTGAGGCCACTAAATCTATTTGCCCTTAAGGCACCTTCAATGTGTTCCTTTAATGATACTGATGTAGTAATAACATATGTGTGTGTACATGTGTGCATACATAATACAATTAAATATACAGTATGTACATCTCCTTTTCAAAAATAAATCAGTCTTGTGTTATTTGATATCAGTATTATCTCGTATCAAGCATTGTCAATTTGGACATTCTATGAGACAGTCAAAGATCCTTTTGGACTGTTAATTTTCTGAGCCTTCCAAAAGCTGAAATATTTTGGGTAAACAGTGGCTTGTAATTAACTAAATTAATTATTTACGTTGACAGCTTATGTAAAACAGCATCTACATACTAAATTATTATGCAAACAGAAAACAAGGCTAGCGGATTCCTGTTGAATACTTCATGACTGATTCTGTAAAACGTCTACAAACGGCATCCCACTGGGCACAGATGTCAATTCAACATCTATTCCACGTTGGTTCAATGTAAATATATTGACATGACTTGGAAACAACGTTGATTCAACCAGTGTGTGCCCAGTGGGATGTTGTGTTTGTCCTAACTGAATCTCCATGCTTATAGACAGTAACTTATTTCAATGGTGAGGGAGATATGTAGAGAACAACCGATAGGAAAAAACAAGAAATTATATACCATAAAGTAGATTTCATGAAAACGTTATGAAGGCCATGACGTTGTTGTATGGATACATGGGATATTATACACTTGACTCCCTAAAGTGCACTACATACTGTAGATCCGTCTATAAAGTGCACAACTTTTGAGCAGGTGATATAGAAATACCAAAGTAATGTACACAGATACATTTCTTCATAGATATGCAATTCAATGCTTGTAATTTAGACAGCAAACCCTGGCCTGGTGGATATTGTGAACATACACTACTATAGAAGCCTTGGGCAGACTAAAGCAAAAACGATAGCCTCCTATTAAAACGGTAATGATCGGCAGTGATGTGGGTGTTGTGGAGCGATAAGTGTAGCTGTTAATGACCTGTACGTCACACAAACACACTCTTTTGCGCTGAAATGCGCCGCCGCCATGCACATCTGTAAATAACTCTCCTATCTCACCTGTCGCTATTGTTGTCATCATCAACGAGGTGACGGCGATGAGATTAACGGCTATCACAGCGTCAGGCTTAAATGACTGCCTCCTGTCTCAACGTTATTTGCAAAGATTTGGAAACATTTTCAAAAAGGTGACAGCATCTCGTTTCTCTCGTTCCTCGGCCCTGGCATTAACGCATCTTGATGACGAAGCAAAGTGTTTGCGACAGTGCTGATAATGACTATGTTGTGGTGGGTAAACATACAGATTGATTCACACATCCTCATCCTCTCTTTTGGCAGATAGAGAGTGTAAGGGGAGATCCATTGTTGGAGGGCTGTCATCACTAATAGCAAGATTATGTCTGAGCTCATCAGCGGAGCCCAGGTTTTCTATGAGTTTCCTGACGCTGTTACTGTATGAGAGAGGCGTATGTTGTTACTGTAAACACTCAGACATGCATAAACATGGACTGTAATAAATAATTGTGTGTGGAGGAGAGAGAGGAGTGTGGCTGTCATACAAACATACAGACCACACAGCCACTGACACACACAGCCACAGACATACACACACACACCTATCAGATCCTATCTAAAATATCACCAATTATCAATGACCTTTGAATGACCCCCAACTATTTGTGTTGCCCCTCAGGCTCCATTGGCAAAACCTCCTCTGATCAACTGTGAGGATACCCCTTAAAAACGACATACTGTCATCCATACCATCCACCCATTATCACAAATCAACACCCCCAACCATGGCCCTAAGGCAGCCTAACTACAAATGTTTGAGTCTGGTCTGGAAACGAGGGCGGAACAAGTAATTTCAGAGTCCGAAATATAAATATATATGTCTATGATGGTGTGTATAGACAATATGGACAGTATACAGTATAAATAGAAAATGTGTGTACAGCAGTAGTTTAATAGGATGAGCCTTGACTAGAATACAGCATATAGAGTGCATTCGGAAAGTATTCAGACCCCTTGACTTTTTCCACATTTTGTTACTGTCACGTTCGTCGGTAAGAGATGAGGACCAAGGCGCAGCGTTGCAGACGAACATACTCTTTATTTATGATACACGATCAAAAACAACAAAACGATAACGTGACAGTCAATGGTCAAACACGAACAAGATCCCACAACCACTGTGGGCAAACAGCCTGTTTAAATGTGGTTCCCAATCAGAGACAACCAGCCACAGCTGACACTCGTTGCCTCTGATTGAGAACCACACTGGCCAACATAGAAATGAAATACATAGATCTACACACCCTGGCTCAACATAACAGTGTCCCCAGAGCCAGGGCGTGACAGTACCCCCCCCCTAAAGGCGCGGACTCCGACCGCGCCAACTAAATACCACAGGGGAGGGACCGGGTGGGCACTCCGCCTTGGCGGCGGATCCGGCTCCGGGCCTGATCCCCACTCCCTCTCCAACCCCCCAAAGTACCCCTGGTCCGGTCTGGCCCCGCTGGCCGGAGCTGGACAGCACACTGATAGAGCGGATTGCTCTAGCTCCGGCGTAACGCATCTGACCGGTGCCGGACCAGGCACCAGTGGAACAGGCACGGGCCGTGCCGGACTGACGACGCCCACCACTGGCTTGGTGTGGAGAACAGGCACGGGCCGTGCTGGACTGACGACGCACACCACTGGCTTGGTGTGAGGAGAAGGAGCGGGCCGAACCGGGCTGGCGACGCGCACCATTGGCTTGGTGCGGGAAGCAGGAGCGGGCCGGACCGGGCTGACGATGCGCACCCCTGGCTTGGTGCGTGGAGCAGGAACGGACCAGACCGGGCTGACGATGCGCACCCCTGGCTTAGTGCGTGGAGCAGCAACGGGCCGGACCGGGCTGACGATGCGCACCCCTGGCTTAGTGCGTGGAGCAGCAACGGGCCGGACCGGGCTGACGATACGCACTCCTGGCTTGGTGCGTGGAGCAGGAACGGGCTGGACCGGGCTGACGACTCGCACCCCTGGCTTGGTGCGAGTGGCAGGAACAGGCCGACCCGGGCTGGCGACGCGCACCATAGGCTTGGTGCGGGGAGCAGGAACAGGCCGGACCGGGCTGACGATACGCACCCCTGGCTTGGTGCGTGGAGCAGGAACAGGCTGGACCGGGCTGGAGACTCGCACCATAGGCCTGGTGCGGGGAGCAGGAACAGGCCGGACCGTACTGGGGACACACACCACTGGCCCTACGCAGGGATCTGGAATGGGCCGGACCGGACTGGTAACACACCCCAGTACCTCTCGCCGTGCCTCTACACCTTCCATCCCCTCTTCGACCAGTGGCCCCCGTAAACTGGCGGCCTCCTCTGCCAACCCGCTGGGCCGCTCTGTCGCGGTCTCCTGCTGGCCCGTCGTCCACGGCGTTAGCCCCCCCCTAAAAAAATTCTGGTCGTCTCTCCTACCCGTGGACCAGGTCTCCATGTCCCTCGCCAGACTTTCGCCCTTCTGCTTCCAAGTCCGGCCCTTCTCTTCCTCACCCGGCTTGACCCAGTCGAGGAGGCGAAGGAGATCTGCTAGAGATCTCCCTGGCGATGGCTCCTGGACACGCTGCTTGGTCCAGTCTTGGTGGGATCTTCTGTCACGTTCGTCAGTAAGAGATGAGGACGAAGGCGCAGCGTTGCAGACGAACATACTCTTTATTTATGATACACGATCGAAAACAACAAAACGATAACGTGACAGTCAATGGTCAAACACAAACCAACACGAACAAGATCCCACAACCACTGTGGGCAAACAGCCTGATTAAATGTGGTTCCCAATCAGAGACAACCAGCCACAGCTGACACTCGTTGCCTCTGATTGAGAACCACACTGGCCAACATAGAAATGAAATACATAGATCTACACACCCTGGCTCAACATAACAGTGTCCCCAGAGCCAGGGCGTGACAGTTACGTTACAGCCTTATTCTAAATTGGATTAAATTGTTTTTTCTTCTTCATCAATCTACACACAATACCCCAGAATGACAAAGCAAAAACTGGTTTTTAAATTTAGCAAATAAAAAAATTAAAAATAAACGGAAATAACACATTTACACAAGTATTCAGACCCTTTACTCAGTACTTTATTGAAGCACTTTTGGCAGCAATTACAGCCTCAAACCTTCTTGGGTATTACACTACAAGCTTGGCACACCTGTATTTGGGGAGTTTCTCTCATTCTTCTCTAAAAATCCTCTCAAGCTCTGTCAGGTTAGATTGGGGAGCGTCACTGCACAGCTATTTTCAGGTCTCTCCAGAGATGTTCGATAGGGTTCAAGTCCGGGATCTGGCTGGGCCACTCAAGGACATTCAGAGACTTGTCCTGTTGGAAGGTGAACCTTCGCCCCAGTCTGAGGTCCTGAGCACTCTGGAGCAGGTTTTCATAAAGGATCTCTCTGTACTTTGCTCTGTTCATCTTTCCTACTACTCTCCCTTTCCCTGCCGCTGAAAAACATGCCCCACAGCATGATGCTGCCACCTCCATGCTTCACCGTAAGGATGGTGCCAGGTTTCCTCCAGATGTGACATTGGTATTCAGGACAAAGAGTTCAATCTTGGTTTCATCAGACCAGATAATTTTGTTTCTCATGGTCTGAGAGTCTTTAAGTGCCTTTTGGCAAACTCCAAGCAGGCTGTCATGTGCCTTTTACTGAGGAGTGGCTTCTGTCTGTTCACTCTACCATAAAGGCCTGATTGGTGGAGTGCTGCAGAGATGGTTGTCTTTCTGGAAGGTTCTCCCGTCTCCACAGAGGAACTCTGGAGCTCTGTCAGCGTGACCATCGGGTTCTTGGTCATCTCCCTGACCAAGGCCCCTCTCCCCCGATTGCTCAGTTTGGCCGGGCGGCCAGCTCTAGGAAGAGTCTTGGTGGTTCCAAACTTCTTCTATTTAAGAGTGATGGAGGCCACTGTGTTCTTGGGGACCTTCAATGCTGCAGAAATGTTTTGGCACCCTTCCCCAGATCTGTGCCTCGACACAATCCTGTCTCAGAGCATTCCTTCGACCTCATGGCTTGGTTGTTGCTCTGACATGCACTGTCAATTGTGGGACCTTATATAGACAGGTGTGTGCCTTTCCAAATCATGTTCAATCAATTGAATATACCACAGTTGGACTCCAATCAAGTTATAGAAACATCTCAAGGATGATCAGTGGAAACAGGATGCACCTGAGCTTAATTTAGAGTCTCATAGAAAAGGGTCTGAATACTTATGTAAATAAAAACCTGTTTTCGCTTTGTCATTATAGGGTATTGTGTGTAGATTAATTAAGAAACATTATTTATTTAATCCATTTTAGAATAAGGCTGTAACGTTTTTAAAAATGTAGAAAAAGTCAAGGGGTCTGAATACTTTCCAAATGTATATATTTTTTTATTTATTTTTACAAAAATGTAACCTCTTATTTTTGTTGGCACAAACCTACTTATATACTTTCATTTGTTTGTATGGGTTACCTTCAGACGAGTCCCATGACACCAGTGTTAGTGAGAGTCTCCCCTTTCCTATGTTCGGTATGTCTGATGGTCTGACAAACACTGCTGTAGCTCGGCCACCTTCCACCGCAGATGCTAAAGGCCAACATCAGTGGATAAGTGGATTGAGACGCAGCCCATGCAACAAACCTGATATCTCTAGCTTAAACTGACACATTTTTAAGTGGCTTTTTGTATTATGTGACTTAGATTGAAGCACAGGTGTGTCAATAGACTCTTAAACGGGCGCAAATGGCGCAAGGCGTGGGGCCCGAGGAATAAACACACACTGGCATAAACTCACACAGATGATCCTGGATTCCAGGCCTAAGTCTGAAAACATGATATGTGTGTTGAATTATTGATTTTAAATGATGTGATAAATGCAATAACTGTATTCCTAAATATCATGGTTAGTCTACATAGTTTATTAATTTCATAAATATGTGTGCGTAAAATGTGTGCCTATCAATTACTCATAAAGATCAAATAGTGTGTGATGTTATATTTAAAGGTGTTATGTTCTAATTCATAGTAATTAATTCAAGGAAATTGATACTTTTTTCTTTAAACTCTGGGATTTAAGGATATGTGGTGGTTCAGCATTTCTCCCAGAACACGACTGTAATCATTTAGGTTGTGTTTAGTAGAAATCCAATGCACTTAACTTCCAGAGCGAATAACAGGGGGCTGCAGAAGAGAGGTACATTTATCGATAAAATAATTAATTCCAACCAAATCCCTCCTCCCGTGAAACGTTCACATCCCCTGGCTCCTCCATCACAGAAAAAAAGGAGCGAACCTCCCTTGTCACACACTCACTCATTGACCGCGCGGTCCATAGAAATGTTAATAATTCTTTCCGGATAGTGAACGGTGAGGACCGCTGAAGGAACCGGAAGAGAGGGAGAGAGAGAGAGATAAAGAAAAAGAAAGAGACGGTATTTGGAGAAATCTCCAGCCCAAACTGACCATTAGAAAGCTCAGAAAACCAGTGCTGGCTCGCAATGAGATGCTGAGCGCCACTCTTCGCCAACCGGCTGCTGTTTCATCCAGGGGCAGACTCCCGGTGAAGAAAACTCTACATGGGCGTTTTTACCATCTCTGTTGATTCTCAAGGATCCACGGTTGGATATTTTCGAAATGAACCGAATGCAAGATGTGAGCATCGAGAAGTGTTGTAGAGTGTATCCGCTGCCTCCTCAGCCGCAACAGTCATGTCCACTGAACACAGTGATTCAGTGATTTAGTATTTATTTTAATGATAAATGCGAAAAAGGATTTACATTTTGACATTAGGACTTCCCAACTTTTCGCTGTGTTTTGTTGTCAGTTTTGCAGTCTCTGTCTGTGAAACAAAGATCTCAGGCTACATCAAGTCCGTGGAAAACAGCGACTTGAGATCTTTCCCAGACTGAACAACATTTTACGGCTGTTTCCCCCCTCTCCCTCTGCAAGCATCTCCTCTGGGTGGGATTGCGCCCGATGCTTGCCCATTGTTTGTTTTTTGTTCTGTCTTGTCATTTGTTTGCTTGTTTCACATAATGGTATGATGATTAACATGCTTAGCCATAAAAGCCAAGGAAATTTATTGAAATCATGCATGCAACGTGACAGTCATGCGTTTTACTATGCAAAATCACTATGACTGAATGAAAAAGCAAGCATGGGCTTATTATATGGATCTATTTCGGGGTTGCCTTTTTGTACGACTTGGCAGATCCATCCTAACTTCCTTTGTGTGTGCATGCGAGTGTGTGCGTTCTTGTCTGTGTGTTGCCACTGATAGCCCCTTTAGACGGCATTAAAGACCTGTCTGTGTGTGCCTGGTTGCAGTTACACTGGAAGTCGCCACCCATGTGGCCCTCGAGAGTGGGGAGCAGGCAGCCCTGTCCGCGGGAGTCAGCGCTCCGCAGGGCGGCCATCAGTGGCAATGTCCTCGCCCTGCCGCAGCACCACGTCCCCACTGGCAGGAGTGTCCGGGTTTTCATCTGCGCCAACCCCGACGGTAAGACAGTTCTGGCCAGGGAACAAATGTGCTAGTCCTTGGATGACACATGGAGAAACTTTTTAATCGATGACCCAATCTGCAGAAAAGTGGGATGCTGTGTAATCATAATAGGCCTATATTCCTGGCGCTTGGTGACACATGTAGGCCAATATTTCTGGTGCATGCATGGTGACACCTGTTACGCACAAGCAATGATAGGCCTACCCAAATCAGTACAATTACAGACATAAAGATTGATTTAGAATTCGCACTGCCCATGAGCAAATTTTATTAATCTAATTTCAAAGATTTATGTCAGATCTTTCCAGTTCTTGAGAAAAAAAAGGAGCGTTGAACGAGGGGATAGGTAGGTCTGTAATCTATTGTGTCCCCATCATAAGAGTCCATATAAACGACAGGACAGGAGAGTGCCATATCACAATGCTCTACCAGCCCTGTCCCTGACTAATGTGTTGAGGAGAGCACAGGGTGTGATGCGGAATGGTCCCCGGTTCAACAATCACAATAGCCTTGTTCAATTCACTTAGTTACAAGCCAAACCCACTCGACCGAAGAGGGTCGATTATGCTTGTAGTATTCTAGGTGGTCTACCGTTCAGTCAACGATGGTCATAATGGGTGAATAGCCAATTATAATATATGTCACTTTGTTTTGAAGTGCTATTTTAATTGTTATTCAGGTTAGTCTCAAGCAATGTCAGAGATACTATGAGGTAGGGATACTCCATAAGGTTTGTGAGAAAACGTCAATGATGCACAAGGCTGTGGGGTGGAGAGGCGGGCCTGGCTACACAAGGGGGGAAAGGGCGGCTTAGCCCCCTCAGTTAAAACGTGTGTCCCTTCAGTTTGATGTCCCTATATAAAAATAGCAAAAGTTCAAATGATTGAGTGACAGGTTGGTGCAAAATCTATATCTCCGTTGCGCTGTGTCAGCAGAGCGAACTGCGGTGTGTGTAGGGGGGCTATGGAAAGCCACTGGGGTGGTTAGGTATGACTCCTTTGGGTTTCCATAAAAAGTTGAAAAAGCACTTCTCATATGTGGTAGGCTAAGTGAATAACATGATACGCCTCCGTCTGTAGCATTTGATTTTGATTGAAAAGGGTGGGGTCAAGTTTAGCGTTGAAGCTGCTTCACTCAACTCTGCCTCAAGTCCCACCACTACAGAGTTTAGTTAGCTTATTAGCGCGCTGTAAAAAGTGTTAGTTGTGACAGCATTGTGAAGTTCCTCTCTGACATCAAATGCAAGCCTTTGTACAACACAGAAGTAAGACTCTAGTCCACCAACCTGGTCTCAGAGCATTTCGTATTATTCTGTACGTAAATCCAAGACGCTCCAATTAGTATGATGTGTTATGTTTTGTATGGTATGTATTAATTTGTGGATGTCCATCAACCATTTCGTATTATATGTTACGAATTACAATTGGTATTATATGTTACGTATTTGCAAACTTACAATATCTTACGAATTTTCACAATATACAATATGTGACGAATTTGCTATACGTATGATATGTTACGAATTCTAGCTAGGTGGCTAACGTTAGCTGGCTGGCTAACGTTAGCTAGATTAGGGGTTAGGGTTAAAGTTAGGGTTAAGTGTAGGAGTTGGGTTAAAGGGTTAGGGTTAGGGGAAGGGGAAGGGTTAGCTAAAATGGTTAAGGTTAGGGGAAGGATTAGCATGCTAAGTAGTTGCAAAGTAGTTAAAAAGTAGCAAGTAGTTGAAAAGTTGCTAATTAGCTAAAGTGCTAAAGTCGTCCGTGATGAGATACGAACAAGCCATCCAGCCCAACTGACCAACAACCCTACTTTCAGTAAGTAATCATCTGTCTTATGTAACCTTACCAAACGTAACATAAACTATATTTACAAAATCATGTAAACACCCCTTCAAATTAGTGGATTGGGCTATTTCAGCCACACCCGTTGCTGACAGGTTTATAAAATTGAGCACACAGCCATGCAATCTCCATAGACAAACATTGGCAGTAGAATGGCCTTACTGAAGAGCTCAGTGACTTTCAACGTGGCACTGTCATAGGATGCCACCTTTCCAACAAGTCAGTTTGTCAAATGTCTGCCCTGCTAAGAGCTGCCCTGGTAAACTGTACGTGCTGTTTTTGTGAAGGGAAAACATCTAGGAGCAACAACGGCTCAACCGAGAAGTGGTAGGCCACACAAGCTCACAGAATGGGACCGGCGAGTGTTGAAGCGCGTAGCGCCTAAAAATTGTCTGTCCTCGGTTGCAATACTCACTACCGAGTTCCAAACTGCCTCTTGAAGCAACGTCAGCACAATAACTGTTCATCGGGAGCTTCATGAAATGGGTTTCCGTGGCCGAGTACCCGCACATGCCAAGCGGCGGCTGGAGTGGTGTAAAACTCGTCGCCATTGGACTCTGGAGCGTGGAAATGCGTTCTCTGGAGTGATGTATTACACTTCACCATCTGGCAGTCCAACGGACGAATCTAGGTTTGGCGGATGCCAGGAGAATGCTACCTGCCCCAATGCATAGTGCCAACTAAAGTTTGGTGGAGGAGGAATAATGGTCTGGGGCTAGGCCCCTTAGTTCCAGTGAAGGAAAATCTTAACGCTACAGCAAACAATGACATGTTAGATGATTCTGTGCCTCCAACTTTGTGGCAACAGTTTAGGGAAGGCCCTTTCCTGTTTCAGCATGACAATGCCCCCGTGCACAAAGCGAGGTCCATACAGAAATGGTTTGTCGAGATTGGTGTGGAAGAACTTGACTGGCCTGCACAGAGCCCTGACCTCAACCCCATCGAACATCTTTGGGATTAATTGGAACGTCGACTGCGAGCCAGAATTAATCGCCCAATATCAGTGCCTGACCTCACTAATACTCTTGTGGCTGAATGGAAACAAGTCCCAACATCTAGTGAAAAGCCTTCCCAGAAGAGTGGAGGCTGTTATAGCAGCAAATGGGGGACCAACTCCATATTAATGCCAATGATTTTGGAATGAGATGTTCAATGAGCAGGTGTCCACATACTTTTGGTTATGTGGTGTATCATACTAATTTCAGGGTCCCGGATTTACATTTACTACTGTTATGTCTAGTCTATGAGACCAGGCTGAGGCTACAGGGCTGCTGAAGGCAGTTTAAGTTTACAGCCACCATGATACACAGAATCCTCAGTCTTCTCGGTCCTCCAAAATAAGTACTCCAGTCAAAAGCAACGGATCTTTACACTGGAGTCAAAGTGGTCTGCAGTGCGTTGGAGTGCATGGAGAAGCTGAGGTGCGACAGCGAGTTTGAAGCCATTTGGGCACAGTGCAGTGCCAGCTGGCACTGACGCACCACCAGCTCCAAGCAAACAACGACGTTATGTAAGTACAAGCTCCAGCAATACCTGGTGGACAGTACAGTAGGCCAGCAGGACAGAGGTGAAGAGTGTAGATTTCACGCCAACCTGTCACTTCTTGGTCAAAAGCACTTGGTATTTGAACTTTTATGTTTATTGTGGGATAGCGTGATATAAGCAGAATTCAATTAAATTCCAATGCAAGAACCCAAATGATGCCCCTTTATAGCTAGATATCAGTATTTTTCAACATAGAAATAGATGCATTCTATTATGGTTTTCGTGGTTGTAAATGGAACTGTACATATTGGAAACATGTTTATGGTAGGCTGGCATTGCTTAATTAATTACGTGGGTCGAATTTGATCCACAGAAGTGTATTGTGCCATATCACAATGTGTTGCTGTACTCATGAGTGGCATGATTTTCCATGTTTGAAGTGGCTTATTTGTTTGTCAAAACAGATGTGCATGGCTGCATCTCACTGTAGTAGGCTGTAGGCTATGTTTTGGTTATTTGGATCTCCATTCACCTTTTGTTTACTGCGTTTGTTTACTGTTAATGTAACTAGCCTAATTATAAATTGTGTCATGCCTTTATCGATCTGATATTTTGTTTACTAGGCCTACTTGGTAATGGTGTTCTGTTCTGTACGCATTCATTCGTTCGCATTCGCAGTTGTGTCAGTATTCTAAGCCAAATTGCAATCCAGTATTTCAAATCAAATCAAATCAAATCAAATGTTATTGGTCACATGCGCCGAATACAACAGGTGCAGACATTACAGTGAAATGCTTACTTACAGCCCTTAACCAACAGTGCATTTATTTTTAACAAAAAAAGTACAAATAAAACAACAACAAAAAAAGTGTTGAGAAAAAAAGAGCTGAATGGCAGGAAGCTTTTTTGAGGATCTGAGGACCCATGCCAAATCTTTTCAGTCTCCTGAGGGGGAATAGGCTTTGTCGTGCCCTCTTCACGACTGTCTTGGTGTGTTTGGACCATGATAGTTCGTTGGTGATGTGGACACCAAGGAACTTGAAGCTCTCAACCTGTTCCACTACAGCCCCGTCGATGAGAATGGGGGCATGCTCAGTCCTCTTTTTTTTTCCTGTAGTCCATAATCATCTCCTTTTGTCTTGGTCACGTTGAGGGAGAGGTTGTTATCCTAGCACCACACGGCCAGGTCTCTGACCTCCTCCCTATAGGCTGTCTCATCGTTGTCGGTGATCAGGCCTACCACTGTTGTGTCGTTGGCAAACTTAATGATGGTGTTGGAATAATGCCTGGCCATGCAGTCATGGGTGAACAGGGAGTACAGAAGGGGACTGAGCACGCACCCCTGAGGGGCCCCCGTGTTGAGGATCAGTGTGGCAGATGTGTTGTTACCTACCCTTACCACCTGGGGGCGGCCCGTCAGGAAGTCCAGGATCCAGTTGCAGAGGGAGGTGTTTAGTCCCAGGATCCTTAGCTTAGTGATGAGCTTAGAGGGCACTATGGTGTTGAATGCTGAGCTGTAGTCAATGAATAGCATTCTCACGTAGGTGTTCCTCTTGTCCAGGTGGGAAAGGGCAGTGTGGAGTGCAATAGAGATTGCATCATCTGTGGATCTGTTTGCATGCATGATTACTAGGCTATTACTTTCATCATTTAGTTTGCATTATTTTACACACAGACAGAGTGTACGGCTGCATTCACATAGGCTGTTTGTAATATGTGAACAACCTTATCTATCTTGTAGCCTATATTCATTACCAAAACGACCTTGCTTTAACCTACAAATTTCACGCCAACCTGTCACTTCAAAAGCACTCAATCAATATACTCTGCATATTCAATCATGAGTCTCTGCATTTGAACTTTATGTTTATTGTGGTATAGCGTGATATAAGCAGAATTCAATATAATTCCAATGCAAGAACCCCCCAAAATTGTGCCCCCTCACCGATTTCAACTAACCTTAGTCACTTTATCCTGGCACCGGGTCGAGAGGTGCAGGCATTCACTTGCAGAGTTGCTCTGTTTAAATACGGCCTCAGGGAGGGTGTAAAAATAGGCTTTCTTAAACAGGAAAAAAACAAGGCAAGAGAAGTAGTGTAAGACACACACACAGAGATGGCAAGATGGAGGGTGGGATTAAGGGAAAGAGGGAGAGAGAGAGGAAGGCACACCCATAGACAAAAACAGAACCAATTATGCATGATTACCCTGAATATACAATAAATGTCAATAGAGTGATCAAATGACCTAAAATTCCTCTGATTTTGTACCGGTTTTATCCATATCCAATGGCACACATAGTAGGCTTAATTTGCCAACTGTTGTTCGTACAATCATTAGTTGTGGGCAACATGCAAATGTTACTAGGAAGAGCACGCACAGTAACTCTGAAGATGCTTAGGAATCAGAGGTCCAATAGGAATGGATGAAAAATATTATGTTTTTGTATGGCTGTACATTTGACACACTGTTTAAGGAAAGATATTGACACACTGTTGACAAACTGTTGCTATACAACAAAATACTTATCACGTTACAGCATACAGAACTAGACATTTTGTTGTGAATTCATGATACTGCTGCATGGATCTAGCCTACACATTGATTCTACACCAAAGCACAGATACATTGTTGTGGAGAGAGAGAGAGAGAGAGAGAGAGAGAGAGAGAGAGAGAGAGAGAGAGAGAGAGAGAGAGAGAGAGAGAGAGAGAGAGAGAGAGAGAGAGAGAGAGAATTGGTGTGGCGAGAGAGAGAGAGAGCGAGAGAAAGACAGAGAGAGAGAGAGAGAGAGAGAGAGAGAGAGAGAGAGAGAGAGAGAGAGAGAGAGAGAGAGAGAGAGAGAGAGAGAGAGAGAGAGAGAAATAAGAACAGAGCTTCAGGCCTTCTGCTCCTGAATTAACTCCTTCAGTATCTGTGACCAGCACCAAATGAACAGCAACTCTTATGAACTGGAAAGTGTTTTTCCAGAAATAATACAGTAATACCCTGCAGTGCAGGTGCAGTGCTGTTCCACTATGGGCTCTAGAGGGCGCAATTTATGCACTATATTGAGTTACAGTGGTATTATCATAATAACCATGACAAAGCTGGAATAATTATATGATTGCCTACACCTGGATACTGCCAGGTGGTTTTAATATCAGGTGTCCGATCATAACAAGATTAGCTTTTGTTCTTGTCTCATACCCATTAAATAATTTGAATATTCAGACAATTAGGCTACACACTTTCTCTTGACACTTGAACCTTGCATGCAATATGACAGTGTCATATTATAATTTGTCATAACCTGACATGTTATAACTCTTAATTACATCTACTATGTCAGCCTTATGACTGATTATCTAGGTCTTATGACATATGGCTTAAGTAGTGTTGCCACCTCGGACCTCGGGGAAAAGTTATCTAAAAGTATAAGGCACACTAGGGGAACGAAAATCACTTCAGATATAGTGTGCACTAAGGAAGAGATGACCTTAAATATGGTGTGCTCATGCTTTCCCAGAAATAAGTACAGTATCATAACAGTTTTACTGCCTTTTTTACTGTGTTACAGTGTTACAGGTTTATGTGCTCTCTGTCTGGTTGTGGATGTAGCCTGTGATGCACCATACTGTCACTGTCCAGACCAGTATAGTCAAAGACCATAGACCATCTTCTCACTCTCTTATTGATGATTCTGCCTTTAAGAAGTATCTTACCGACCACTGCAACAATGTGTCTGCCACTACTTCAAGGGGCAATCTGGGATTCAGGAGTCGTTCAAGAATCAATGCTTATATAATTAATTTCAAAGTCGAAACATGTCTGGACCTTTAAAATGTCCCTTTAAATGTATGTAGCAGTGGAGGCTGCTGAGGGGAGCATGGCTCATAATAATGGCTGGAATGGACTGTAATGGATAGAATAGAGTGAATGGAATGGAATGGTATCAAACACATAAAAAACATGTTTTTGATACCATTCCATTTACTCCATTCCAGCCATTATTATTAGCCATTCTTCCATCAGCAGCTTCCACTGGTATGTAGGGTATGTGCACATTAAAACCGAGATGAATTGTGGTGAACAGATCTTTGTCACAATCTTGCCAATGAATCATTCTGACTTCAGGCTGGGCTTTAATTTTCAGCGTCAGAGCAGTTCACTGCTCAACCTGTGTGTGTGAGTGTGCGTGCGCGTGTGTGTGCCTGTGTGTGTATCTGTCTGTGTGTGTGTGTGTGTGTGTGTGTGTGTGTGTGTGTGTGTGTGTGCGCGCGTGTGGGTGTGTGTTTGCATGATCTGCCATGGCTACTTTTCCTGATCAATTAAAAACACCCCCTTATCACTCTGTCACTTCCCAGACAGCTGCTGTATGCCAAAGAAAAGGCTATGGCAATTCATATTCTTCCATATCTATGGTCACTTATTAGAATTTGTGTGTGTGTGTGTGTTTGTGTGTGTGTAGGGCTGTGGCGGTCACAACATTTTGTCAGCCGGTTATTGTCAAGCAAATAACTGTTGGTCTTACGGCAATTGACCGTTAATTAACATAAACACATTTAGTATCTCCTGGCTTCCACACATAGCCTACAAGCCACTGATGCAGACCTTTGGAACATCTACATTTAATAAAGTATAATAAATCAATGTAATATAGCCTACACCTTCACAATAAATCCTTTATTTATTTTAGACAGGTCTAAAGAAGCATGATATGAAGAAAATGTAGTCTATTTCAGAAGAAAATAATAGCATACTCCGAGTTGTCCTAATGTTAGGTCCTGATGTGGCCATGCCAAATGGCTGTTAATTTATCAGACAAGATTTGCTTAGAATTCCATGGCATTATTTTATATTATTTAATAGTATGAAGAATAGAATTGAACAAAGCTGAATAAAATATAAATATTTTCTCCAAACAATTTAAGGGAGTGTGCACATGCGGCTATTCTGTGTTGAGCGGTTAACATAGAAATAGGTACTACTATATGCTTAATTTAGAGTTATTAATGTAACTTTAGTTGTTCTACAAACGTTGGGCTATATGTTTTGATTTTTAATACATTGTAAGGCTGCATGATGAGACTCTAATGATGATTTGAAAAAAGTTGCTTGAAAGGCATGAGCTCTGCTTAGTTTTTTGTGCAGGCTGTACACACTTCATCAGTCTCTCATTCACAATTTGACAAGCACTTAATAATGCCTCGAATTTCACAGCGGCATCCCCTTTGTGGCAGTAATTCACCCTAAAAAAATCAATGCCTTTTGAGGCCTGGAGTGCTGCGCAATCGCAATCCCTGAGTGCTGCGCAATCCGAAGCGACTCTCACTCACATGGCTCTCCATCACGTCATCGGGTCCTTCTCACAGGCTACAAGTGAAGACAGACACATTGGGGATGCAACTGCGCACGTCCTTATCCAATTCCGAGGTGCATATTGAAGATATTAGAAGAACTGTCCACATTTACTTTTTGTCAGCCAACAAAATGAGTAGGCCTAACGAACAGAAAAAGCACTAGCCTATGTCAATCTACTATACCCCATAGTACAAAAGTCGACCTATTCTATTCTGTGCAATAAATAAATATTCCAAACATAGTCTGGGACAGATCCCAAATTAATACAACCGCTAGCATCAAAAAAACATTTTTTACGCAATGTGGCTGACGCAGCAGATCAGAACGTTTAGCTTAAAGTGTTGATAAACTATTAGGCTATTTCTTCACATTATAAGCGCAGCAATGCACACATGGGAGTAGGCTATAAGCGCGAATGTTCCATTAGTGGGAAAACACCATTATCAAAAGACCGCAAATGTGATTATGCATGTAATGCTTTTACTATAAAGGTGCATTTTTATGGTGAAAATGATCTTCCCAAAACTTGAAACTCACGCGCTGCTTATGTATGCCAGTTAGGCTCTACACCCCTTTTAAAGCAGATTAATGTGCTTCATTTTAAGAAGTTATTTGGCCACTTTAGTTGTGGTACAAACCTTATCAAAACATATAGGCCTATGGGCTAGGCTACATGAGGTGTGCGACTATGATTCCAAAAAGTCACAAAAAAAAGGCAGTTTCTTATGCTGGGCATCATTCACAAGTGATAATATATCATTCACAAGTGTTAGGCTAAAATTGTCACCCAACAGACTATTCTTGATTTAATCTTGTCTTTACATATACTAAATAATATATGTGGGAAATTTAGAATGGCCCATTATCATGCACCTGTCTCGAAACAGGGGCAGCGGGAAAAAATACATGTCATCAATGCACTTAAATAGCGAATGGAGGACGCTTTTCCTGTGGCTCATTGTCATGTCAGCCAGGTAGGCTATACTCCTGTTGTAAAGATAAACAATGTACTTAATATTAGGAAAGTTGAGAAATAAATATAGTAGGCCTAGCCTATAGAAAGCTGATGGGATCCTTCTCTTTTTAGTAGAGGCCATCACTCTGTTTTCACGCGCAATTGCATAGCCTATAGAAATGTTGTGCAACATGAGCTCATGGGCTCTCATTAAGTGTTTGATTAGATTTTCTATTACATTTGCATTTATGTCAGAGTGATTAGAGGGACAATAGAGTGCGGAGTACCAGGCAGTTAGCAAGTTTGGTAGGCTACTAATGACCATTAGCAGCATCAGCGCTTGGAGAAGCCTAATTACCGTGACTAAACTGTCACATAGAATTTGACTGCCTTCATGACTCATGACCGCCGGTGTGGCGGTAAAACGGTCACCGCAACAGCCCTATGTGTGTGTGCGTGTGTGTATACGTGTTGCTGCGTGTGCGTGTGTATGTGAGTGTGTACTCGATAAACCTACCTACAGTATTTAGCTCCATATTACCTCCATAGAAGATGCCTTGGGTGTCTAAAAGCATTGGTGATGTTATTAATAATAGTATGTCATTTAGCACACGCTTTTTTCCAAAGCTACTTACAGTCATGTGTGCATACATTTTTACGTATGGGTGGTCCCGGGGATCGAACCCACTACCCTGGCGTTACAAGCGCCATGCTCTACCAATTGAGCTACAGAGGACCACAGTTTAGTGAGTGTATACATTTTCATACTGGCCCCCCGTGGGAATCGAACCCACAACCCTGGCGTTGCAAGCGCCATGCTCTACCAACTGAACTACACGGAGCCTGCATTTTGTATGCAAGCTCGAGGGTGGTTCTCCTTGGGATACGATGCATAAAATGATATATTCCTCCGCATGCACACTATCAGACAATCTATAACTCTCCTCTGAGATGAGAATTTTTTTACCCTGGATTTCTTTTTTTTTTTACTTAAAAAATGCTTTTTAGTTAGACACTCTGATTCTATTGGAGATATTATTCAAGGTCTCCAACTTTCCTCTCTGTATATATATTTTCTCTTTCACTTTCTCTGGTTTAGAATCTCAATCCTCTCCTCATCCTTTCATTTTAGTCATTTAGCAGACGCTCTCATCCAGAGCGACTTACAGTTTTTAGTGAGTGCATACATTTTTCACACTGGCCCCCCGTGGGAATCAAACCCACAACCCTGGTGTGCAAGTGCCATGCTCTACCAAATGAGCTACAGGAGGCCTCCTTCTATCTCTCTGTCTATCTAGCCTTCACTTCCCTCCATCTGGTCTAGAATATCGCTTTCTCTCTCCCTCCATCCTTTCTTCTTCTCTTGCTCCTTCAGATCATTGTCAATCATGTCAGAGGTTTAACTTTGAAATCTATAAAGCCAGTGAGAATGTTACAGCCCGGGCCATTTCAGGATCCAATCTGCTGAAAGAGAGGGAACGCTATGGAGGGGACTGACAGTGTCACCGGTGGCTCTTATTTAATAGATTTGTTTCTCGGGGAGAAGAGGAGCGATTGAGTCAGTTAAGCGTCTCTCTCTCTCTCTCTCTCTCTCTCTCTCTCTCTCTCTCTCTCTCTCTCTCTCTCTCTCTCTCTCTCTCTCTCTCTCTCTCTCTCTCTCTCTCTCTACGGCTTCTGGTTGGGGTATGTACGTACGGTCACTGTGGGGACGACGTCATCGATGCACTTATTGATGAAGCCAGTGACTGTTTTGCTAGCACAGACTGGAACATGTTCCGGGATTCTTCAGATAGCATTGAGGAGTACACCACATCAGTCACTGGCTTCATCAATAAGTGCATCGATGACGTCGTCCCCACAGTGACCGTACGTACATACCCCAACCAGAAGCCATGGATTACAGGCAACATCCACACTGAGCTAAAGGTTAGAGCTGCCACTTTCAAGGAGCGGGACTCTAACCCGGACGCTTATAAGAAATCCCGCTATGACCTCTGACGAACCATCAAACAGGCAAAGAGTCAATACAGGACTAAGATTGCATCGTACTACACCGGCTCTGATGCTCGTCGGATGTGGCAGGGCTTGAAAACTATTACAGACTACAAAGGGAAGCACAGCTGCGAGCTGCCCAGTGACACAAGACTTCCAGACGAGCTAAACCACTTCTATGCTCGCTTCGAGGCAAGCAATACTGAAGCATGCATGAGAGCACCAGCTGTTCCGGATGACTATGTGATCACGCTCTCCGTAGCCAATGTGAGTAAGGCTTTTAAGCAGGTCAACATTCACAAGGCCGCAGGGCCAGATGGATTACCAGGACGTGTACTCCGAGCATGTGCTGACCAACTGGCAAGTGTCTTCACTGACATTTTCAACATGTCCCTGACTGAGTCTGTAATACCAACATGTTTCAAGCAGACCACCATAGTCCCCATGCCCAAGGACACTAAGATAACCTGCCTAAATGACTACCGACCCGTAGCACTGACGTCTGTAGCCATGAAGTGATTTGAAAGGCTGGTCATGGCTCACATCAACACCATTATCCCAGAAACCCTAGACCCACTCCAATTTGCATACCGCCCCAACAGATCCACAGATGATGCAATCTCTATTGCACTCCACACTGCCCTGTCCCACCTGGACAAGAGGAACACTTACGTGAGAATGCTATTCATTGACTACAGCTCAGCATTCAACACCATAGTGCACTCAAAGCTCATTACTAAGCTAAGGATCCTGGGACTAAACACCTCCCTCTGCAACTGGATCCTGGACTTCCTGACGGGCCGCCCCCAGGTGGTAAGGGTGGGTAACAACACATCTGCCATGCTGATCCTCAACACGGGGGCCCCTCAGGGGTGCGTGCTCAGTCCCCTCCTGTACTCCCTGTTCACCCATGACTGCATGGCCAGGCACGACTGCAACACCATCATTAAGTTTGCTGACGGCACAACAGTGGTATGCCTGATCACAGACAACGATGAGACAGCCTATAGGGAGGAGGTCAGAGACCTGGCCGTATGGTGCCAGGATAACAACCTCTCCCTCAACGTGACCAAGACAAAGGAGATGATTGTGGACTACAGGAAAAAAAAGAGGACTGAGCACGCCCCCATTCTCATCGACGGGCTGTAGTGAAACAGGTTGAGAGCTTCAAGTTCCTTGGTGTCCACATCACCAACGAACTGTCATGGTCCAAACACACCAAGACAGTCGTGAAGAGGGCACAACAAAGTATATTCCCCCTCAGGAGACTGAAAAGATTTGGCATGGGTCCTCAGATCCTCAAAAAATTATACAGCTGCACCATGGAGAGCATCCTGACTGGTTGCATCACCGCCTGGTATGGCAACTGCTCGGCCTCCGACCGCAAGGCACTACAGAGGGTAGTGCGTACGGCCCAGTACATCACTGGAGCCAACTTTCCTGCCATTCAGGACCTCTATACCAGGCGGTGTCAGAGGAAGGCCCTCAAAATTGTCAAAGACTCCAGCCACCCTAGTCATAGACTGTTCTCTCTGCTACCGCACGGCAAGCGGTACCGGAGTGCCAAGTCTAGGTCCAAAATACTTCTCAACAGCTTCTACCCCCAAGCCATAAGACTCCTGAACAGCTAATCATGGCTACCCGGACTATTTGCACTGCCCCCCCCCCACACCCTATCTTTTTACGCTGCTGCTACTCTGTTAATTAGTTATGCATAGTCACTTTAACTCTACCCACATGTACATATTACCTCAACTACCTCAACTAGCCGGTGCCCCCGCACATTGACTCTGCACTGGTACCCCCCTGTATATATAGCCTCCCTTCTGTTATTTTATTTTACTTCTGCTCTTTTTTTCTCAACACTTTTTAGTTCTTGTTGTTTTATTTTACTTTTTTATTAAAAAATAAATGCATTGTTGGTTAAGGGCTGTAAGTAAGCATTTCACGGTAATGTCTACACCTGTTGTATTCGGCGCATGTGGCCAGTAAAATTTGATTTTATTTTATTTGAATACCAGTGAGACTCTTCTCAGGCAATTTTGGCACCTTGCTGCCACTTAACTGATGTACTGTTACTGAGGGACAGATTTTCTGAGCGTAAGTTAACCTGTAGACCTATCTACCTGTATCTTTCCAGAAGTAATTAAATCATAGATCCAATGAGGACCAAGAGACCTTGTCTTGGTGTTATGATTTTATGACTGGCATAATAGAGTTTAGAGTGTGCTACTTTCCCTGTTGTGTTATCATGAAGGGGAAAGGCACAGGTCTCGCTTTTCCAAAGCATTAACATTTCAGCCATGTTGACCTTAATGAGACAGCAAACGAACTGCATACAATCAATAGAAATTAGAATCAGATGCTGTAATGTGGCAAGTATATATTTGCAGTTTGAGTTGTGCTGTTGAGTTGTGTTTGACCTCCTGTCCCATACTGTAATATATTGTATGTACTAATATTTGAAAGAAATATATCTAAATAAATGTATTACTCATATACATTGTATATAAAACATTCCTAATATTGAGTATTTTTAAGCCTTGAGACAATTGAGACATGGATTGTGCATGTGTGCCATTCAGAGGATGAATGGGCAAGATAAAATATTGAAGTGCCTTTGAACAGGGTATGGTATTAGGTGTGAGGCTAATTGAGGCTGGGTTTTTCACGTTTAACAGTTTCCCGTGTATTGAGAGTGGTTCACCACCCAAAGGACATCCAGCCAACTTGACACAACTGTGGGAAGTATTGAAGTCAACAAGGGCCAGCATCCCTGTGGAACGCTTTCGACACCTTGTAGAGTCCATGCCCCGACGAATTGAGGCTGTTCTGATGGCAAAAGGGGGGATGCAACTCAATATTAGGAAGGTGTTCTTAATGTTGTGTACACTCAGTGTATGTACATATATTATAATAGATGCATTTTCCGTAGACATAATTTACAAACAAAGCATTTATGTTTAGTGAGTCCGCCAGATCAGAGGCAGTAGGAATGACCAGGGATGTTCTCTTGATAAGTGTGTGAATTTGACAATTTTCCTGTCCTGCAAGCTTTCGAAATGTAACAAGTACTTTTGGGTGTCATTAAAATATCAATAGTAAAGTAAAGGACAGATACCCCAAAGAACGACTTAAGTAGTACTTTCAAGTATTCTTACTTAAGTACTTTACACCACTGCCCAGGACATATTGCAACACATGTTGCCACGTACAGCATATTGCCCGTAGCATGTTCCTTTCTCTCCCTTTGTAGCAGTACATTTACTATACTCTACATTCACTATATGTGATGCTACCCTATAGCATGTGCCAATGTGATTGACAGTGTCCCATGACTAAGACCCTTTGCTGAAACATTGGGTTTATGAACTGGGTAACTGGCTACTAATGTTTGACATTTAAAAATAGATAAACACTCAGGAGATGCTGTATACTGAGTTCTGATTGTTTTTCAACACTGTTTGGCATCATATCCTCACAAACGCTTCTATGCAGCAAAGCTTTTTGCTTAGTTGACAATGTCCTGCATCGTTTTCAACGTGTCTGACACATTATTCTAGCATGTACCTATACATACACACATGCTCTCTGCTCATGTTAACCCAATGAGTCCCACCGTAACCTTGGCGCGTTTTGGACTTCTAACCCCTTTTAAACATTGTGTTTGAGCTATGCAGACCTCTGGGTTGCACCATTGGATTAGTCTATTTATTCTGCATCCGTCCAACCATTAGCCATTTGTGGGATTAATGGGGGCTGAGCTAGAGCGGCGTTTGTGAGACAAGGGCAGATCCCGAAGGGGCCTGGGGCCGGTTTTCTATTACAAAAACGTCTGTAGAGTCCGAATGGTTTGACCTACGAACTATAAAAAGCAATCTATGAAAAGATGAGACTCTCACAAACACTTTTTAAATTTTTATTTATGACGCTCACAAGCTACATGAGTCGTTAAAATGTAAGGGGTTCTTCAACATAGAAGATAATAGGAAATCCCAGGACATAGTGTCTATAATACTGTAAACTCCACACAGTTGTCACTGACTAGTTAGATATTAATTTCCCAGTGAGGAAACAATTTATGTACTTACAGCATTCATAAAAAAATATTTTTATCAGATCTTTGCTTTGGCTGACCTTTTAAAAAAATTGACATTTGTCAATAAAATGTATAAATGCAACTGTTTATGTCAAATTGTTTTGTGTTCTACTTGTAGCCCTGGTTATCCTGAAAGGAAAATGGTAAAATACTTCATTGTGAGGCTAAATATACAGGCTGGACATGCAGATAAATTAAAAGCCCATTTTTGCTGGGATCTCGGGACTGATAGGGTTAACTAACTGACACTAATACATGGCTGTAGACAGACAGGCTTCTCCCACACACACACACGCTGTGTGCTGTGATGTCCATGTTAATGACCATGGCCTCATTGTCATATCGCTGTCGGCCATGCCGAGAGACTTGGCCTATCGGACACATCCTCTCTCTCTCTCTCTCTCTCTCTCTCTCTCTCTCTCTCTCTCTCTCTCTCTCTCTCTCTCTCTCTCTCTCTCTCTCTCTCTCTCTCTCTCTCTCTCTCTCTCTCTCTCTCTCTCTCTCTCTCTCTCTCTCTCTCTCTCTCTCTCTCTCTCTCTCTCTCTCTCTCTCTCTCAGAAATGATGGCAGCATAAGAGCCTACATGCCAGAGTAAGAGCCTACAACATGGACATTTCAGCTGTAGCTGTCAGTAAGAGCTCTGGCATGGGTTTGAAGAGAGAGACTGTGTGTGTGTGTGTTTCCGAGATAACAGGCGCTTCCACTCTGCCATGTCTGCCACACACACTTTATACACACACACACATCTCTGTGCCCGGCCGATGTCAACATGCCATACCTCATCATATCTGGGGAAAAGAGCTGTGGTTTACCATATAGTTCAGCTGGGCCAAGCAAGGAAGATATAGAGTGCTGAGAAAAGTGTTTACTTTTTAGAAATGCACATATTTTATAACAGAAAAGAAGCCTGTGTCATCCAAATGCCAACAAAATGATCTAACCCTAAAAATTGTGCCCTAGTTTTGTAGCATGACACAGTCTTGAGCGGGGGACACATTTGAGTGTGACACATTCATTTTGATGATGTGTTCCATCATCAAAGGGACTTTGGCTCTCCTGGGCAGGTTCTATTTTTAACTGTCTGTCCATCCAGACCTATCCCCCTGGAGTTGGGGGGGGGCGGGCCCTGTCCTCTCCAATTATTGTAGCCCAGGGGAGGGCAGTGGAAAGGAGAGAAAGACAGAAGGAAGGAGGAAAGGAATTAAAGAGGGACAGAATAATGACCCATAGGCCCTCATTAGTCTGAGACACCCCACAGACCCTAATTATGCCATGCCATGTAATATCCTACATACAATACTTCCCAATTATAACAACCTCAGTAACCTAATCTGTCAACACTGCCATTGTTGACCCTTCCCAATTTATGACCTTCGTTGTAGCATAATAATAATAATAATAATAATAATAATAATAATAATAATAATAATAATAATAATAATAATAATAATAATAATAATAATAAATGAAGACACTTTTATCCAAAACAACTTACAGTTATGCGTTTTTTAAGTATAGATGGTCCCAGGAATATAACCCACTTCCTGGCTTTCCAAGCTCCATGCTCTACCAACTAAGCTACAGAGGACCATGTTGCCATATTGGGAAGTCTGTTATAATCATATCAATGAAAATATTTTTTTGTGGATGTCTTCATACTAATCAATGTGTTCTCTTTGTCATTTTGATTTCAGACACAGAAGCAGAGAGGAATGCACTGAAAGAGCATGTATATCCCAAACTACGAGACTTCTGCAGAGAGAACTATGGGATTGAGTTCCAGGTAAAATTACATTTCCAATCTTTCTCTTTTGCAGTCTTGCAATGCAAGAAATATGTTTTTAAGAGGTTTCCAATATTGATCAAAAAGAGGTTTAAAATTATTTCAAATACAATTGTATACAATTGTATTCATCGCATGCTTCGTAAACAACAGGTGTAGACTAACAGTGAAATGCTTACTTACGGGCCCTTCCCAACAGTGCAGAGAGAAAGAAAATAGAGAAATAATAGAAAAATAAAACACGTATTAATAAATACACTATGAGTAATCAAAACTTAGCTTTATACACGGGGTACCAGTACCGAGTCGATGTGCAGGGGTATGAGGTAATTGAGGTACAGTGGCTTGCGAAAGTATTCACCCCCCTTCGCATTTTTCTTATTTTGTTGCATTACAACCTGGAATTAAAATAGATTTTTTGGGGGGTTTGTATCATTTGATGTACACAACATGCCTCCCACTTTGAAGATGCAAAATATATTTTATTGTGAAACAAACAAGAAATAAGACAAAAAAAATCTTGACACATCTAGCCACTGGGATTTTTGCCCATTCTTCAAGGCAAAACTGCTCCAGCTCCATCAAGTTGGATGGGTTCCGCTGGTGTACAGCAATCTTTAAGTCATACCACAGATTCTCAATTGGATTGAGGTCTGGGCTTTGACTAGGACATTCCAAGACATTTAAATGGTGAACCACCGTCCCAGTCTCAAATCTCTGGAAGACTGAAACAGGTTTCCCTCAAGAATTTCCCTGTATTTAGCGCCATCCATCGTTTCAATTCTGACCAATTTTTTGTCCCTGCCGATGAAAAACATCCCCACAGCATGATGCTGCCACCACCATGCTTCACTGTGGGGATGGTGTTCTCTGGGTGATGAGAGGTGTTGGGTTTTCGCCAGACATAGCATTTTCCTTGATGGCCAAAAGCTCAATTTTAGTCTCATCTGACCAGAGTACCTTCTTCATATGTTTGGGGAGTCTCCCACATGCCTTTTGACTTATTTTTTTCGTTAAGCAATGGCTTTTTTTCTGTAAAGCCCAGCTCTGTGGAGTGTACGGCTTAAAGTGGTCCTATGGACAGATACTCCAATCTCCGCTGTGGAGCTTTGCAGCTCCTTCAGGGTTATCTTTGGTCTCTTTGCTGCCTCTCTAATTAATGCCCTCCTTTCCTGGTCCGTGAGTTTTGGTGGGCGGCCCTCTCTTGGCAGGTTTGTTGTGGTGCCATATTCTTTCCATTTTTTAAATAATGGATTTAATGGTGCTCTGTGGGATATTCAAAGCTTCTGATATGTTTTTATAACCCAACCCTGATCTGTACTTCTCCACAACTTTGTCCCTGACCTGTTTGGAGAGCTCCTTGGTCTTCATGGTGCCGCTTGCTTGGTGGTGCCCCTTGCTTAGTGGTGTTGCATACTCTGGGGCCTTTCAGAACAGGTGTATATATACTGAGATCATGTGACAGATCATGTGACACTTAGATTGCACACAGGTGGACTTTATTTAACTAATTATGTGACTTCTGAAGGTAATTGGTTGCACCAGATCTTATTTAGGAGCTTCATAGCAAAGTGGGTGAATAGATATGCACGCACCACTTTTCCGTTATTATTATTTTTTGAATTTTCTGAAACAAGTTATTTTTTTCATGTCCTTCACCAATTTGGACTATTTAGTGTATGTCCATTACATAAAATCCCCCCCCAAAAAATTACAGGTTGTAATGCAACAAAATAGGAAAAACGCCAACGGGGATGAATACTTTTGCAAGGCACTGTAGATATGTACATACAACTAGGAATAACGTGACAGATAATAAACAGTTACAGCAGAGTATGTGATTAGTCAAAAAAGTTTGTGCGAAATAGTTAAATAGTTAACCAATAGCTACCCAGACTAACTACTTAGCAGTCTTAAGGCTTGGGGGTAGAAGCTGTTCAGGGTCCTGTTGGTTCCAGACTTGGTGCATCGGAACCGCTTGCCATGCGGTAGCAGAGAGAACAGTCAATGACTTGGGTGGCTGGAGTCTTTGACCATTTATAGGGCCTTCCTCTGACACTGTCTAGTATATAGGTCCTGGATGGCAGTGAGCTCAGCGCCAGTGATGTACTGGGCCATATGGACTACTCTATGTAGCACCTTGCGGTCGGATGCCAAGCAGTTACCATACCAAGAGTTGATGCAGCCAGTCAAGATGCCCTCATTGGGGCAGCTGTGGAACTTTTTGAGGATCTGAGGGCCCATGCCAAATCTTTTCAGCCTCCTGAGGGGGAAGAGGTGTTATAACGCCCTCTCCATGACTGTGTTGGTGTGTGTGGACCATGATAGAGCCTTAGTGATGTGGACACCGAGGAACTTGAAGCTTTCGACACTCTCCACTACAGCCCCGTCGATGTGCTCGGCCCTCCGTTTCCTGTAGTCCACGATCAGCTCCTTTGTCTTGCTGAAGTTGAGGGAGAGGTTGTTGTCCTGGCACCACACTACCAGGTCTCTGACCTCCACCATATTAGCTGTCTCATCGTTGTCGGTGATCAGGACTACCACCGTTGTGACGTCGGAAAAAGTAATGATAGTGTTGGAGTCATGCGTGGCCACACAGTTGAGGGTTAACAGGGAGTACAGGAGGGGACTAAGCACGCACCCCTGAGGGGGTTGAGGATCAGCGTGGCGGATGTGTTGTTGCCTACTCTCACCACCTGGGGGCGCCCGTCAGGAAGTCCAGGATCCAGTTGCAGAGGGAGGTGTTCAGTCCCAGGGTCCTGAGCTTAGTGATGACCTTGGAGGGCACTATGGTGTTGAACACTGAGCTGTAGTCAATGAACAGCATTCTAACATAGGTGTTCCTATGTTAGTCCCCTGTAGCTCAGTTGGTAGAGCATGGCGCTTGCAACACTAGGGTTGTGGGTTCGTTTCCCATGGGGGGCCAGTATGTAAAGGTATGCAATCACTAAATGTAAGTCGCTCTGGATAAGATATAATCCATCTGGCCCTGAGGCCTTGTAAAAGTTAACCTGTTTAAATGTCTACGGGGAGCGTGATCACAGTCGTCCGGAACAGCTGATGCTCCCATGCATGGTTCAGTGTTGCTTGCCTCAAAGCGAGCATAGAAGGCATTTAGCTCGTCTGGTAGGCTTGGGTCACTGGGCAGCTTGCGGCTGGGTTTTCCTTTGTAATCCGTGATAGTTTACAAGCCCTGCCACATCCAACAAGCTTCAGAGCCGGTGTAGTAGGATTCTATCTTAGTCCTGTATTGACGCTTTGCCAGTTTGATGGTTCGTCGGAGGGTTTAGTGGGATTTCTTATAATCATCCGGATTAATCTCATGCTCCTTGAAAGCAGCAGCTCTAGCCTTTACCTCAGTGCGGATGTTGCCTGTAATCCATGGCTACTGTTTGGGATATGTACAGTGGGGAGAACAAGTATTTGATACACTGCCGATTTTGCAAGTTTCCTACTTACAAACATGTTAAAAATCCAGAAAATCACATTGTATGATTTTTAAGTAATTAATTTGCATTTAATTGCATGACATAAGTATTTGATCACCTACCAACCAGTAAGAATTCCGGCTCTCACAGACCTGTTAGTTTTTCTTTAAGAAGCCCATTTTTAACATGTACATATTACCTCAACTACCTCAACTAGCCGGTGCCCCCGCACATTGACTCTGCAACGGTACCCCCCTGTATATATAGCCTCCCTACTGTCACTTTATTTTACTTCTGCTCTTTTTTTTCTCAACACTTTTTTTGTTTAAAATAAATGCACTGTTGGTTAAGGGCTGTAAGCATTTCACTGTAATGTCTGCACCTGTTGTATTCGGCGCATGTGACCAATACAATTTGATTTGATTTGATTTGATTTGATTTGATTTGTTCTCCACTCATTACCTGTATTAACTGCACCTGTTTGAACTCATTACCTGTATAAAAGACACCTGTCCACACACTCAATCAAACAGACTCCAACCTCTCCACAATGGCCAAGACCAGAGAGCTGTGTAAGGACATCAGGGATACAATTGTAGACCTGCACAAGGCTGGGATGGGCTACAGGACAATAGGCAAGCAGCTTGGTGAGAAGGCAACAACTGTTGGCGCAATTATTAGAAAATGGAAGAAGTTCAAGATGACGGTCAATCACCCTCGGTCTGGGGCTCCATGCAAGATCTCACCTCGTGGGGCATCAATGATCATGAGGAAGGTGAGGGATCAGCCCAGAACTACACGGCAGGACCTGGTCAATGACCTGAAGAGAGCTGGGACCACAGTCTCAAAGAAAACCATTAGTAACACACTACGCCGTCATGGATTAAAATCCTGCAGCGCACGCAAGGTCCCCCTGCTCAAGCCAGCGCATGTCCAGGCCCGTCTGAAGTTTGCCAATGACCATCTGGATGATCCAGAGGAGGAATGGGAGAAGGTCATGTGGTCTGATGAGACAAAAATAGTGCTTTTTGGTCTAAACTCCACTCGCCGTACAACCCCAAGAACACCATCCCAACCGTGAAGCATGGAGGTGGAAACATCATTCTTTGGGGATGCTTTTCAGCAAAGGGGACAGGACGACTGCATCGTATTGAGGGGAGGATGGATGGGGCCATGTATCGCGAGATCTTGGCCAACAATCTCCTTCCCTCAGTAAGAGCATTGAAGATGGGTCGTGGCTGGGTCTTCCAGCATGACAACGACCCGAAACACACAGCCAGGGCAACTAAGGAGTGGCTCCGTAAGAAGCATTTCAAGGTCCTGGAGTGGCCTAGCCAGTCTCCAGACCTGAACCCAATAGAACATCTTTGGAGGGAGCTGAAAGTCCGTATTGCCCAGCGACAGCCCCGAAACCTGAAGGATCTGGAGAAGGTCTGTATGGAGGAGTGGGCCAAAATCCCTGCTGCAGTGTGTGCAAACCTGGTCAAGACCTACAGGAAACGTATGATCTCTGTAATTGCAAACAAAGGTTTCTGTACCAAATATTAAGTTCTGCTTTTCTGATGTATCAAATACTTATGTCATGCAATAAAATGCAAATTAATTACTTAAAAATCATACAATGTGATTTTCTGGATTTTTGTTATAGATTCCGTCTCTCACAGTTGAAGTGTACCTATGATAAAAATTACAGACCTCTACATACTTTGTAAGTAGGAAAACCTGCAAAATCGGCAGTGTATCAAGTAGTTGTTCTCCCCACTGTACGTAAGGTCACTCTGGGGATGACGTCGTCGATGCACTTACTGTATTAATGAAGCCTGTGACTGATGTGATAAACTCCTCAGTGCCATCGATTTAAATCACTGAGTAAGGTTACATTCACACAATAAAATGATTATTGTTGATAGTCAGATTAATATAATAGTTTGCTTAAAACGTTTACATGCTTTGCAAGAAGAACAATTTCCCTAATAATCCTGTTTACTTGGACACCTCTGAAATCAGGCTACCTGATGGGACTTAAATTAATGCAGAAATCGGCAATCAAAATCAACGTTCTACAACAGAGACCATTTTATTTTTGCTAAGCCTATTTGATTCTGAGTTCGAACATACATAATACCTTTAGAAAGTTTTCAAACCCTGTGACTTTTTCCACATTTTGTGGATTTTGTGTCACTGGCCTACACACAATAACTCATAATGTCAAAGTGGAATTATGTTTTTAGACATTTTTACAAATTAATTAAAAATGAAAAGCTGAAATGTCTTGAGTCAATAAGTATTCAACCTCTTTGTTATGGCAAGCCTAAATAAGTTCAGGAGTAAACATTTGCTTAACAAGTCACATAATAAGTTGCATGGACTCACCACTCTGTGTGCAATAATAGTGTTTAACATGATTTTTGAATGACTGCCTCATCTCTGTACCCCACACATACAATTATCTGTAAGGTCCCTCAGTCGAGCAGTGAATTTCAAACACAGATTCAACCACAAAGCGCAGGGACTTTTTCCAATTCCTCGCAAAGGGCACCTATTGGTAGATGGGTAAAGCATAGTGAAGTTATTAATTACACTTTGGATGGTGTATCAATACACCCAGTCACTACAAATATACAGGCGTCCTTTCTAACTCAGTTCCGGAGAGGAAGGGATTTCACCATGAGGCCAAATGTGACTTTAAAACAGTTACAGGCTGAGATAGGAGAAAACTGAGGATGGATCAACAACATTGTAGTTACTCCACAATACTAACCTAAGTGACAGAGTGAAAAGAAGGAATCCTTTACAGAATAAAAATATTCCAAAACATGTACTGTATCCTGTTTGCAATAAGGCTTTATGTCCTGAATACAAAGCATTTTGTTTGGGACAAATCCAATACAACACATCACTGAGTACCACTCTTCATATTTTCAAGCATGGTGGTGGCTGCATCATGTTATGGAGATGCTTGTCATCGGCAAGGAATAATTCGTTTTTTTAGGATAAAAAGGAATGGAATAGAGCTAAGCACAGGCAAAATTCTAGAGGAAAACCTGGTTCAGTCTGCTTTCCAACAGACACTGGGAGACAAATTCACCTTTCAGCAGACAATAACATAAAACACTAGTGGCCTAGTTACAGTTTTGAAAACCCATGGCAAGACTTGAAAATGGCTGTCAAGCAATGATCAACAACCAATTTGACAGAGCTTGAATCATTTTTTAAAGAATTATGTACAAATATTGTACAATCCAGGTGTGCAAAGCTCTTAGAGACTTACCCAGAAAGACTCTGGGTAAGACAACTGTAATCGCTGCCAAAGGTGATTCTAACATGTATTGATTCAGGGGTGTGAATACTTATGTAAATGAGATATTTACATACTTCATTTTCAATACATTTGCTAAAATGTCAAAAAACATGTTTTCACTTTGTCATTATGGGGTATTTTGTGTAGATGGGTGAGAAAAAACTAACAATTTAATTAATTTTGAATTCAGACACAACAAAATGTTGAATAAATTAGGGGTATGAATACTTTCTGAAGGCACTGTATAAAGTTTGTATGTGAAAACTATTTCTATGATGCATACTTTCAGTTTTTCCGAACTCACTTCACTCGCACATAAGAGGGAGGTTTACGCTACCGGTGCTGTCACATGCGCAGATCAAATACACTGCTGGATTAAGCTGTTTGCATATTTTCATAATTTAAAAGTTTGCTCAGAAAACCAGGTGTTTTAATTGACGTATGCTTACTTCGATTTTGACCTTACCCCAATTAAGATAAGCAGAGTAAAGTGTTTACAAGACAATTTGCCATACTAGGCCTACTGCCATAAATCAGTTTAATACCGAATTATTAGTCTGCATGTAAACTTACTCACTTTATTGACTGGTTCATTGATGAAAGCAGAAACAAACTCAGCCACATGCCTTGAAGGGTCCCACGAGCGATCTGCGCAGACTTTAAGGCAGACAGAAGGGCAGTGGAGATAAGGAATGATGGTGAACTCTGTAGGATATCTCCCTTTGATAAGACTGTGTTTGTGTGTGTTTGTGTGTGTGTGTGTGTGTGTGTGTGTGTGTGTGTGTGTGTGTGTGTGTGTGTGTGTGTGTGTGTGTGTGTGTGTGTGTGTGTGTGTGTGTTTGTGTGCACATTGTCGTGAATGAGCCTGGTCAATATGACCGGAGGACTCCTCCAGTCTCCAGACAGGACTCTGGTAACACTGAAACAAGGAAGAACAAAGACTCAATCACAAGCAGCTGGAGAGCAGCATAACCCAGTCAAAGGCAGGGAGGAAATGACGGGTGTGGGTAGACTGTATGCAGATGTTCCTCTGCTGGAGGGCGGAGGTTCATCTTATATCGCGACATCCCCGTCGAACTCAAGCCCTGGGTTAGAGCTGGTGGAGCTGCCGGATGGCACATGGGCGTCTTCACGTATGAAGGAAACTTTGCTTAAATGTCACGTGTAAGGGAGAGGATGTGTTGCGTGGCTGTAGTCAGGTGAGGCATAGTGTCACGGTTTCGGCCGAGGCTGCCTCTCTTCCTTGCTCGGGCAGGCTTCGGCGTTCATCGTCTCCGGAATACTAGCTGCCACCGTTGTATGTTTCTATGTTCGTTTGTTCTGGTCTGGTATTGTACACCTGTTATCGTTTAGTGTCATTAGTGTCCTATAAGTTCTCGTTGTGTTTGTCAGGTGTTGTGTGCAAGGTAAGCACAGAGCTTAAGTGTTAGAAGCAACTGTAGAGTGTAATTTCTATAACAAATCAATAAAATCTATCAGTTGTGAAACCAAAAAAGGAAGTGTTACTAGTTTTCATTAAGTAGTTAATTTATTTGTTGAATAAAGTGTTAGGAAGTAAAGTAACATTATAACAACTATAGGCTTAGGGGGTTCACCTTCGGTGCACCATGGCCAGACCATATTGTTGACTCAAGCAGGAAACCAAAAGGGGAGCTCGAGGGTAACTGTGTTTAAGGCATACTAAAGGAGTACTGGGAGTCTAGCCTATAGGGTGTTTGTCCTCTACCCAGACAAAGTGCTGAACCCCTGCTTTCAGTTGTTAGATTCTAAATAAACAGAGTAAAACTCACGGACGACTAGTAAAGCTCAAACCAAGTTTATTCACCCACTGGGTCACACAGCTGCATAAGACAAAGACATGTTTACACAAGCACATATTTATACTTTCATCCTATGCTGAGTCTCCTCCTTGCACATCTGGACAGCCAATACATCTCTGTTGCTAGACAGGACTCTAGTGACTCTAGTGCTAGACAGGACTCTGTTTATTATCTATGCATAGTCACTTTAACTCTACCCACATGTACATATTACCTCAATTACCTTGACTAACCGGTGCCCCAGCACATTGACTCTGTACCTGTACCCCCTGTATATAGCCTCCCTACTGATATTTTATTTTACTGCTGCTCTTTAATTATTTGCTATTTTTATATTCACTTATCTATTTTTTACTAAACACTTTTTTTATTTTCTTAAAACTGCATTGTTGGTTAAGGGCTTGTAAGTAAGCATTTCACTGTAAGGCATTTCACACCTGTTGTATTTGGCACATTTTGATTTGATTTGATGCCTGTTCTTTCTCACTTCATCTGACCTGACCACTGCACAAATTCCTCACTCCTCCCAACTCACATCTGTCCTACCTTATCTGTTGACTGGAACCAGACTGTGACCCTTCTCCTCTCCATAGGATACCTGAGATTTAACAATAACATGTTATTCCTGCACTCCCCTTTCTCACTCAGTAGATGTATATACCCTCAGTTCTAATATGGTAACATGAATAAGGATATTTAATATTTCAAGTTTAAAGTTAGTACCCAACACAGTTAAAGATAATTTAACTGAAACCCTATACCCGGGACTTTGCGAGTGTGACTCTCCCGTGAGCATGCTGTCCGGTCAATTAGAAAGGGAGGACCAGCCGCTAGCAGGAGTGTCTGGGATTATACCGCGCTTATAACAAATAGTTAAACCTCGTGGCGGAACGTAACCTGCATGAACAGTGAGAAACCACACAGTAAGAGCCGCGCCACGTATTAAAATAGTACAGAGCAAACTATACATAAATATTGGATTACTCGTTGGTGTTATACCCAAAAAAGCCCCCGCTGATACGTAGTGTACCGTATCACAAACTACCTATGAAGTGTAATCAGTAGGTACACAGTAAAAACAGAAGTGTTAATTTAACTCCTATCGAGTTGAATTTAACTCTGTTTCAGATAACATTTGGTCCCACTCAAAATCAGTGTAAAATGTACTCTTTGGTCAGTGTAAAACTTTTAGAGTTAATTCTACTCCATATTGTGTAAAAAATAACAATGAAATGTGTCAAAATATTTAACACTGTAGTTTAATCACACTGTTGAGAGTAATATGATTACACTGTATAGAGTTAAGTCAACTACAATTTTACTTTAAAAAATGACACTTTAAAGTGTAATGATATTTACTTTTCATTTCTCTACAGTGTTTTTTTATTTTTTATTTAAATCATATGATGTAGTGTTACTGAATTATAGAAATATCAATACTATCAAATAAAACAAAGCACAATAATACAAGATGAGAGCACCCACATGTATTGAAAAAAAAAAGTATAATTTCAATGTCCGTGAATTTACATTGTACACCCATTGCCTTGTCTATGACAGAAGTATAACATCATAAAAATGTTCACCAGAGAAAGCAATATGGCACAACAAGGAGAGCTGTGTCATTTCCTCCATATGACCTTTGTATGTCAAAAGGTCTAGGGTAGTGCAGGTTGTCGACATGAAAAAAAACTAAATCATGCTTTGATCTGATCACCTCATATGCATGGAAATGTTCTTGAAAAGTTACTGTAACTAAAGGCACTGTGAGTAGTAACAGTTTTTCACACATTATCAGAACTGACTCAATCTGATAAAACAAGGGCACTTCAGAGTCAACTTCGCCACAGATAACCAAGTGTGGGCGATAAACATACCCATTATGTTTAGCCCAATTAACCTTCATAACCTGAATGCTACTGGGCACTTGCATTGCCAAAGCAATTTCAGAACCTCCTTTTACCATATTTAAAGCCACCATTTTTCCTGGACCAATATCTAACCGACTAAAAGTTGTTGATCTTCGCCAACTATATGCCATATGATTCTGATGCTTTTTTGCCAGCGTTTTGGTAATATTTTTAAACGATTTAAGCTGTTTTTTGAAAAAATTATGTTTGCCTTCATACCTCATACACCAACTATGAAGTACAGGCCCTATTTTCTGGATGCAGCGGGGATAGTGGATAAGAAAATGGTGCTTTGGTAAAAGTTTTTTCTGAGGATACAACTTCTTAAACAGTGTATGGTGATCAACAATCAAATGTTTTAAATATACACATAGACCTTGAGATAACATGGGCGAGAATATAATGTTAATTATTTGCAATAATAAAAGAAGCAGGCCCCAGTGTTGGTCAGTAGAAGTTACAAAATCTCCAAAGATAAGAGGAACATTCCTAAGTAAGCACCAGGACTGAATTGCATTCAGTCCCAGATCATTAGATCCTTCACTTAAATTAACAGTCACAGGCCTGTTATTTCTCTCTGTGAAACCATAATCAAAACTTTGTATTCTTGAATGTATTTCTCCTGATGTAACATGTTTTTCATTCAAATACAGAAATAATAACTTCAATTCGTACTGGCCAACCCCTTCTAACACATCATGCATCACATCAACTGAGAAGTTCTCAGTTGTGTGAAAATACCTCAATGAATTTAATATGCATGACCTTTTCACACCAAAAACATACGGAAGGGATGGATTACAAGCCATTTCTTGACAGTGAGCAGTATGCATATCTTTGGTGCGTAAAACTATTTTGGAAGAATCTTCAGAGAATTCTGTTTGAAAGTCCTCCTTTTCTGCTAAACAGAACCTGCAACAGTACCTTGCACTGAAAGACTCCACCAGACCAAACAAACTATGCAAACCCAAATTATCACCTGTTACCTGTACTACAGTGCCACGTACATAACCACTGTATAATGGAATCTCAATACCATCGCTCTCTAACACTTTAATGTCTCGAACAATGGGAGCAAAAATTTCACTAAAACCATATCGTTTAACATCTTGAGTATGAAATAAGGCGCACAGGCGTATGTTAGCCAAAAAAGAATTCCATTTTGGAGAGAAGTTTCTTAAAGTAAAATATACTCCACCCAATTTATGAATACCTCGCTTGGAACCCAATGGGTTGGCGACCTCAAAATCATCATAGAACATCTGGACCTGTATTGTCTGCTTCTCAGTTGAGAACAGGGGGTGACTTTAAAAAAAAGATCCATCACAAATATCTCTCAGTCTAGAGTTGCTGGTAGCTGAGCTTTGCAACATTTCTGCAAAATACTGACTTTTAAATATTGACTGCAGTGTAGATAAAATTGGAATATACATGAATTTATCTTGAACTACTACCTGATCATATGTTCCAGTCTTTTTATTTCGTCTTGTGTCAAATCTTGAACCAATCACACATTCAACTGGTTCTACTATTTCCCACTTGGCAGTCATAAATTTTGATCGCTTGTATTCCGAATTTAGAACTGTGAAAGGATTCTCTAACCCCTCAAAACACGCCTCAACTTTCTTGCACATTTCTGTTTCTCTTTCATTACTAAATACATGCTTTATCACTGTTTCTTTAGCATGCTGATGAATATCGTGAACAATCTCTTCCATGGAAATCACTACAGTATTTACTGTACTTTGACCAACACCTGCTGCCTTTAGATCAGAAATAACAGCTGCACAACTATTTACAATGTATGGCGAAGATAACTCTGACTCAGCCTCTAAACATTCAGTCGACACTTCAACATGAGAAATATTACTGGTGTTGACGGTACTTTGAGGGTCTTCTTCTATAGAATCTACTAAACTTTCTCCGTGGCACTTGTTAAGATGTTTTCTAAAACCAGAAAAGCTACCAAAAGAACGTGAGCATCCTTCTTGACCACATTTCAGAAAAAGAGTCCTGCCTGTACATAGCCCATGAATTATCTTAAGGTGCTTAACAAGGTTGTTTGGACTTCCATGGTCACTTTTGCAAAGAAAACACTTCATAGTTTTATCTCAACTAACGCACCATTCTTGCTCGCAACTCAGCAACTCTAGGAGTCTCCTTTGTTTCCCCCATGTCGATGTTATAGATGGTTGTTTGCACAAAAGTGAAAAAGCTGCTCAAGGAAGAACTGTATGACGTACCAAATACGTAATGGGCTTTAAAGACTTCGTCAAAAGCTCCTACTGAACCTGTTGCCTTGCATGGAAGAGCATGCTTGTCAACCACAATGAAGTAGGAGTGAATGCTGCTCTGTGTGGATCCCTGGGCGAGAAGGTAGGGCTGACTGCTTTGGGTGATGTTGTCAAGATGCTGCTGCACACTGGTTCCAACCTACAAAAAAAACACATTCAACAGAATTGTTTTGGTGACTAACCTCTGACAATAGATAAGATCACCTCAAACTGTGCACAAGATTGAGATGATGGAATATATATTTTAAACAACTGTTAAGCATACCTTTTGAAATCTGATGAGCTGATCTACAGCTTGATATGCAGACATCTTTCCCGGCCTCTTTCTACCTTGTGCAGATGGTGGTAGCAAATGTAGCAGCAGCAAGATGGCAGACATGTCACTGTCCCAGCCTACAAATAAGTAAATAAAAACCTGGTTAACATTGTGCCGTAGCATAACATTCTTATTCACAACTTGCACCATTATGGACATATAATGCACACCTACATTATCCACATAAAAAGTAAAACAGTTCATTCATACCATTCTCAACTTCAGCAGCTGACTCAGCATTGCGCATCAAATCCAAGAGTTCTGTGGTGGATACAAGTCCATGGCTTTCCTTTATTACTTTTGCTTTGAAAGTGGTTGGCCACTTCTCCAAGAATTTGTTGGCTGTGGCCTCACCAAACAGAAGTCTGAAATCTTGTTCTATCTGCAATGTAACACACAAAGACAGAAATAATGAGTGTTACCTTATTCTTCATTGGATATTTTTGGTGATGCAGTGAATTAAGTTGTCATACCAGTCCTGGTGTGTCCAGAAATCTTGGGAAGACCGAGAAGACATCTGATGATTTGGCTTCATCGTTGACCATTGCTTGCCGATATATGAAGGTCATTTTCATCTTCTCACGGACAGTGTTTTCATCAGCAGAGTGTCTCAAAACAGCAATAGCTGCTTCCACATCCTCATCAGATGGCTCTCTGTCATAGGTGAAGGGCTGACGATCACGGCCTGGCCCACCAACATAAGACAAAATACAGTGTTAAGAAATCCTTTCTGTACAATTCACAGGTCACCATTATAATTACATGTCACTGATCAGAAAACATACCTTTAGGAGATTTGCTGACTGAGGCACCTCTTTCCTCTGCTGTTTTTCTTTGTATGGTCTTCAATCGCCATGCAAGGTATCCGGAACCACTCTCCGGATCGTAGTAATGATCCTATATTATTATAAATAAATTATAAAGGAGTACTATTCCCATTTCATAGAGTGAATATGTGCATAATGTTGCAATAACCCATTTACTTACATATCCATGTTGTGAGTATGGGTCTTCTAGATAGGGAAACAAAGCTACTATCCCCTGTGCATACATCACTCTGACACTTTTGGGGGGGGATGTCCTAGCATATGAATTCAAAGTTAACATCACACTGAATTGATATTGCACAACACATTTTACATAATTAATAACCGGAAAATAATAACAATGTTTCTTTACAGCCCATCTATATGCTTAATGCTTACCCATGTGTTTCTGTCATCTCAGCAGCAAGTATGTTGATCATCTGTCTTCTGGTGGCATCTGTCAGAGATTTGGTTTTTCCATACTCTTGCATAATGCGTTCACCACCAGGCTTTGATGTTAGGATTTTTTCAATCAGCTATAGGTGGAAAGAAATGTGCTTTCCGTAATTGTAAAACAATATGTAATGCTGTCACATGATGAAACAACATTCAGATTGGACTTAACAGCAATGTTCACCACTTACTGCTTTTGCCTCATAGTTTATGTGGCATGGCCTTTTAGGCTGGCTTCCTTCGCCAGCCGCTACTTCTTCAACATCGTCACACACAGTGAAATTCAGAATGATGGTGTCATCAGATGTACCCGAGCATGATGATGAATGAGAGGTATCTGTTCATTATGAAATTTGTGCAAAACATAGAAACATATTACAATAAACTGTTATTTTTAAGACAATAAAGGTTCTCATTCTGGCCTTTAAACTAAAAAACTAATTGAATGAATGAATACCAAGTCCATTGCCCAGCATGATTCTGAAAGTTCCAGGTGACTCCTTTACTAATTCTTCAAAAACATCTGAGTCAACTTCTGTGTCAGACTGGTCATACACCTTAATGTCTGGCTTTCTGCTTTCTGGTATGTTGAATTTTAGACACACTGTTAAAAAAAGAAGAAAAAAAAGAAAAACATGCATTCCCTTCTCACAAGAATCCAAGTTCATACTTAAGGTTGCCTCATGTGTTCACAAAATGATGAAAGACAAGGATCTGCACCTGATTTTATGTTACTGAAAATATAAAGCACAGCAGAAATGACTATAGACCTAAATAGATATCATAAGATAATAGCTTAATGCTGTATTATTTTGTCAGTAGGGTGATATGTATTGCTTTAACCTATTATACCTACCTTCTTTCAAGAAAGCATTGAATGTCAGCTCAGATAGCTTGACGTATTTCTGCTCTTCCCCGAGCTGAACACGCAACAGCATTTTGCCTCTGTTAACAAAGAAAATATATATTCAAAATCATCATTTAGTGCTGGTTCAACTAAGCGTTAGCTAACTATCCATTTATCTCAGTAGTACTAGCTACGCAATGCACTATGCATTACTTAGACGTTACACTGCAATTACAAAGGCTGAAGTAGACAAAGTTGTGCTGGTTGAATATAACGTTAAGCTGCCATTTTCTGCAGCAAATGGGTGTAGGCTAGTTCAAGTTTAGAGGCACATTGTCCCATTAGCTACCAAATAATTAGCTATGTGTCAAAGTTAGCTAGCTCATTAGCCATTTTAGTTCGAACAGTAGCTAACCATTAAAATGGTTAAGCAATGTTAAACAAACCCGTCATGCAAATCAGTGATCTAAGTTATCGTTTTATAACACCAACATTAGCTGGCTAACTATCAGAAGCATGCTAACATTACCGTTATATATAGCTTTATAAAAAACAGTTAACGTTAGTGTAAGGAAGCCTGGGAAGCTATACAATAACGTTAGCTAACAATACTATCTGTATAAATGTTTTGTTGTTAGCGAACGTTATTTTACGTATTTACCATTCTGACAAACTTCATTCGTGAAAATATTGCAACACAAAGAAAGACAGTTACCGATACTGATTGCAAGCTAGCTAACCGCATGACAAGCACAATCTGCGCTCATGCCAAACGGTGGTGTCCTTCAAACGAACTGATTAGCTAAGTTAACGTTACCTATTTTTAGCCATATGAAACAGCAAGCCATTCACAAAAATATCAAACATATTCCATGGGTATATCATATAACAGTTATTACTGTCAACCATCTGAACTTACAAGCTAATTTAGCTGGCTGATGACGAGGTCACTGCAAGGGGGACCGCCGCATGGAACTCGTAACTTAAAATATGACCTTGACATCAGCACAACTCTAAAATTATGTAAAGTTAAAAAATACCGGTTTGGTGTTGAAAAAACGGGGATGTAACTTACCTAGCAATATCTGTGGCCTAGCTACTCCTTCGCAATCTTCCTCCACCAACGTACGTGCCAAACTTCAGCAAAGCAGAGTGGCGGGTATTCATCACTGCTGTAGAGTTGAAATTGTCACTGCGTATCTGCAGATTTTTACACTCACTTTTAACTCCACTGATAGAGCAACTTTACTCTCAAAAATGTTGAAAATACTCTATCTGGGTTAAAATAACTTTACTCTGAAATATTAACACCCCATTTTTTACTGTGTAGGAGTGAGCTAGCCTCTGTGGCAAGCAGGGATAGACCAAGAGGAATTACCAAGTAGTTAAGTGGAGAGAGAGAGAGAGAGAGAGAGAGAGAGAGAGAGAGAGAGAGAGAGAGAGAGAGAGAGAGAGAGAGAGAGAGAGAGAGAGAGAGAGAGAGAGAAAGAGGGGGCTTAGCTGTGGTAGGCTGGAAGGATCTTTGTCCCTCCATCCGTCCCACGAATTGGTTTGTAAATTAGACTCACAAAAAGCTTTACAACAATGTTGCTAATAGTCCATGAGATCCAAGGAATGAACAGTCCCAACAGCTTCCAAACACCTAGTAGAGTGGTACACGCCGATCTGACTTAAAACTTTCCTAAAATACGTTAGAGGAAAAACTAAAAGAAATGGAGGAACTTATTCAAGAAAGATCAAGTGTAATATGTTATAAAAAAATTAAGCGAACTGGGTGGAATATGGGGAAAAATGCACCATTTAAAAAAAAATCTTCAACATAGAAATGCTACCAAAAAGAATTTACTGAAACTTGTTACAAATGACGGAGTCACCCATGATTCACCAAATTATATTTTGAAAGAGGAAGCAAAGTACTTTAAGCGTATGTTTTCTCCAATAACCAGGCAGGCCAATAGGAAAACTCGTAATTATCAGCTTCCATTCTGTCAGCGCATAAAACCCCTTCGCCAGGCCAAATATATACACTCCTTTCTTGAAACATTAATATCTTAACAGCCTTATCTATTATAGACATGTTACGCAGTGGCGAACCTATAGGCCTTTAGTATGTGACAGGTTCGTGATTCTGAAAGATCAACAACCGTAATACCAGCGCACTCAAGTAGGAGAGTGGTGTAGTGGAGGGTATACACAGGTATAAATCGTACACCCACTTTTTTTCAGTGGGCATTGTGTATACTCACTTCTTAATCCCTACTGATGCATACAAAGTAGTGTGGTGGAGGTATATGACTTATCAATGATGTAGTGCAATAGAGAAATCATGCACAAAGTAGCCTACACAATCGCAAAGCACTTGAAATATATCAACATACGCGCCACACACATAGCCTAGTCTCAGCAGAATATCATCTGCAGGCAACAAGAGTGTGCAGCTCTCAACAGGTTTTGGCATGGAGCAGCTCACAGAAGAATGACATTGGTAGCCGGTAGGGTAGGAAAGACATTTCAACAACCAGTAAATGCTAACTAAGGCAACAATGGGTATGCAAACAGGTACATGTATTGAAAAAAATGTGTCCAAAGTGTTGGTTAGTAGGCTGTTTGTGTTGCGCAATGGTCATCATGCGCTGTTTGCATCAGGGGCATAGACATGGATGGGTCTGGGTGGAAACAGGCCCTCCCACTGGGGAGCCAGGCCCTGACAAGCCCACCCAATCAGATTGATGTCGTTTAAGCGTTGTTGTGGACTTAGACCATCACATTTTTAAATTTTTTAAATTAAAAAAATCAGTGATTTTGAGAGTGACAATCTGAAAAATATATTAGAAAACTCATAAAAAACAGGAAAATATTGGATTTTTTCACACAGGGTGCCTTTCCTTCACTGGGCGGGCCATTTGGGAACTTTTTGGCAAAAGTAGAGTATACCCACTTCTCCATGCACAACTACACCACTGCATAGGGCCGATGGAAAGACAGCAGTCACACACAGTATGATGTTAAAGGATACGCAGTCCATAAACTCGGACATAATAAGCCAGTAGGTTCCAATCATAAGAAGCCAGCTCTGCTACGGCGTGTAAAATGGTCAGAGTGAGGTGTTCTCTCATTTGTGTCTGGAAGTAGCTAGCTAGCAAGCTAGCCAACTTTAGCCAGTTAGCTTGGGTGCTTGGTTGGGACAAGCATGCATTTGCAGGCAAGCTGCAGAAGGACGAGGAGGCTACAATTCTCTATCGTTTATCAGTGCAATTTTGACGGCCAACTAGCTGAATAAGTTTGAGAGGGTTTATCTAATGTTCCTTCATTAGATTTTAGCTCATCTTGCTCTGGCTAGCATTAGTTGTTGATCTTGTTATTGTGGATAACTGAGGGAGAGAGAGCCTACCTTTTCATTGTTGTTTGAACAATAGGACTGTAAAGTTCCCAAATGTACGAGGACTCCCGTGGTGTTTACATATTTGGATAAATCTATTCAGGTGTATTTTGGCGAATGTATTTGGTTTAATTTACTGCAGTGTCTATTAGTTGTCCAAACGCACAGCTGCTTTCCCACTCTATATTGCTATCGAATGTTCACAAATGCCTTAGCATACATAATTCACAAACATTCTAAGAATTTATGAAAATCTGAAAATGACCATATCTAAGTGGTCGCTTGTCAGAAAATGTTTTTAAAAAGTGTCATGTTCTTCCTGGGGGTGTATATGAACAGATTTTAATAAGGTTTCATGTTGCGGAAATGCTGTCAGTTCCACTTTAAATGCAACAATGTTTCACACACATAAGTTACTTTTAAAGAGCTGGCTAACAACAGCAAGCGCGCTGTAATAAAAAACACAGTTCCACTCACCAGATGATGATCATTTGAAACTTTACTTTTTGTTGAAAGTTATTCTTGAAAAGGGAGAAGCTAACAAATTAGCAACAACATCCTCTTTGATAACACCTGCTGCAGCTGCTGTAAACTAGCCGACAACAAAAGCTATCTAGCTAGACTGTGGGAAAACTACTGCTCGCTATTGCACAGTAACTTGTTGGCCTTCAAGAAGGCAGAAGTTTACATAAATGTTTGTAAAAACGATGCCACCAATTAAGTCAAAATGTGATTGGTTGATTCCACTGTCACTCCAAAATGTTGCCCTAATACAGTTGAATGGCAGATGCCTTTATCTAGCTTCTGATGGCCTAGCCAACGGCTGACTTAGCTAGCTAGATTTATCTCCCCAGAGACCAGCAAAGAAAAATCCTGATTAGATATTTTTTTCTCTTCAGTGTTACCCATTTCCTTTCCAACAAAAACTGAAGAGATTAAATTACAACATTATTGAAAATAAAATATGATATATATATATTATAATTATTATTAATTCATAAATCCTTAGCCCTTCTCTGAAAGTTTAGAAGGACCATTGTTCCCTACTGTGTTTGGGTTAGTAATAATAATAATAATAATAATAATAATATGCCATTTAGCAGACGCTTTTATCCAAAGCGACTTACAGTCATGCGTGCATACATTTTTTTTTGTGTATGGGTGGTCCCGGGGATCGAACCCACTACCTTGGCGTTACAAGCGCCGTGCTCTACCAGCTGAGCTATAATTTGTAGAGTGGGCAATAATTTGTAGAGTGGATCTATTTTCCCTCAGCATATATTTTTTCACTATTCTGAATGTCTAAAGAATCCATATGTTGTCCTGAAATATGAACACAGAAATACTGGACATTTTTAACTTATTATTGTGGTGATTTGACAAAATTACAATCATGGTCTTGAATTGGACTCACATGTTTCTGGTCTCAGTCTTGACTTGGTCTCGGACTTTTGTATGTTTGCCCACTGACAAAGACATGATCAGTCTATAATTTTAATGGTATGTTTATTTGAAGAGTGAGAGACAGAATAAAAAAAATAAAAAAATAAAAACGCATGTCAAAAATGTTATGAATTGATTTGTATTTTAATGAGGGAAATAAGTATTTGACCCCTCTGCAAAACATGACTTAGTACTTAGGGAAAAACCCTTGTTGGCAATCAAAGAGGTCAGACGTTTCTTGTAGTTGGCACCCAGGTTTGCACACATCTCAGGAGGGATTTTGTCCCACTCCTCTTTGCAGATCTTCTCCAAGTCATTAAGGTTTCGAGCCTGACGTTTGGCAACTCGAACCTTCAGCTCCCTCCACAGATTTTCTATGGCATTAAGGTCTGGAGACGGGCTAGGCCACTCCAGGACCTTAATGTGCTTCTTCTTGAGCCACTCCTTTGTTGCCTTGGCCATGAGTTTTGAGTCATTGTCATGCTGGAATACCCATCCACGACCCATTTTCAATGCCCTGGCTGAGGGATGGAGGTTCTCACCCAAGATTTGACGGTACATGGCGCCGTCCATCGTCCCTTTGATGCGGTGAAGTTGTCCTGTCCCCTTAGCAGAAAAACACCCCCAAAGCATAATGTTTCCACCTCCATGTTTGACGGTGGGGATGGTGTTCTTGGGGTCATAGGCAGCATTCCTCCTCCTCCAAACACGGCGAGTTGAGTTGATAACAAAGAGCTTGATTTTGGTCTCATTTGACCACAACACTTTCACCCAGTTCTCCTCTGAATCATTCAGATGTTCATTGGCAAACTTCAGACAGGCTTGTATTTGTGCTTTCTTGAGCAGGGGGACCTTGCGGGCGCTGCATGATTTCAGTCCTTCACGGCGTAGTGTGTTACCAATTGTTTTCTTGGTGACTATGGTCCCAGCTGCCTTGAGATCATTGACAAGATCCTCCAGTGAAGTTCTGGGCTGATTCCTCACCGTTCTCATGATCATTGCAACTCCACAAGGTGAGATCTTGCATGGAGAACCCAGGCCGAGGGAGATTGACAGTTCTTTTGTGTTTCTTCCATTTGCGAATAATCGCACCAACTGTTGTCACCTTCTCACCAAGCTGCTTGGCGATGGTCTTGTAGCCCATTCCAGCCTTGTGTAGGTCTACAATCTTGTCCCTGACATCCTTGGTGAGCTCTTTGGTCTTGGCCATGGTGGAGAGTTTGGAATCTGATTGATTGATTGCTTCTGTGGACAGGTGTCTTGTATACAGGTAACAAACTGAGATTAGGAGCACTCCCTTTAAGAGTGTGCTCCTAATCTCAGCTCGTTACCTGTATAAAAGACACCTGGGAGCCAGAAATCTTTCCGATTGAGAGGGGGTCAAATACTTATTTCCCTCATTAAAATGCAAATCAATTTATACCATTTTTGACATGTGTTTTTCTGGATTTTGTTGTTGTTATTCTGTCTGTCACTGTTCATATAAACCTACCATTAAAATTATAGACTGATCATTTCTTTGTCAGTGGGCAAACGTACAAAATAAGCAGGGGATCAAATACTTTTTTCCCTCACTGTATGAAATTATGTAGTAACCAAAAAAGTGTTAAACAAATCCAAATATATTTTATATTTGAGATTCTTCAAAGTAGCCACCCTTTGCCTTGATGACAGCTTTGCACACTTTTGGCATTCTCTCAACCAGCCTCATGAGGTAGCCACCTGGAATGCATTTCAATTAACAGGTGTGCCTTGTTAAAACATAATGTGTGGAATTTCTTTCCTCCTTAATGCGTTTGAGCATATCAGTTGTGTTGTGACAAGTTAGGGGTGTTATACAGAAGATAGCCCTATTTGGTAAAAGACCAAGTTCATATTATGGCAAGAACAGCTCAAATAAGCAAAGAGAAATGACAGTCCATCATTACTTTAAGAAATGAAGGTCAGTCAATCCGGAACATTAGAAGAACTTTTCAAGTTTCTTCAAGTGCAGTCGCAAAAACCATCAAGTGCTATGATGAAACTGGCTCTCATGAGGACTGCCACAGGAAAGGAAGACCCAGAGTTACCTCTGCTGCAGAGGATAAATTCATTAGAGTTACAAGTCTCAGAAATTATAGCCAAAATAAATGCTTCACAGAGTTCAAGTAACAGACACATCTCAACATCAACTGTTCAGAGGAGACTGTGTGAATCAGGCCTTCATGGTCGAATTCCTGCAAAGAAACCACTACTAAAGGACACCAATAAGAAGAAGAGACTTGCTTGGGCCAAGAAACATGAGCAATGGACATTAGACCGGTGGAAATCTGTCCTTTGGTCTAATTAGTCCAAATTTGAGATTTTTGGTTCCAACTGCCTTGTCTTTGTGAGACTCAGAGTAGGTGAACAGATGATCTCTGTAAGTGTGGTTCCCACCGTGAAGCATGGAGGAGGAGGTGTGATGTAGCTCAGTTGGTAGAGCATGGTGCTTGCAACGCCAGGGTTGTGGGTTCGTTTCCCACGGGGGGCCAGTATGAAAAATGTATGCACTCACTAACTGTAAGTCACTCTGGATAAGAGCGTCTGCTAAATGACTAACATGTAAATGTAAATGGTGCTTTGCTGGTGACACTGTCTGTGATTTATTTAGAATTCAAGTCACACTTAACCAGCATGGCTACCACAGCATTCTGCAGTGATACGCCATCCCACCTGGTTTGCGCTTAGTGGGACTATCATTTGCTTTTCAACAGGACAATGACCCAAAACACACCTCCAGGCTGTGTAAGGGCTATTTGACCAAGGAGAGTGATGGAGTGCTGGGTCAGATGACCTTGCCTCCAAAATCACCCGACCTCAACCCAATTGAGATGGTTTTAGATGAGTTGGACAGCAGAGTGAAGGAAAAGCAGCCAACAAGTGCCTAGCATATGTGAGAACTCCTTCAAAACTGTTGGAAAAGCATTCCTCATGAAGCTGGTTGAGAAAATACCAAGAGTGTGCAAAGCTGTCATCAAGGCAAAGGTGGCTACTTTGAAGAATCTCAAATATATAATATATTTTGATTTGTTTAACACTTTTTTGGTTACTACATGAGTCCATATGTGTTATTTCATAGTTTTGATGTCTTCACTATTATTCTACAATGTAGAAAATAGTAAAAACAAAGAAAAAACATTGAATGAGTAGGTCAAATCAAATCAAATCAAATTCCATTTGCCACATGCGCCGAATACAAAAGGTGTAGACATTACCGTGAAATGCTTACTTACAGCCCTTAACCAACAATGCATTTATTTTTTTATAAAAAAGTAAACTAAAAGAACAACAACAAAAACGTGTTGAGAAAAAAAGAGCAGAAGAAAAATAAAAGAACAGTAGGGAGGCTATATATACAGGGGGGTACCGGTGCAGAGTCAATGTGCGGGGGCACCGGCTAGTTGAGGTAGTTGAGGTAATATGTACATGTGGGTAGAGTTAAAGTGACTATGCATAAATAATTAACAGAGTAGCAGCAGCGTAAAAAGATGGGGTGGGGGGGCAGTGCAAATAGTCCGGGTAGCCATGATTAGCTGTTCAGGAGTCTTATGGCTTGGGGGTAGAAGCTGTTGAGAAGTATTTTGGACCTAGACTTGGCACTCCGGTACCGCTTGCCGTGCGGTAGCAGAGAGAACAGTCTATGACTAGGGTGGCTGGAGTCTTTGACAATTTTGAGGGCTTTTTTCTGACACCGCCTGGTATAGAGGTCCTGGATGGCAGGAAGCTTGGCCCCAGTGATGTACTGGGCCGTACGCATTACCCTCTGTAGTGCCTTGCGGTCGGAGCCTGAGCAGTTGCCATACCAAGTGGTGCTGCAACCAGTCAGGATGCTCTCGATGGTGCAGCTGTAGAACCTTTTAAGGATCTGAGGACCCATGCCAAATCTATTCAGTCTCCTTAGGGGGAATAGGGTTTGTCGTGCTCTCTTCATGACTGTCTTGGTGTGTTTGGATAGTTCGTTGGGGATGTGGACACCAAGGAACTTGAAGCTCTCAACTGTTCCACTACAGCCCCGTCGATGAGAATGGGGGCGTGCTCAGTCCTCTGTTTTTTCCTGAAGTCCACAATCATCTCCTTTGTCTTGGTCACGTTGAAGGAGAGGTTGTTATGCTGGCACCACACGGCCAGGTCTCTGACCTCCTCCCTATAGGCTGTCTCATCGTTGTCGTGATCAGGCCTACCACTGTTGTGCCGTCGGCAAACGTAATGATGGTGTTGGAGTCGTGCCTGGCCATGCAGTCATGGGTGAACAGGGAGTACAGGAGGGGACTGAGCACGCACCCCTGAGGGGCCCCCGTGTTGAGGATCAGCGTGGCAGATGTGTTGTTACCTACCCTGTGTCCAAACTTTTGACTGGTACTGTATATATATATTTTGTATGTGTATATTTGTGAGGGAAAATATGTGGGGGATTGGAGATGATGCAGACAGTTACATTGATGGAAGCCACAATCTATCTGCAATATTAAAACGTTCCTAAACTAAGCATGCTGAAAACAAACAAGACCTCTGCAGAGTTGCACACACTGTCAAAACTGCCACGCCAAGCCGGAAGAGCCATATTTACGTTCTCCTTCCTGACAGCTGGTGCGCACTTAAAGTGGCAGCACACAGTGAAGGCTCCGTGCAGGATTTCGCCACAACCTCGCACAAGTGTGTGTGTGTGTCTTCCCTTTATTGTCTCTTCCTACCATGAATTTATTAGCCCCATTTTCCCCCTGTGGCTCTCACAGATCTGGTATCATTTACATTACAAATGGCTGGTGTGGCACTGCGAGGAGAGATTTTGTAAACAAATCCAGGAGAGCCTTTGGAGTGAAGATTGTTTTTGGAGGATTTGTCAAGCTTTTCCCATTGATATCCGACATGTGATGCTTTGTCGGGCCGAGCGACCTCTGAAATTGGTGATTTGGAAGTATAGTAACAGGACTCATTGAAATTGCTCTTCAAACCAGAGGGGGCACTACTATGGTAGTATGCTACTCTGCCATTAGTCAAGCTGCAGTGATTGTAGAGTGGCCACATGCCTGGCTGGTGAGTCATGGGGCTGCCGTGGTTACAGCTGATATGATATATGGAGTGCCTGGGAGACTGTGAGTGAGTCACCATTGGTTAAAGTGAGTAACCTCCGGTTACCATGTCTCCTGTCTTAAAGGGGACCTCATCCAACAGGGTGTGAGTATGTACTACTGTAGGGCTAAGCTTACACGTCTGCCTTTGTGTACTACAGATTGTGTATAGTACACGCGTGAGGCAGAAGATTCACTGGCTGTATGTGCTTTTGCAATTTCTAATCTGGTTTGAAAGCCTTCAACAAGTGGTCATAACAGTCCAAGTAATAAGTCCCTCAAGATATCCAGAGATATGAACGGCTAGTTACATTTGATATGGTTTTCCATAGATGCTTCAGTGTTTCAGAAGTCAGCACAGTTACATAAACAGTCACAATGCCATACATCAACACACACACTAGCATAGACACACAAACGCACACACACAAACAAAGTCTAATAAGTGGCCGTAGATATGGCAGAAGATGAATTGCCATAGCCTTTTCTTTGGCATACAGCAGCTGTCTGGGAAGTAACGGAGAGATAAGGGGGTGTGTTTAATTGATCAGGAAAAGTAGTCGCGGCGGATCATGCACAAATACACCCACACGTGCGCACACACACACACTCAGGCATGCACACAGCCTGTGTGTTGATACGACGTAGCGAATCCCGATTCTTCTCGGCTCTTCGTCAATTGACTTCGTTTGCATCCTGAACGTTTTTCATAACGGAATGGAGAGGGGAAATCCGTATGACACGGGGCTAGGAGCCTTGGGCTGCGTTCCCATTCAGTCAGTTGCAGAGTGGCCTTTCCATGGTTTTCTCTGCGGTAAGGGGATCAGGATGGGAGGTGGGGACTTGAGACGGGAATATGGGAATGTAGATGGGTTTATGGGTTTAGTCTTTAAACACACTCTAAAGCCAACCACCACACAAGGTCATGCAGGATCTTGTGTGGCTGTTTAATGTACAGACGGTGGAGGTGGTTATTTGGAGTTGCTGTTGTGGACCATTTGGAAATATTGATACTAGGATATTGATAAGATTACAATTTGTGATTGTGTGTGTGTGTGTACGTGCGTGCATGTGTGCGTGATTCGGCTCAGTATACCGTAGATTTATGTCTGAGAAATGGCATTCGTTTCTCACTAGTCTGGAAACTAATTTGTCTTTCTCAGTCATCACAATTGGGTTCATGCTATATAGAGATAAGCCTTCTGTGCAACACTTCATTGTGATATGACACACTTTTGATACAGTAAAATAACTATCACAGTAAATAATTGTTTTGATAATGGGGTACCAGTGAGAAAGTAAATGCTTTATTATGGTTGGCAAAACATGGCTGCCATTCTCTGAGCTAATCTCAGTCATAGACACACCCATCATACACACACACACAGATACACAAACACACACACACACCTGTCACCACCAGAGATGAATTACAATAGCAGCTCTTCCGCTACAGTTGATGGGATATTGTTTAATGGCTGTCAGTCAAACGTCTCTCCAGCGGCCTAACAATACTAGCTACCGAAGAGAGAGACAGAGGAGAGGTGAAACTCGCTTTCAGTTTTTCTTTGACTATTTACGCACTCTATAATGCCACGGTTTGAAGTCGATGAAATAAGCTTGTCATTTTAGCTTTATCAAAAAGCCAGAGAGTCTGAATATATCATCCACACAAGGCGACGGCTTCAAAAACACTCTCAGAGCTGTGTTTTCGTAATTATTTCTCTTCTTTAAGCCTCTCAAAGTGTTTTCTGAAGAAGAAAACACGTCATCAATGTATTTTTCTCAAACCTGCTAAGTTGTAGGCTTGATATGCTTACCTGGTTTGTTGTTCTGAGGAGTGCTTTCAGGATAATTATTTTAGTGCTTCGAAACCACATCACAAACACAGTTCTAGGATCAAACGGTGTAAGACAGATGGGAGAGTTGAGATGTTTTCCTTGTCTTCGTTAGAATGCCCTAGTTTACCAACTGTTTTCCAGTTACATTAATTGAACTTGTGCTCCTCTAAGAGAGAGTGTGGGTGAAAACTGAAATTGAGCGTTGGCAGGACAGCAAAAATGCGGATAGTCAAGTACATTGTATACCTTTCTCTGTCTCTGTATCTCCGTCTTCCTCTCTCTCTCTCCCTCGTTATATCTCTATCTCTCTCTCTCTATCCCTCTCTCCTAGGGATCGGGGTTTGAAATAATTCACTATTCTAATAGTATCATTCATTTTTGACGGATATCCAGATATTCGAAATACATGTGTTTTTTTCAACGTTACGTTTTAAACTTGAGCACTGCTGCACGAGGTTGAGACTGGCGCTCTATTGCTGCAGCTGCCTGCGAAGGTTATAAAGGGGCGGTGTATGTAGCGAGCAGACAGAGGGAAAGAGAGAGACGCCAAGGCAATTCGGCAACAGCCAAGACTAGCTAACTTGTAGCAGCCACAATATTATTTATCATCCCATAAAACAGTGCCTGTCTTGACTGGAGTAGCCTAATGAAGCTAGCTAGCTATAGCTAGCTAGGCTAATTGAGGCCACAGGCTGCGCTTTCTCCCCAACCCCATTCAGATAAAACAATAGCCTACCTGTTGGTTGCTCGTTGTAGCTTACTCTTTCTCATTTCACTAACTTGTAATTCCGTAATTTTATTCCATCTTGCATTACATTAGTGAACTCTCACTTCACTTGCTACACATTGAGCATCTTTGCCGCTTTCATTGGCCAACATAAACAACAAGCTACACACGTGAAGGCTACCGGTCGGCTACCAGTCTTTTTTATGAGGCGCACCGTGCACCTCATAACAACTACATTGAAAAGTTTGTTGTTTTATTACATGTATAATTTGAAATGTCATGGTATATCCTTTTATGTAACAATGTAACATGGATCATTTAATTTAGAAAAAGCTTTTTCTGTGTTCAAATCAGGTTAAAATAGGCCTATATTAGGCCATTTTTTAAAAACTGGGCAAAACTGTATACTCACAGAAGTATTTAAATACTAACGTCGGTTCGGATATTCGAATATTCGAATAACGGTGCTCATCCCTACTCTCTCCCTCCCCTCATCTCCTGCCGTTGGTCCAGCATCTCCATTCACTGTCCTGGTCTCCCTCCCTGTCTGCTACACAGAGGTCAGATAGGTGACCCTTCTCCTCGCCACTGTCCTCCACTAAAATTGAAAAGAAAGATCGGGAGCGACGATTGCCCTCACACGTTAACGCAATTATTCAGCCACTCAGCACCCAAAGAAGTCAAAACCAATCCCAAGAGGATGTTCCTTTCCGCCTTCTGAGTTGAGGAGCTGTTTCTCTTCAGAAACAGCCCCATTATAATACAGTAAAACCATGTCGTTCCTGCCCTCACGTCTTCATTCTGGACCTTAACATGGTGAACTTCACCCATGGGTGAGCCAAAATGTCAGGGGTTTATCTCTAATTGGCCCTAAGTGACATTTTGGATCTGTATCATTAGCGGCTGTCTGAGACTAAATGTTTGACCGCCTGCAGCATGAAAAATGCCAACGGCGCTGCAATGCTCTCTGTCGGGGACCACAGGAATTCAGCTCTCTACCACTAGCTAGCGAGCCATTCACATCCGTAGTGGCACGACATGAGCATGAGCAGTCCCACTGTGCCCCCATAGCTAGCTAGCTAGAGAGCTAGCTAGTCACAAGAGCTCACAATGGCTTTTCATTGGATCTGCAAACTGTCCATGAAATTTCAGCAATATGATTCGCAGAAACAAAATGGACAGTTTGCAGATCCAATGAAAAGGTATTGAGAGCTCTTGTGTCAGTGAATCATATCGCTGAAATTGGAAGAAGGGTGGGATTTACTAACACAACAACACATCAGAAGCAAGTTTATCTGCTAATGCAAACCAACAGGAAATAACATAGATAATAACGTTAGCTAGTTAGAATGAGTTCAACGGCATGTAGTTATTAAGATGAAAAAGTTGTTGCGTTTAAAGTGTATGTGAAAGATGCCTTTACTCATACATATGTAAATTCACTAATGACAGCTTATGACACATGTTATAATGTGTTATATAGCTGTTATAATGGCCTTATGAATGCATGCATAAGGACACCTACAGTAAAGTGCAACTTCTTTTTTACACGGAAGCAGGTTTGTTGTTTAGTTCCATTTACAGACAGGAAGACTTCCCACACAGAGCAGATGAGTTAAACAGCAGCTCATAAGGATATGAGGGTTATAATATTCATCACATGCTTAATGATACACACCACACTATTGTTGAGTTGGTAATTCTAAATCAACAGTCTTTTAATATTAACTCTATTTATTTCGGTGTTATTTTGCCTCAGAGGGATTCTGTTGTTTTTATATTAGATTTTTTTGCCTGATAGGCATGGAGGCCTAATCCTCAAGTCTAGTAGTCTGACATTCAATAAAGAAAAAGTCTTATTTTGCACTTGACCTGCCACGAGCAAACAAACTTCCATGGGCAATAGAAAGCAGCTTAACTGAAGCTGCCTCTGCCTCTTATGTAAGAAGCCAGAACCCCTCATCTACCACAGAGGGATGGAGAGATGAGAAAAGGATGGAGGGAGGGAGAGAGAGAGGGGGTGGAGGAGAGAGAAACATATATATAGAGAGAGAGGGGGGATGGAGGAGGAGATAGGGAGGGAAGGATGGAGAGAGAGAGAAATACAGGGGAGATGTAATGTTGTGGCTTTTACATTGTGTAAAGTGTCCTTGGGATCTGAAAGGTACTATACAATTAAATGTACAGTATGTAATTATTATAATCATGGCTAATGGCAAGGAGAGAGACATGGAGGACGAGAGATATGAAAGAGAGAGGAAAGAGAGGTTGGGGCGGGAGGCACAGTGAGAAGGAAAGTGACAGAGAAATAAGAACTCTGCAGAATGATTGAAACCTAAAGCCAATGCCAGTAGGGAACATTCTCCATCTATACTGTATTCTCTCTTTTATTCATCCCTTCGTCCCAATCCCCCTATCCAAACACCTCTAACACCTCTCTGAATTCCTGGAGACCGTGTCACAGCTTTTTCCTCCTTCTTCATTCCTCCATCCATCCCCTTCTTTGCTCAGACCAACGGGGATGTGGGTCAGAGGTGGAAATTGAATTAGCGAGGCGGCTTCCCCCGCGGCGCTAGGTGAGAGAGATGACTAATGTCTTCATTTGGGTTTTAATTACTGGGCCTTTACCAAATCCTCCACCTGCCAGCTGTACTGACTGAGAGAGGAAAACTCTTTATTATGACACACACAATGTTCTGTTACACCTCTCTAATCTCCCATAAACACAAGGGTGATTTGAGCTTATGGCCCCCAGTGCAACTAATCGTGACATATAAGGAATCGGAGGCTATTATTGAGTTGGTACGCTGAGGGGCGTCATGATATTAGGTTATGAGGTTTTTTTTGTGTACCTAATGAGTGTTGATTGATTGATTTTGTCACATGTTTGGGTTGATTGTGCTGTTTATTTTTGATTGTATGATTTGTCTTCATTATGTGACTGTTACACTGCTATCGCCCCTATTGGCCACCCAACCCAAAATATTTTAATTTTAAAAGATGTAATGAAATTAAAACAACAGTTTGACTATAGCACGAAATTGAATGCAACTGGACGAATCATGACGAAATATAATGTTGTTGAAGGCCAGAGGCTAAGTACAGGCAATGGCAAATCATTTTTAAGATTCCTTTCTGGTGGGGAGGAGGTGTGTGTGTGTGTGTGTCTGTCTGTGTCTGTGTCTGTGTGTGTCTGTGTGGTGCTTATATGATGGAGCAGTGACTATCTGATGAGGAAAGGGTTGTCTTACCATAAGTAGGGAGGTTATAGGCCTACATCATGGGCTGGATAGAAGCAGTCTACCATCTTCTGAACTGGATAATAATTGCTTTATTTGCCTCATCAATAATAGAAACATAAATAATATTGTTTGTTCTATCTCTCATAAAGCTGTGATTGAGAATAGCCTAGGCTTAGGCTATTGACTTTCATTCTTGTTATTTTTGAAAGCCACAATAACTTTAGGAAAACACCTTTATAGGATAGAATATTGGGGAAATAAGCTACTGTTCATAACTTTAACTTGTCTTAAAGCTTTTATGATAGGCTTAGTAGGAGGATAGGTTATTGGCCATTTGGTTTTTAACCTGTCATGGAGGGTTTTTCCCATCCCGCGTGGATCAAATCCTTAAACGAATCACGACGCGGCATAGGATATTAACAGTGACAACAATTGGCTGCTATTTAAGTTATAGTTTGACTGTCAAGTCCATGTATTGGTGTGTGGCCAGCGACTTTTATAGATAGACCACCCCGGATTTTCCGTGCCATTTCCTGGCCATTTACAGTGCATTCGGAAAGTTTTCAGACCCCTTGATGTTTTCCACATTTTGTTACGTTACAGCCTTATTCTAAAATTGATTAAATCGTTATTCCCCCTCATCAATCTACACACAATACCCCATAATGACAGAGCAAAACCAGATTTTTTGAAAATGTAAAATAAACTGAAATATCACATTTACATAAGTATTCAGACCCTTTTGTAAGTACTTTGTTGAAGCACCTTTGGCAGCGATTACACCCTTGAGTCTTCTTGGGTATGACGCTACAAGCTTGGCACACCTGTATTTGGGGAGTTTCTTCCATTCTTCTCTGACAGGTTTTATGAGGAGCGTCGCTGCACTGCTATTTTCAGGTCTCTCCAGAGATGTTCGATCGGGTTCAAGTTCGGGCTCTGGCTGGGCGGCTCAAGGACATTCAGAGACTTGTCCCAAAGCCACTCCTGCATTGTCTTGGCTGTGTGCTTAGGGTCATTGTCCTGTTGGAAGGTGAACATTCGCCCCAGTCTGAGGTCCTGGGTGCTCTGGTGCAGCTTTTCATCAAGGATCTCTCTGTACTTTGCTCCGTTGATCTTTACCTCGATCCTGACTAGTCTCCCAGTCCCTGCTGCTTAAAAACATCCCCACAGCATGATGCTGCCACCACCATGCCTTTTGGCAAACTCCAAGCAGGCTGTCATGTGCCTTTTACTGAGGAGTGGCTTCAGTCTGGCCATTCTACCATAAAGGCCTGATTGGTGGAGTGCTGCAGAGATGGTTGTCCTTCTGGAAGGTTCTCCCATCTCCACAGAGGAACTCTGGAGCTCTTGGTTACCTCCCTGACCAAGGCCCTTCTCCCCTTATTGCTCAGTTTGGCCAGGCGGCAAGCTCTAGCAAGAGTCTTGGTGGTTCCAAACTTCTTCCATTTAAGAATGATGGAGGCCACTGTGTTCTTGGGGACCTTCAATGCTGCAGAAATGTCTTGGGGACCTTCAATGCTGCAGAAATGTTTTGGTAACCTTCTCCAGATCTGTGCCTCGACACAATTACGGACAAGTCCTTCGACCTCATGGCTTGGTTTTTGCTATGACATGCACTGTCAACTGTGAGACCTTATATAGACAGGTGTGTGCCTTTCCAAATCATGTCCAATTAATTGAATTTACCACAGGTGGACTCCAATCAAGTTGTAGAAACATCTCAAGGATTATCAATTTCGAGTCTCATGACAAAGTGTCTGAATACTTATGTAAATAATGTATTTCTGTTTTTTATTTTTAATACATTTGCAAAAATTAAAATAAAACTTTTTTCGCGCTGTCATGATGGGGTAATTTTATTTTATTTAATCAATTTTAGAATAAGGCTGTAAAGTAACAAAATGTGGAAAAAGGGAAGGGCTCTGAATACTTTCTGAATGAACTGTAATTAACTCTGCGTAAGTCCTGCTCATCCCAACAGTACAAAACCAAAGATATTGATCTGTTTTAAGAAATCAATCTTATGTCACCGTGATGACTGTAAACTTTTATGCTAAACAGGTGTAGACCTTACTGTGAAATGCTTACTTACAAGCCCTTAACTAACAATGTATTTTTAAGAAAATAAGAGTTAAGAAAATATTTACTAAATAAAATAAAGTTTTAAAAAATTAACACAGTAAAATAACAATAACAAGGCTATATACAGGGAGTAACCGTGCCGAGTCAATGTTCGGGGGTACAGGTGTGACGAGGTAATTGAGGTAATGTGTACAGTACCAGTCAAAAGTTTGGACACACTTAAGGGTTTTTCTTTATTTTTACTATTTTCTACATTATAGAATAATAGTGAAGACATAAATAAACATGAAATGACACATATGGAGAAGTGTTAAACAAATCCAAATATATTTTATATTTGAGAATCTTGCTAGCTCACATGTCAAAAACCTTGGAAATGAACTATTTTCCTTTAGCAATCATACAATATTTTTTTTATTATAATAAAGGACAGGCTTTAAAGTATCCAAAACAACCCAAATCAAAATGTTCATCCCAAACATTCTTTGTTGAATTGGGGCTTTTTGCCAACAATGAGTGGGCGCTACATCCGACGGGTTCTTGTAGGCCGCCACCCTTTACAGCTCTATGCCAGTGAGCCCTAGCCCAGCCTCCGGGTGATAGCAGAGAAAGAAGACGAAGCGAGACACCCCACTCCCTAATTTTTGAACTAAGTAGACCAGACCCAGCTGCTATCGCAATGGGCCCGGTTTCCTGATGGAACTTAGGCTTGCGAGTGTTTTAACGATGCATCTTTCCTACAATGGCCAAAGATGTAACATGCATTTCCCAAAACACCACGCTGAGAGAGCAGTCACTAAATGCGTCGGAGCATGGTTCGATACTGAAATGGTCGAAGGAAAGGGAGCGCTGCTCTCAGATCAGCTTTCTCCATTCAAATTATTTCACAATACTGATGAGCAGAGCAGCTCCTAGAGAGATATTACCACCTACGGCTGCAAATACTGAGGTAGCTTATTATAGTAACCGATTTAGCACATCATTGCGCGCACATCATTGCGCACGTTAGGCTACACATCATTAAATATATTGGGACAAATTACAGACAGTAGCATGAAAGCAGCAAAATAAAACTCAATTGATTGAACATGGAATGTTTTTCAATATGATTGAATATGAATGTTTATATTGTAATGCAGTAATCTCAGCATAATTTTATACATCGCTTTTTTGTATCAATTGCAAAGGCATTGGCTACTTTGTATTTGTAGTCAACTTCGTTCTGAAGTTATCAGCAGTCAAAGAGAGACAGACAAACCTTGTGGTTCTATGTTTAACGGAGACCTTCTGTGTATAAAGTAATGCAGGAGGGCAAAAAAAGCATCTAACAACGCACTTAGCTGTTCTACAAGTGTTCTGAGGCAGGTGTTCGATTACGAGTGTTTTCAATTGCAACGTTAATAACGATGGTTTGGAAAACAGATCAGAGATTTAACTATGCTCCTACGAAGGTTTTAACGATGAGCTTAGCCTTAAAACGCTTTTGGGAAACCGGGCCCTGGTGTCTGTGGGAGAGCCACACCCTTAAGCAGACCGGAACTGACAATGATTTTCAGTGTTAAACAGCCTAAGTGAACTATCTTCATTTATCCACCATCTTTGCTGATAGCACCAACCACTAGCCTGCAGGTCCACAACAACCCAGCCAATGAACACGGGCTAAGCTCCAGCCCTTCCTGCCACTCCTGCCAATCATTTGGAGGATAGCTCCCCAGAGGGCTGTAAGTCAAACAGAAGGCCCACCCACCCTCCGTTTGCAGTGAATAGTTGCTATTTGCGGTGTTCAATTATTTGGCCTGTCAGTCAGTTCTGTTATGCTCACTGCCAATGTGTCAGTCAAAGTGAGTCTTTCCTTGGCTTTCTGACAAGCCTACTGAACATGATGTCTAGCATGGACTGCTAAATCATTCTGGCCTCTCCCCCATTTTGCACCTTCAACGAGTACTCAACACTAAGATGAAATTGAGAGTCAAAGGACGGTTGATATTTGAAAACACCTAAAAACTCACATCCATTTTACTCTCCAAACTATTTCCTTGTCTTGACATGCCAATCACAAGCCACCCATCTGTGGGGTTAGTAACACCATCCGGTTTTCAGGGAAAATGGAAAGAGAGCCCGTGATGTGACTTCCGCTTTTGGACGTTAACAAGGCGACACTCCATCTTAACTCCTCCTCCACATTTACTGGATTGGTTTAACAGTGCAGAAGAGATCCTCCCCAGATAGTTTTTTTCTCTCATCAGGACCAGAAAGAAAGAAATGCTGCTTAGGCATTTATTTTACGCCTGCTACATTAGGTTAATCACGAGCGAACATCCCTAATACACCTTACTCATTGTTAAGGGCAAAGTACATGGTGTGCCCATACTGCCCTATGAATGCAGGCCAACCGAGGGCACCTGGGAAATGTAGGCCAACAAGAAGAAACCCAGTGTCAAATGAGGGAATAATGGTGAATGTAGGCCAACAGACGGAACACAGGGTCAAAAGAGGGCACCATGGTAAATGTAGGGCAACAGGGCAAAAAGAGGGCACCATGGGAAATGTAGACCAACAGAGGGAACCCAGGGCCAAAAGAGGGCACCAGGGGAAATGTAGGCCAACAGAGGGAACACAGAGAGTCCAGCAGGCTCTCAGAGGCTGATTTTGTCCTGCTTCTAAAGGGCGGCAACAGCAACAGCTTGGCATGGCCACACTCGTTTATGTGGTCCTCTCTCATTCCATCCATCCGGAGGAGATTTCCCCCGCAGCGTGTTTGCACTCAGAATTCTCTGCGCCGGTGACACTGATTTTGACAAATGTGTCTGGGGAGATTGCCCCTGGCATAGCACACACACACACACACAGGTACATACACACACCCGTACGCACACACACCCCAGTGTGTTTCGGATGCCGTCTGTCACTCTCCATTCCACCTGTCCTCATCGCCCTGGATGACAGAGTGGACTCTCAGGCATGGGGAGAGTATTTGAGAGCCAAGTGGGCACTGTTCTGTTTATGTGTGTGTGTGTGTGTGTGTGTGTGTGTGTGTGTGTGTGTGTGTGTGTGTGTGTGTGTGTGTACGTGTGTGTGTGTGTACGTGTGTGTGCGTGTGTACGTGTGTGTGTGCGTGTGTGTGTGTGTGTGTGTGTGTGTGTGTGTGTGTGTGTGTGTGTGTGTGTGTGTATGTGTGTGTCAGAGGCCCTAATCAGTTCAGGGGTAATTTAATAATCCTCTGGTGTGACACAAACAGCGGCAATCAGATCTCTGTCAGGTTTCGAGCGGTGAACCTCCTGCTTTTTCTGTGCTCTATCTCTACTGTTCTCTATGTCTCATGTCAACAAAGGAGATTGGCAACCTTTGCTCTCAATATCCACGATGGAGTGGAAACTCCTAGCTATTATTTTCACTCTTCTTCTATTGGCCTTTTCATGTGGAATATGACTGTTTGGATCGGATTGTGAGCTGTATGTCTATGTGAACCTGATCTACACTATAACTGTGGTGAAAACAAAGCAAAACCCTGGTCCAAATGATTACTGGTACTTGCCAAAGAGAACGATCTAGGTTTGAGGACCAAGGACCTTGTGAACAGGAAACTGAATTCATACTGTATATGTAATATATACATTATTTATGTCATGTATTACAATCTCTCCTTTGTAGGTGGTGGACCTGTACTGGGGGATGGACCCAGAGGAGTGGGACAGTCCGAACCTGCAGCGTCTCAGGATGAAGCTACTAGAGGAGTGCCTCCAGACATCTGCAGGTCCATGTTTTGTTGTGGGTATAATAAGCATGTTTATAAGCCTTTAATTAACCGCCCTGTTCATAACACCCTGCTGAGATGTTCATTTTACTGTTTTGTGTGTCTGTTGTCACATGGTTGTTCATTGACTAGATGGATATTCTTTCCCCCCGTCAGTCTGTCTGTCTTTCCATCTGCCTGTCTGTCTGTCTAGTCATCCATCCATCCATCTAATTGTTGAACACTTTTTGCACTCAGTTCGGTACTTCCAGTTTCAACAGGTTGTTGGTTTGGAACCCTTGGCTTGCTGTTTCAGAGAGATCAGTATATTGATAAATGGTCTCGGGTTGTGTGGGTTATCAATTCTATCTCTTCTAGATCATATCTGGTCAGAGGAGGTAAAGACCCGCAGGTGTGGGATTGATAGTGAATTATGCAAATGTGAGTAAGTCATTTTGATGGAGGGGATGAGATTGTAATTATGGTCAGAGATCAGAGAGAGTGATAGGATAGTGGATAGGGGCCTTGCCCCAGGGTCTACCTTTTTACCCCTCTCTTTTAATTTACGTATCTTATATCTTCATCCCTCTGCCCCTCCAACCACTCTGTCTCTCGTCTTTTCCCTCTCCCTCATCTCTCTCTCTCTCTCTCTCTTTCTGGCCTCTCTATTTTTCTCTCTCCCTCTCCTTGCCCCTCTCTCCCCCTCCAACTCTCTGTTTCCCTCTGCCCCCTCTCAGATTGTAATAGCTGCCAAGGTAAGGGGTTGATCTGAAGCTTTGACCAGAGATGAGTCTCTTCTTCAGAAATAAAAAGTCCTGTGTGGCTCTCTGCATGCATTAATATCAACCTAGGAAGATTTGTTTAACCACCTTAACCCTGGCTGAACCTGGCCAGTAACAGACACACACACTCATGAATACACACGGTGGAGCGTATACACACACACACTGAAACACACACACGCGCATGCAGACGCATGCACGCAAACACACACGCGCGCGCACATGCACATACACAAACACACACACACACACACACAGACATAGCATCCCTAGGCAGCCCAGTCTTAAGATAAGGAGTGTATGGGTGGAAGGGAATATAGAGAGGCCTCTCTGTACAGTGGCTTGCGAAAGTATTCATCCCCCTTGGCATCTTTCCTATTTTGTTGCCTTACAACCCAGAATTAAAATGGATTTTTTGGGAGTTTGTATCATTTGATTTACACAACATGTCTACCACTTTGAAGATGCAAAATATTTTTTATTGTGAAACAAACAAGAAATAAGACATAAAAACAGAAAACTTGAGCGTGCATAACTATTCACCCCCCAAAAGGCAATACATTGTAGAGCCACCTTTTGCAGCAATTACAGCTGCAAGTCTCTTGGGGTATGTCTCTATAAATTTGGCACATCTAGCCACTGGGATTTTTGCCCATTCTTCAAGGCAAAACTGCTCCAGCTCCTTCAAGTTGGATGGGTTCTGCTGGTGTACAGCAATCTTTAAGTCATACCACAGATTCTCAATTGGATTGAGGTCTGGGCTTTGACTAGACCATTCCAAGACATTTAAATGTTTCCCCTTAAACCACTCAAGTGTTGTTTTAGCAGTATGCTTAGGGTCATTGTCCTGCAGGAAGGTGAACCTCTGTCCCAGTCTCAAATCTCTGGAAGACTGAAAAAGGTTTCCCTCAAGAATTTCCCCTGTATTTAGCGCCATCCATTATTCCTTCAATTCTGACCAGTTTCCCAGTCCTTGCCATTGAAAAACATCCCCACAGCATGATGCTGCCACCACCATGCTTCACTGTGGGGATGGTGTTCTCGGGGTGATGAGAGGTGTTGGGTTTGCACCAGACATAGCGTGTTCCTTGATGGCCAAAAAGCTCAATTTTAGTCTCATCTGACCAGAGTACCTTCTTCCATATGTTTGGGGAGTCTCCCACATGCCTTCTGGCGTGCACCAAACGTGTTTGCTTATTTTTTCTTAAAGCAATGGCTTTTTTTCTGGCCACTCTTCCGTAAAGCCTAGCTCTGTGGAGTGTACGGCTTAAAGTGGTCCTATGGACAGATACTCCAATCTCCGCTGTGGAGCTTTGCAGCTCCTTCAGGGTTATCTTTGGTCTCTTTGTTGCCTCTCTGATTAATGCCCTCCTTGCCTGGTCTGTGAGCTTTGGTGGGCGGCCCTCTCTTGGCAGGTTTGTTGTGGTGCCAAATTCTTTCCATTATTTAATAATGGATTTAATGGTGCTCCGTGGGATGTTCAAAGTTTCTGATATTTTTTTATAACCCAACCCTGATCTGTACTTCTCCACAACTTTGTCCCTGACCTGTTTGGAGAGCTCCTTGGTCTTCATGGTGCCGCTTGTTTGGTGGTGCCCCTTGCTTAGTGGTGTTGCAGACTCTGGGGTCTTTCAGAACAGGTGTATATATACTGAGATCATGTGACAGATCATGTGACACTTAGATTGCACACAGGTGGACTTTATTTAATTAATTATGTGACTTCTGAAGGTAATTGGTTGCACCAGATCTTATTTAGGGGCTTCATAGCAAAGGGGGTGAATACATATGCACACACCACTTTTCCGTTGTTTATTTTGTAGAATGTTTTGAAACAAGTTATTTTTTAATTTCACCTCACCAATTTGGACTATTTTGTGTATGTCCATTACATGAAATCCAAATAAAAATCCATTTAAATTACAGGTTGTAATGCAACAAAATAGGAAAAACACCAAGGGGGATGAATACTTTTGCAAGGCACTGTATGTGCTGGAGAGGGGGCCTTTAATCATAGGATAGCATAGATACACATGCACAAACACACACAAACTTTTGACAGCTTGCCCTGTGGATGAGCTATTGCAATCACCCGACTAGCTCTGGTTTTTCCCGGGTGGCTCAATAACTGTGTTAAGAGGCCTAACTCCTTAGCTTGAAGAAGCACTGTGTACACATACAGCACACACACACACACCAGCAGTGTGTACACACACACATATACACACACACACACACACACACTAGAACCCTCTTGAATTATACTCCCAGCACCTCCTTGCAATCTGTCTCTCTGTAGTTGAATTTTTTTGGATATATTAGAACCCTCTCTCAGTTAACGGGTTATCATCGCCTGGTGGGAGTCAATTTTTAGATCAGTGTGTCTACTCTAAGGACCCAGCCCTGCCCTAGCTTCTTTTTTCACATAGAGGGAGAGATACATTTATAGATGTGAAAGCTTGACAGATGTTGTCCCTTGGTTCTTGTGGTAATGTTGCTGAGAGCCATATTTTCCCTCCTCTGAAGTGACTGACTGATACACTTTCTTTGATCAGTGGCAGACGTGTAGTCAGAGATGCGGTTGACAGTTCAGGGTTGTGTTTGTCGATTGAGAACTAAGGGTTTTGGGTGGATTCTCCTTATTGTTTACATTGAGTCTGACAAGTGAAAAGCAGTGGTGTAAAGTACTTAAGTAAAATACTTTAATGTACTACTTAAGTAATTGTTTGGGGTATCTGTACTTTACTTTACTATTTATATTTTTGCCAACTTTTACTTTTACTTCACTACATTCCTAAAGAAAATAATGTAATTTTTACTCCATCAATTTTTCCTGACACCCAAAAGTACTCGTTACATTTTGACAGGAAAATGGTCCAATTCACACACTTATCAAGAGAACATCCCTGGTCATCCCTACCGACTCATTAAACACAGATGCATCATTTGTAAATGATGTCTGAGTGTTGGAGTGTGCCCCTGGCTATCAGTCAATAAAAATAAAATAATAATGGTGCCGTCTGGTTTGCTTAATATAAGCAATTTGAAATGATTTATACTTGTACTTTTACTTTTGATACTTAAGTACATTTGAGCAATTCCATTTACTTTTGCATGAGTCATTTTCTATTAAGGTATCTTTACTTTTACTCAAGTATGACCATTTAGTACTTTTTCCACCACTGGTGAAAAGCTGAAGACCTAAAAACTGCTATATTAGTAGAGTGCGAGAATAGAATATGACTGTAGAGATGATTTAGGATTTTTAGATACAGTAAGTACACATGTTATAAAGCAGGAGCTCAGGCTAATACAGAACTCTACACACACACACTCTACCTCACACACACACACTTTCCTTCTCACTCACACAAACTGAGGCGTACAAATCCCGCCACAGTAGCAAAACCAAACCAGAACCCTCCTCGGTCTCCCAGCTCCATGACTCACAGATCCACCCCCCACCTCCTTCCCCAGTCTTTCCCACTGCCTCCCTCCCAGGCTGAGCTGCATTTTCCCCCAGTGTCCCTGTTAGCCAGCACAGCCCCGGAGGTCCCCCTAGCCTGCCTGTCCTCCTGCCTGCTTCTCCACATGGCGGTGCGAGTCACTTCAAAGCCTGTACTGCCACTGTGCCCTGGGCGAACGCAAGGCTCAGAGGAGGGATGAAGGAATTGTGGGATGGAAAGAGAGGGAAGAAAGGGGGGATGGGGATACTTGAGGGATGTTACAGAGGCTCCTTGGTGATATGGGTTCCACCCTGGCCTGTGAGAGAGAGAGCGAGAGAGAGAGAGAGAGAGAGCGAGAGAGAGAGAGAGAGAGAGAGAGAGAGAGAGAGAGAGAGAGAGAGAGAGAGAGAGAGAGAGAGAGAGAGAGAGAGAGAGAGAGAGAGAGAGAGAGAGAGATTAAATACTCCTCCGCTGGATTCAGCAGCTTAGAGCAGGCTAAGCATTGCCTCCTGTGTCTGTCCACAGTGGATGGGTTTGGACCAGAGAAGCTTTGAAATCCTCATTGCCTCCTCCTCCCATGGTCTTTCTGTCAGTATACACAACATCACTAGTGTTTTATTGGCACTTTACTATTAGATAACATTCCTTTACAATTAATATTTACTCTAGAGGGGTGTAATAGTCATAGACCATAAAATTATGTCTCTGTCAATGATGCATACTGTTTAAACAGTGTATGATGGGTGCTTGACACTTCTTTAATGTGTTATCTGTTATGGTTATGACATTCTCACAGATAAGACAGGTGACACTACAGGGCCACTAAATACACACACACACACACACACACAAACACACACACACTCACACAAACACCCACACAGAAACCTGTCTGGGCTTTTTCAAACCTGTCAATCTGTCGCCGCAATAAAGTAGGTTTCCATGGCAATTGCAGGGGTTGGCATGGTGATGGTGTCATTGACCAGAGATTAAGCATGACAATGAGGCATGACCTGTTTTCCTAGAATTCCCACATGTAAAATGATGATTCTTTCAGAACACCACAAGGACATACAGTATATCCATTCACAAAGTACAGTTGTTTTACCTGTTTTGCTACTTTTATAAGTGAAATGCAGTAATACTATAACGCAGCATTCTTACAGTACAGTCTCCTGCGATTCAGTCTACATGATGTAGTGTTAAGGCAATATGCCTGGTTGGAGACTTGCATTCTGAGAATGTTGTTTTACAGGGCAATTGCATGAGGAAGCCATCTTAACACAAAAAGACGGTAAATCGGAAAACCCCATAATCAGACATAATCACACATCCCAGTCACCATAGCGATAAGAAGGCCTTATCAGAAGGGATTTCCCTAACGCCTGCTGTTCAAACCAGTGATTAGTGAAGATGATTGATGCTGGTTGGTATCAAACAGTTTTCAAAGCGTTCAACGTGATGTAGTATGTAGATTTGTACCAGTCTCTGTGAAGTATCCCTTTACTGTGATTCTTCTGATAGATTATTCTAGTTCCATGACATCTTGATTCAGATTTTCCATGTATACATTTGTTCTCCTGTATTCCAATAGCACCAATATATGTGTTCCTTTCCCCTCACATGCAATGTGCAGCACAATGGAAAGGTTTGATAGAGAGCGATTTTATAGGCAGATTTATTCATTGATTTGTTGATTGATTTATGTGTCTCCTATAACAGTCCATCTTATTCAATCTGTACCCCACACCTCAAAAGCCAAATTGCATATAGGCTGGAGTGAAACCCTCCCAAGCATGTGAGGGAAGAGCAGGGCAGCTAAAAATTGCTATTTTTATCCCATTCTGTTAAGTGCAAGGAGACAAAGCGCTCCGTTCCAAACCTTTGGGCCGCCTCCTTGCTCCCTTCTCCTCCATCCCTCCCTCCCTCCAACCCTCCCTCCTCTCCATAAAAACATAAAAAGTCAACCTTGGTGACAGAGAGAGGGACAGCAGGCGGGAGGGAGAGCTAGGGATAAGATGGAGAAAGAGGGATGAGTGAGAAAGAGGGGGAGAGAGGGTAGGATTCATACCCCTTGACTTATTCCACATTTTGTTGTGTTACAGGCTAAATTCTACATGGATTAAATATATTGTTTTTCTCACCCATCTACACACCATACCCCATAATGATAAAGTAAAAGCGTGTTTTTAAGAAATGTTTGCACATTTATAGAAAATTAAATACAGCAATATCCCCTGGGTCAATACTTTGTAGAAACACCTTTGGCAGTGATTACAGATTCTCCCGAGTGGCGCAGTGGTCTAAGGCACTGCATCGCAGTGCTAGCTGTGCCACTACAGATCCTGGTTTGAATCTAGGCTCTGTCGTAGCCGGCCGCGACCGGGAGACCCGTGGGGGGGTGCACAATTGTCCCAGCGTCGTCCAGGGTGTGGAAGGGAATGGCCGGCAGGGATGTAGCTCAGTTGGTAGCGCATGGTGTTTGCAACGCCAGGGTTGTGGGTTCGATTCCCACGGGGGGCCAGTATGAAATAAAAATTAAAAAATTAAAAAATTCAATTAAAAATAATGTATGCACTCACTAACTGTAAGTCGCTCTGGATAAGAGCGTCTGCTAAATGACTAAAATGTAAATTACAGCTGTGAGTCTTTCTGGGTATGTCCCTAAGAGCTTTCCACACCTGAATTGTATAACATTTGCCCATTATTCCTTTCAAAATTCTTCAAGCTCTGTCAAAATGGTTGTTGATCATTGCTAGACAACCATTTTCAGGTCTTGCCAATTATTGTCTAGTAGATTTAAGTCAAAACTGTATCTCGGCCACTCAGGAACAGTAGCTGTCTTCTTGGTTGTCACGACTTCCTCCGAGGCTGCCTCCTCTCCTTGTTCTGGCAGGCTTCGGTGTTCATCGTCACCAGCCTTCTAGCCACTGCCGCTCCTCATCTCATCATTCCATTTGTTTTGTCTTGTTTATTACACACACCTGGTTCATATCCCCTCATCAGTACCTGTATAAGTGTTCCCACTGCCCCCTTGTCTTTGTGTGGGATTGTTTATTGTGGAGGATAATGAAGCTCAGTGGAGCTCCGTGTATTTTGTATCGCCAGGATATTTCCCTGTGTATTTTCCAGTGCTCCTTTTTTGCGCACTGGAGTGTTTATGACGCATTATTGCTTAACTCTGTATTTGCGGAATAAAGCCTGTTATTCTGTGATTTACCATCCTGCGCCTGACTCCTTCAACATCACCTCATCACATTGGTAAGCAGCTCCAGTGTAAATTTGGCCTTGTGTTTAAGGTTATTGTCCTGCTGAAAGGTGAATTCATCTCCCAGTGTCTGGTGGAAAGCAGACTGAACCAGGTTTTCCTCTAGGATTTTGCCTGTGCTTAGCTCCATTCCGTTTCTTTTTTATCCTGAAAAACTCCCCAGTTCTTAATGATTACAAACATACCCATAACATGACGCAACCACCACTATGCTTGAAAATATGGAGTGTGGTACTCAATAATGTGTTGTTTTGGATTTGCCCCAAACATAACTCATTGTATTCAGGCCAAAAAGTGAATTGCTTTGCCACATTATTTGCAGTATTACTTTAGTGCCTTGTTGCAAACAGGATTAATGTTTTGGAATATTTTTATTCTGTACAGACTTCCTTATTTTCACTATGTCAATTAGGTTATTATTGTGGAGTAACTACAATGTTGTTGAGAAACACTCAGTTTTCTCCTATCACAGCCATTAAACTGTTTTAAAGTCACCATTGGCCTCATTGTCACGCTCGTCGGGAACAGAGGAGGACCAAGGCGCAGCGTGGAATGCGAACATTTTATTATTATAAAGTATCACACGAACCAAACAACAAAACGAAAACGTGACGTCCCTGGTTACATACACAAACCAACACGGAACAAGAAACCACACCAAATGAATGCCTAACGGTTACTTAAGTATGGCTCCCAATCAGAGACAACGAGCTACAGCCATCTCTGATTGGGAGCCACCCTGGCCAACATAGAAATACAACAACTAGAACAAACACAAATGAAAACTCACACCCTGGCTCAACATACTAGAGTCCCCAGAGCCAGGGCGTGACACTCATGGTGAAATCCCTGAGCGGTTTCCTAACTCTTCGGCAACTGAGTTAGGAAGGATGCCTGTACCTTTGTAGTGATTGGGAGTATTGATACAACATCCATGAAATGAATAACTTCACCATGCTTAAAGGGATATTCAATGTCTGTTATTTATTTTTGTACCCACCTACCAATAGGTGCCCTTTGCAAGGCATTGGAAAAACTCCCTGGTCTTAGTCATTCAAAAGTAATGTTAAACACTAGTATTGCACACAGAGTGAGTTCATGCAACTTATTATGTGACTTCTTAAGCACATTTTTACTCCTGAACTTATTTAGGCTTGCCATAACATAGGGGTTGAATACTTATTGACTCAAGACATTTCAGCTTTTCATTTTGAATTAATGTGTAACATTTAAAAAAACATAATTCCACTTTAACATTACGGAGTATTTTGTGTAGGCCAGTGACATGTTTTCTTCTTAAATTTAATCAATTTTAAATTCAGGCTATTGCACAACAAAATGTGGAAAAAGTCAAGGGTGTGAATACTTTCTGAAGGCACTGTACATAGAGAGAGGTACAAGTGAGAGAGAGGGAGGGAAGAGAAGCGAGGGGGAGAAAGGGAGAGGAGATAGCATCTGTGCAAGTGTGTGTGACAGGACAGTACATAAAGGGCCAACCCACATGAAAAAATACTATGGTATTCACTGTAGTGTTTTTGAGGACTAAAGTCTGCAAAAACACTACAGCAAATACTAAAGTATTTACTGTAGTGTACTGTAGTATTTACAGATAGCTATAGCATAAATACTGTACTAAAAGAAAACTGTACACACACTCGCAGTCACTCACCCATCAAGTCCTTTCCTGCAAGGCAAGCTGACAGAGACTTTGTCAGCAGCTCATATAATTACTCTCCCTCACGCTCTCCTTCTATCTCACTCTCTCTCTTTCCATCTCTCTCTCTCAATCTCCCTAAGCTTAGTTCAGCTCTTTCCCAGATGTCTCTATCCCCCAATGACAAACTGATCTGCAGCACCCACAAAAAGCTGGCTCTGGCTCTGTTAAAGAAAACAGCTGATGGAAGGTTTTGATTGGAACTGTCGATAGTTCCTAATGAGGAGAATGTATCTCATCTCCCGCTGTCTTTTGAAACATTCCATTCCCTTTATGTCAGGGAGTTTGTTGTGATCTCGGTCAGCATCTATGCACAAACGACTGTCACTTTTTTTCATGTCTTGAAACAGCCGACATACCTCAACTTTCTCCCTCAGATCTCTTGCCAAGCAATTTCAGGGGAACTGCCTCAATTTTGTTCAGCAGGCCCCGAATCGAAATTGGTTTGGGTAGAAAAAAATAGCTAGCTAACCCTATTCATTTGTCTTTTGCTGTACCTCCAACTTGTTTTCCCAAGAAAAGGTAGGACACAAATACAAATACTAATTTGATCTTGGTCAGTCTTTTTCATAAAAAATACTTAGACTTGATGGTACGATAAAAGTCACGTATATGGACAACACATAGAAAAGCCACTAATTTGATATCGTTTGTCAGAGATAGAGCTGATCTTACACTATGCAATGACTGCAAAGGCGCGTTCTGGCATTAATGTGCCTTTGCCGATGGCAGACTGACATCCTTTTTTCTTGAGAGAGTTCAAAGTCATCTCCATCCCTTCTCTCTGCCCCACGGGTATCAGTGTGTGGTTCCTACTCATGGCGAAGTACTGTAGTAGGGATCAGCTGGCTATTCGCTATGCTTTCCAGTGATGTTCTGCTCCCATTCTCCTCGCACGTGTTTGATTCTGCACATCATGCCTCGACTGGTAATTGTTCCTAATAATGAAAATGAATTGGTCGTCGCTCAAAAGCATATGTATCACATTTCAGGAGAAGACACAGATGCAGACAGTGTTGAAGTAACAACAGTTTATTACAAAAACAGGAGTCCAAAAGGTACAGAACGGCAGGCAGTCTCAGGGTCAGGGCAGGCAGAGGTCAATAATCCAGGGTGGCGTGACAAGTTACAGATGGGCAGGCAGGCTCAGGATCAGGGCAGGCAGAATGGTCAAAACTAGAAAACAGGAACTTGAAAAAGACAGGAGCAAGGGAAAAAACGCTGGTAGGCTTGACAAAACTAAACGAACTGGCAACAGACAAACAGATGTATACACAGATGTATACACTGGGGATAATGGGGAAGATGGGCGACACCTGGAGGGGGATGTAGACAATCACAAAGACAGGTGAAACAGACCAGGGTGTGACAGTTGGCTCGCTCCGACTGGCCGTTGGACTGAGGGTGGAAACCGGAGGACAGGCTGGCCTACGACCCAATGAGTGTGCAGAACGCCTTCCAGAATCGGGACGAGAACTGAGGACCCCGGTCGGAGACCATGTCCACTGGGAGTCCATGGATCCGGAAGACGTGCTGCACCATGAGCTGGGCCGTCTCTTTGGCGGAGGGTAGCTTGGGGAGAGGAATGAAGTGGGCGGCTTTGGAAAACCGGTCCACAACTGTCAGGATGGTGGTGTTGCCATCAGACGGGGGAAGACCTGTGACAAAGTCCAGGGATATGTGAGACCAGGGACGGTGAGGAACAGGCAGAGGTTGGAGGAGACCAACCTGTCAGACGTGGAGCATGTGTTCTTGGGCGGAGCGGGAGAAGATGAGGATGTCAGCGAGGTAGAAGAAGATGAACCGCTTCAACATGTCGTGGAGAACATCATTAACCAGGGGCAGGAACACAGCTGGAGCATTGGTAAGGCCAAATGGCATGAACAGATACTCGTAATGACCACCGGCCGTGTTGAAGGCAGTCTTCCACTTGTCTCCCTCCCGTACCCGTACCAGGTGGTAGGCGTTCCGTAGGTCAAGCTTGGAGAACACATTGGCCCCCTGGAGCGGCTTGAAGGCTGAGGAGATGAGTGGGAGCGGGTAGCGGTTCTTCACTGTGATGTCGTTGAGGCCCCGGTAGTCGATGGACGGGCGCAGGGTTTTGTCCTTCTCCACAAAGAAGAACTCTGCGCCGGCGGGGGAGGCAGAAAAACGGATGAACCCGGCAGCTAGGGTGTCCTCAATGTAGGTCTCCATAGCCTTGGTCTCCGGACACAACAGTGAGTACAGTCGTCCCTGGGGCGGTGTGGTGCCTGGGAGAAGGTTGATTCCGCAGTCGAAGGGTCGGTGCGGCAAAAGCAAAGTGACCCGGGCCTTACTGAACACCTCCCGAGGTCCTGGTACTCCGTGGGAATGGCGGAGAGGTCCGAGGCAACTTCCGAGCCCCCAGGAAGATGTCCCGGGGCAGGCTGCGCTGACTTCAGGCAATGAGCGTGGCAGAACGGGCTCCAGCCCATGATGGCACCAGTAGACCAGTCAATAAAGGGGTTGTGTCGCTGGAGCCAAGAGAAACCCAATACCACGGGAAACTGAGGAGACTTAATTAGCAGGAATTGGATCGTCTCGCTGTGGTTCCCTGATACTCATAGGTTGATGGAGGTGGGATTGTGGGTGAACCAGCCTATAGTGCGCTGGTCCAGTGCTCTAACGTCCATGTGAATGGAGAGGGGCTGAGTGGAGATGCCCAGCTCGGACGCCAGGGTAGCATCCATAAAGCTCTCATCGGCCCCAGAGTAGATGAGTACCCAGAGAGATTTCGACTAGTTCCCCCACAGCAAGATCGCATGAAAGGGGGATTGAGTAAGGGGAGAGGAAAAGTTATCCGTATGGCCCACCAGAGTACTCGCTCCTACCGGTGAGCCTGGTCTTTTAGTGGACAGGTGGACACAAAATGACCAGTAGTCCCGCAATACAGGCAACTCTTCGTGTGAAGCCTGTATTGCCGTTCGGCTGGAGACAGCCTAGCTCTGCCTAGTTGCATCGGCTCGGGTAGAGGTTTATATGCAGACTTCGGAGACTCTCGGGGGAACTCGGGTAGCCTCGGGTTCTCTTGGCAAAGGAGCCATTGGGGACTTCCGGGATGCCTCGGAGACGAGGTGGAATCCTTCGTCTCCTTCCTTCCTTCCCCATAGTCTCCCATTGTTCCGAATGGTCAAAGCGATGAGCGAGTCGAGATCCGTCAGTAGTTCACAGGCTGCATGTCCTTTACTTCATCCGATACTCCTTGCAGGAACGTGTCGAACAGCACTTCCGGGTTCCAAGCTCACTCAGCTGCCAACGTGCGGAAATCCACTGCATAGTCTGCCACACTGCGGGATTCTTGCCGAAGCTGAATTAACTTCCGGGCAGCCTCTCTCCCAGACAATGGAGCATCGAAAACCTTTTTTACCTCCTGCATGAACTCCTCCAGACTGAAGCATACAGCCGACTGTTGTTCCCACACTGCCGTAGCCCAGGCGAGAGCCCTCCCGGACACCAGCGTGATGAGGTACGCTATCTTAGAGCGGTCCGAGGGGAAGGAGGAGGGCTGCAGCTCGATGATGAGCGAACACTGAGCGAGAAATGCCCGACAGGTTCCTGACTCTCCAGCGAAGCGTTACGGGGGAGGTAAGCGGGTTTCTCTGGAAACCGGGGTGGTCGCGCTGCTAACAGCTGGGTTACTGAGGGGCTGGGAGGTTACTGTCATGGTAGGCTGCCTAACAGACAACCCGCGGAATTGCTTCCAGCAATGTGTTAAACGCTCGGTCATGGCGATCGGCCAAGGTTTGGAACCCTTCCATGAACCCACGAAGCAACTCCTCGTGCCTTCCAATGGTGGCTCCTTGGGAGGAGATGGCGTTGCGGGGCTTGTCCGAGTCTGCTGGGTCAGTCATGGTCAGTTCGTACTATCACGTTTCAGGAGAAGACCCAGATGTAGACCGTGTCGAAGGAACAACAGTTTATTACAAAAACAGGGGGCTAGGCAAACGACAGGTCAAGGGCAGGCAGAGGTCAGTAATCCAGATCAGAGTCCAAAAGGTACAGAACGGCAGGCAGTCTCAGGGTCAGGGCAGGCAGAGGTCAATAATCCAGGGTGGTGTGACAAGGTACAGAATGGCAGGCAGGCTCTGGGTCAGGGCAGGCAGAATGGTCAAAACCGGGAAAACTAGAAAACAGGAACTTGAAAAAGACAGGAGCAAGGGGAATAATGCTGGTAAGCTTGACAAAACAAAACGAACTGGCAACAGAGAACACAGGTATAAATACACTGAGGATAATGGGGAAGATGAGCGACACCTGGAGGGGGGTGGAGACAATCTCAAAGACAGGTGAAACAGATCAGGGTGTGACAATATTGAGAAGTGTGGTTCTGTGTGATAAGAAAGAGAATGAGCTAGTGCAAATTATTTCAGTGTGGTAGACAAAGAAAGTATGATTAAATAAAACACTATTATTCTATCAAGCATGTGCGAGCAGTTTGGCTTTATATAATTTTGTATCCCTGGCCAAGTTATTATAGGAGACCGTGGTGATGATCAATAATGGTGGTGTTGCTGTTGACAATGATAATGATGAAGATTATGGCATTCATGACAACAGTACACCTTTAATCTTTGGTTACTGGCCCAATGCTCTTAACCACCAGGGTATCTTCCACTCTGTACCAACAGACATACCCATTCTCCATTATTCCATTCCATACAATTAATTTACATTCAAAGCAGCTACCCACACACTGACAAAGAACACAGACAAATGAATAGCAAAAGCAATACAATTCTGATACACTCAGCACGTCACCCTTCAATGGCTGGCCCTGACCATTTATTTTGCCTAGTTGTGTACCTTTCAGTCTAGCCGTGTACTGTGAATTCACTTTCGAAAAGGAAGAAAAGAAAACAGAAAAAATGAACTCTAAGCCCAGGCTGACAGAGCAGACCGGTACACATGAGACACACAAATGAAAGGCTGTCATTGTCTCCCTGTTTGCCTGGATGCCTTCACACAATAAGCACTTCAAGGCGAAAGGCAGTGCAGAAAGTCATAATCATAGTCTCAAAGATACTCCAAGATTGAGTGTAACTATAAACCTTGAAACCAATGATCATAGAAAGTCAAGCGGTGATGATGATGACCGTTCTACCTCTCTCTATCTTTCTTTCCTCCTACCTTCATTCCTCGTTCCTTCCTTGCTCATAGGGGCTGGTGGGGGAGAAGTATGGCAGTATCCGCGTGCCAGGGGAAGTGGAGGCTCCAGAGTTTGAGATGATCCTGGATGCGGCGTTGGAGGCGGGGCTGGACACACACGTCCTGGAGGAGTGGTACTGCCGAGATGAGAATGCCGTGCCACCAGCCTACTACCTCAAACCCAAAGCCCAGATGTTGAAGAACTACCAGAACTCAGTAAGATTTGAACCCTTCTGCCTCAAACCCTGCCACTCCAAACCATACTACTTTAAACCCAAAGCCCGAACTACAAACCTCAGTAAAATGAACCCTGAACCCTTCGGCCTTAAACCAATAGAACATTATGCCAAGACCCTAACCCAGTTGTTCTGGAATGGTAGTTGAGTGGGCCGTGGCCAGTTTCACTTGGATCATGGCAAAGACTAACTGAGTAGGTCTCGGTTAGACTTACCCAAGATACTGAAACATCATTACGGACAGCCAAAACTTTGTTCAGTATCACATTCACATTTGAAGAGCGAGCTTTTCTGCTGTGTTTTTGTCTAAGCCAACTGTTATGCTTGAACAAATGTCCTTGGGTTAACATTCACAAAAAGTTTTTTTAAAGCGCCAGTAAAACTAGCTAATAGAAGTCATTTGTCAACAATTCTCAACCCTTCTTTTATACAAAACGTTTAAACTTCAACTTTCTGCCCTCATTAGAATGTGTTGGCCTAGTGGAAGGTTTATGAGAGCTATAAAGATTTTCCCTATATTTTCTTAAAATAATTAAAAGCTTGGTAATCTTACTGTGAGTTGGGACTAGCAGTAAACATATCTGCAGATATCTACCTATCCATTTAACTATAGTGCTAGGCCAGTTAGTTTTAAGGTAAACATATTACATATACTGTAGTCGCTAGCTAAATGTTTGTGTATACCTGTGTAACAGTCACCATGTAAGTACAGCTGTTTTGTCTAACTAAACGTTAGCGCCTGTGTCACTGTGTGCTAGGTTAGCATGCTGTGAAAGCTAGCTAAACATTAGCGCTTTTGTCACTCAATGCGGCTCTTCCTCTTGGTTGGAGGTAGGAGGGAAATGAGAAAAACAGCAGGGTTTGCATCCTGGAAACTTATCTCATGAATCTCATTGACTTCCTCTCTCCAGGGATGTCTACTGCAGCTCTAGGGTATTGGACACAAAAATAAACACAATAGGATCAGCAGGTATAGATTGTGTTTCTTCTATACTGTGACTCTGTGGTCCAGTTCAGCTTGTGGAGATAATGCACTATATTGCATCGGTTTGCCGTGGGCCAAAACAACTCCAACAGTTTCTACTATATACCAACTCAACTTTCTTCCTTTTGCCAACTTCTATAGGTCTCTGGCTTTGTTAGTTTATCAATTGAGCTAGCTACGTACTCTCTAATCTACTATATACACTACATGACCAAAAGTATGTGGACACTTGCTCGTCAAACATTCCAAAATCATGGGCATTAATATGGAGTTGGTCCCCCCTTTGCTGCCATAACTGCCTCCACTGTTCTGGGAAGGCATTCCACAAGCTGTTGGAACATTGCTGCAGGGACTTGCTTCTATTCAGCCACAAGAGGATTAGTGAGGTCGGGCACGGATGTTGGGCGATTAGGCCTGGCTCGCAGTTGGCTTTCCAATTCATCCCAAAGGTGTTCGATGGAGTTGAGGTCAGTGCTTTGTGCAGGCCAGTCAAGTTCTTCCACACCGATCTCGACAAACCAATTCTGTATGGACCTCACTTTGTGCACGGTGGCATTGTCATTCGGAAACAGGAAAGGGCCTTCCCCAAACTATTGCCACAAGGTTGGAAGCACAGAATCCTCTAAAATGTCATTGTATACTGTAGTGTTAAAATGTCCCTTCACTGGAACTAAGGGGCCTAGCCCGAACCATGAAAAACTGCCCCAGACCATTATTACTCCACCAAACTTTCAGTTGGTGTCACGTCTCCTCCCCCTCCGGCGCTCTGATTCGCCGGTCTACTGAGCCACCGGTCTGAGCGCACCACCTCGGCAACACCGGAATGGAAACCGAACGGACCCTAATCACCTCCAGCGCACCTGCACCTCATCATCACCCCTATTTAGTTCTGGATGATGTTGTGTGTGATTGTTTAGCTTCGTGTCGTTTACTGTATCTTTGTTATTTCTCTTGCTCATTGTTAAGTAAACCTTGACCCTGTTAATTCCTGCGTCTGCCTCTTCGCGTCACAGAATCACACACCAAACGAAAATGGATGCAGCAGGATTTACCCAGTGCCTCGACCAGCACCAGCAGCAGCTTGCCCAGTTGAACGCTGCCATGCAGGAAGTGCTCCAAACGTTGCATAATCTGCCCAGCACTCCGGTTCCACCTCAGGGAGAGGCGAGTGCCCCCAATCCACTTGTTCCCGTGCTATCACCCACACCTGCGGGAACCCTCGCCTTACCGGAGCGCTATGACGTTAAAACTACTAAATGTAGCGGCTTCCTGCTACAGGTTTCCCTTTATCTGGTGTGTCAGCCTGGGGCATATCCATCTGACCAAGCCAGGATAGTGCTGGTTATTTCGCTTCTTAAAGGAAAGGCACTGGATTGGGCCACGGCAGTCTGTGAAGGAGAGGAGGCAGTGGCGCTTCCCTACCCCACCTTCCTCGCTAGGTTCAGGGCGGTGTTTGATCATCCCACGGAGGGGAAGGACGGGGGTGAGCGTCTCCTCCATCTACAACAGAGAGAGGGGCCTGTGTCCGAGTACGCTCTAAGCTTTCGCACGGTGGCGGCGTCTTACGGCTGGAATGAGCGTGCTCTGCGCACAGTCTTCAGGAGAGGCTTACGGGAGGACATCAAGACGGAACTCGCATGTCGGGACGACGAGATGGACCTTGATACCCTCATCACCACGTCCATCTGTCTTGACGACATGTTGAGAGAGAGACGGCGTTCCCAACACCTCCCGGCGCATAGACGCTCACCCCATCTGAGATATGGAAGCCACCCTGCTTCCGAGTCCTCACCCATGGTGGTGGGCAGCACCCCCTACACCACCACCGACCACAGATCTCCTGGCGGCTCCCTATCTAGGCGGTATGACTCCCGTCGCCGCTCCGTGAGTGTTACGTCAGCTCCTGTCACAAAACCATTGTTTTTAGTTCCCATAACAGTGACTGGTTATTCCTTCTCTTCCATTTCTACCGCAATGATAGTACGCATATCTTTCCGATGTCTTCTCTTCATTAATGGCTACGTGTCTCCCTCCTCACAGGCCCTGGGACTCTGCCATTGACCTGCTGGAGGGACAACACCCCCCGAAGAGTCGCATTTACCCCCTTTCCATGGCGGAGACTGAGGCCATTGAGAAGTATGTGGCGGAGACCCTGAAACAGGGGTGGCCAAAAAAGACGGAGGACTGAGACCATGCATTGACTACAGGGGGCTGAGCGCAATCACCACCAAGTACCGGTACCCCCTCCCTCTGGTTCCGTTGGCCATCAAGCAGCTACGAGGGGCCCGGTACTTTACCAAGTTGGACCTGAGGAGTGCCTACAACCTGATCCGAATCCGGGAAGGAGACGAGTGGAAGACGGCATTCAGCACTACCTCAGGCCACTATGAATACTGCGTCATGCCCTACGGCCTCGCCAACGCACCTTCTGTGTTCCAGTCCTTTGTCAATGACGTGTTCCGGGACTTGCTGAGTAGACAGGTGGTGGTGTACATTGACGATATCCTGATCTACTCGGCTACGTTCGAGGAGCACATCAGGGACGTCCGAATAGTTATTGTGCTGACGTTGCTTCAAGAGGCAGTTTGAAACTCGGTAGTGAGTGTTGCAACCGAGGACAGAGGATGTCTACGCGCTTCAGCACATGGCGGTCCCATTCTTTGAGCTTCACAATAACAGCACTTACAGTTAACCGGGGCAGCTCTAGCAGGGCAGAAATTTGACGAACTGGCTTGTTGGAAAGGTGGCATCCTATGACGGTGCCATGTTGAAAGTCACTGAGCTCTTCAGTGAGGCCATTTTAATGCCAATGTTTGTGCTCAATTTTACACACCTGTAAACAGGTGTGGCTGAAATAGTGTAATCCACTAATTTGTTTACATATACTTTTGTATAGATAGTTCTGCTTTTTTGAACATACACTGTGTGCCAATTTCAATATTAAAAACTCCCTTTATCTCCCTCTCTTCTACAGATGGAGTCGAGCAGTGCAGCCAAGTTGAAGAACGACAAGGCGTGGAGGAACGTGTCTGAGGAGATCAAGAGGATCTTCCGTAGGTCTGTCCTGCAGCTCCAGGAGAAGGGCACCATGAAGCCCCCTCAAGCCAAGAAATTCCTCTGCTCTGGTATGTAGGCTACTCCTGTGTTCTCTTCTTCTTCTTCCTCTTCTTCTGTGTTTATTTGCTGTTCTTCTTCTACGTCTGTTTTCTTCTTAGTTTTTTCCTTCTTCTTCTTCTACTAGAGTGTTTTACCATGAAAGTCAGTATAGTACTTTGTGTTATTTAGTGCTGTGGTGTTCTCTTGTTTACATCATTATGTTAATTGAGCTATACTGTACAACCAAGATATGTTTGTGGGTCCATTAATTGTGCCGAGAACATTTAACTGGGGGAGTAGTTCTCAGGCTTTAGTTAAAACATTTAAGAAATTATTATGATTATTTTATGGTAGCAATCAGTTTTCCTCATGAGCCAATGCAAATATACCATCAGAGAGTCTTCGGTTTAAAGAAAAATACAGATAAACCTTCTCATAAAGCCCAGATATAACCCTAAACAGATGTAATTGAATATTCTTTGTCACCCTCTGTGTTTACCATTTTAAAGTATGTATGCTGTAGTATGTATGCTGTACCAAGTTAGCTAGCTGAATAAACTAAGTTAGAGTCTATTCCTTGAAAACATTGAACCGCTGTAGTTTACAACAATTATAAAAAGTGGAAGTTGGGAGAGTTATATTTGAGTGTTTCAGTGAAACGTAAGTGAGGGAGGCCCCGCTCTCTCGCTTTCCCAGATGTTTAGTTCATTTCATTTCGATCTCCTTTGCATTATTGTAGCCTTTTTCTGTAGCCTGTCAACTATGTGTCTGTCTATCCCTGTTCTCTCCTCTCTGCACAGGCCATACAAATGCTTCACACCGTGTGGCTGCTGCCACTCTAATCTGGTGGTCCCTGCGTGCACGACCCACGTGGAATTCCAGGTCTCCGGCAGCCTCTGGAACTGCCGTTCTGCGGCCAACAAGGCAGAGTTGATCTCAGCCTATGCTACCCTCCAGTCCCTCGACTTCTTGGCGCTGACGGAAACATGGATTACCACAAAAAACACTGCTACTCCTACAGCTCTTTCCTCGTCTGACCATGTGTTCTCGCATACCCCGACAGCATCTGGTCAGCGTGGCGGTGGCACAGGAATCCTCATCTCTCCCAAGTGGACATTCTCTCTTTTTCCCCTGACCCATCTGTCTATCTCTTCATTTGAATTCCATGCTGTCACAGTCACTAGCCCATTCAAGCTTAATATCCTTGTCATTAATCGCCCTCCAGGTTCCCTTGGAGAGTTCATCAATGTGCTTGATGCCTTGATAAGTTCCTTTCCTGAGGATGGCTCACCCCTCACTGTTCTGGGTGACTTTAACCTCCCTACGTCTGCCTTTGACTCATTTCTCTCTGCCTCCTTCTTTCCACTCCTTTCCTCTTTTGACCTCACCCTCTCACCGTCCCCCCCTACTCACAAGGCAGGCAATACGCTTGACCTCATCTTTACTAGATGCTGTTCTTCTACTAATCTCACTGCAACTCCCCTCCAAGTCTCCAACCACTACTTTGTATACTTTTCTCTCTCGCTCTCCTCCAACACTACTCACTCTGCCCCTACTCAGATGGTAATGTGCTGTCGCAACCTTCGCTCTCTCTCTCTCCCGCTACTCTCTCCTCTTCCATCCTATCATCTCTTCCCTCTGCTAAATCCTTCTCCCTCCGATCTCCTGATTCTGCCTCCTCAACCCTCCTCTCCTCCCTTTCTGCATCTTTTGACTCTATGTCCCCTATCCTCCCAGCCGGCTCGGTCCTCCACTCTTGCTCATGGCTTGACGACTCATTGCGAGCTCACAGAAGAGGGCTCCAGGCAGCCGAGCGGAAATGGAGGGAAACTAGACTCCCTGCGGACCTGTCATCTTTTCACTCCCTCCTCTCTACATTCTCTTCCTCTGTTTCCACTGCTAAAGCCACTTTCTACCACTCTAAATTTCAAGCCTCTTCCTCTAACCCTAGGAAGCTCTTTGCCACCTTCTCCTCCCTGCTGAATCCTCCTCCTCCTCCCCCTCCCTTCTCCCTCTCTGTGGATGACTTCGTCAACCATTTTGAAAAGAAGGTTGACGACATCCAATCCTCATTTATTAAGTCAAATGACACCGCTGGTCCTGCTCACACTGCCCTACCCTATGCTTTGACTTCTTTCTCCCCTCTCTCTAGATGAAATCTTGCGACTTGTGATGGCCCAACAACCTGCCACATTGACCCTATCCCCTCCTCTCTTCTCCAGACCATTTCAGGAGACCTTCTCCCTTACCTCACCTCGCTCATCAACTCTGACCACTGGCCATGTCTTCCATCTTCAAGAGAGCGAGAGTTGCACCCCTCCTCAAAAAACCTACACTCGATCCCTCCGATGTCAACAACTACAGACCAGTATCCCTTTCTTTTCTCTCCAAAACTCTTGAGCGTGCCGTCTCTAGCCAACTCTCCTGCTATCTCTCTCAGAATGACCTTCTTGATGCAAACCAGTCAGGTTTCAAGACTGGTCATTCAACTGAGACTGCTCTTCTCTGTGTCTCGGAGGCTGTCCGCACTGCTAAAGCTAACTCTCTCTCCTCTGTTCTTATTCTTCTAGACAGATCCGCTGCCTTTGATACTGTGAACCATTAGATCCTCCTCTCCACCCTCTCCGAGTTGGGCATCTCCGGCGCTGCTCACTCTTGGATTGCGTCCTACCTGACAGGTCGCTCCTACCAGGTGTCGTGGCGAGAATCTGTCTCCGCTCCACGTGCTCTCACCACTGGTGTCCCCCAGGGCTCAGTTCTAGCCCCTCTCCTATTCTCTCTATACACCAAGTCACTTGGCTCTGTCATATCCTCACATGGTCTCTCCTATCATTGCTACGCAGACAACACACAATTAATTCTCTCCTTTCCCCTTCTGATAACCAGGTGGCGAATCGCATCTCTGCATGTCTGGCAGACATATCAGTGTGGATGTCGGATCACCACCTCAAGCTGAACCTTGGCAAGACGGAGCTGCTCTTCCTCCCGCGGAAGGACTGCCCGCTCCATGATCTCGCCATCACGGTTGACAACTCCATTGTGTCCTCCTCCCAGAGTGCAAAGAACCTTGGCGTGACCCTGGACAACACCCTGTCGTTCTCCGCTAACATCAAAGCGGTGACCCGATCCTGCAGGTTCATGCTCTACAACATTCGCAGAGTACGACCCTACCTTACACAGAAAGTGGCACAGGTCCTAATCCAGACACTTGTCATCTCCCGTCTGGATTACTGCAACTCGCTGTTGGCTGGGCTCCCTGCCTGTGCCATTAAACCCCTACAACTTATCCAGAACGCTGCAGCCCGTCTGATGTTCAACCTTCCCAAGTTCTCTCATGTCTCCCCGCACCTCCGCACACTCCACTGGCTTCCAGTTGAGGCTCGCATCTACTACAAGACCATGGTGCTTGCCTACGGAGCTGTGAGGGGAACGGCACCTCCTTACCTTCAGGCTCTGACCAAACGAGGGCATTACGTTCATCCACCTCTGGCCTGCTAGCTCCCCTACCTCTACGAAAGCACAGTTCCAGCTCAGCTCAGTCAAAACTATTCGCTGCTCTGGCACCCCAATGGTGGAACAAGCTCCCCCACGACGCCAGGACAGCGGAGTCACTGACCACCTTCCGGAGACACTTGAAACCCTACTTCTTTGAGGAATACCTGGAATAGCATAAAAGTAATCCTTCTTCCTCCACCCCCCATTAAAAAAAAAAAAAAAAAAAAAAAGTGGTTGTCCCACTGGCTATCATAAGTTGAATGCACCAATTTGTAAGTCGCTCTGGATAAGAGCGTCTGCTAAATGATGTAAATGTAAATGTATGCCCTAGAGTTCTCAAAATTGGGTCTAATTAGACTAAAGGTCACTCTATTTGGGATAATCTAATAAACACTGATCCAATTGGGCACGATCATCCATTTTGAGGGTGAGAGAAAAATAAGTATATTCCCGTTATCTGCAAGGCATTTCTCTAGCATCTCTCTGTAGCCTTTTTTTGGCTGTTGTACCGTGCAATGTTTGTTGTGTTTTGTGGGACATTGGCATCATGGGTGCCGGCTGGGTTTCTTTGTAGGCCAGGCATTTGTACCTAGAGAGAAAGCAGCAACACTGCTAGCGGCAGCCTACTTTTTAATGAATATATGGGGAATTTCGAGGTTGTTTTCTATGTTCCCCTGCTGAGCCATATACGCTGTGGACATTACAAATTCACACAAAGTAATTTAACTTAATTACCATGCAGATTTCTATGTTTGATTCATTCAAAGGCATAGCCAAGGCCTTTGTGTAGCCTAAGGAAAAAATACATTCAGTATGCCAGTTATTGACTATACCGAGCTTCAAACAGTGTTTTCATACGCTCGCTTCTCTCCCCCTCCAGCCGCTCTCCCCTTCTTTTCTCTCTGTTGCTTCTATAGCACGCTGCAGTGTGAGCGATACCACACAGGAGATGCTGGCAGAGTTTCAGTACACTCTTAGAAAAAAGGGTTCCAAAACAGTTATTCAGCTGTCCCCATAGGTTAACAATATTTGGTTCTAGGTAGAACCCTTTTGGGGTTCATGTAGAACTCTGTGGAAAGGGTTGTATATGGAACCCAAAAGGGTTCTATTTGGAACCAAAAGTGTTCTACCTGGAACCAAAAGGGTTCTTTGAAGGGTTCTCCTGTGGGGACAGCCAAAGAACCCTTTAAGGTTCTAGATAACACCTTTTTTTCTAAGAGTGTAGAGCTGGCTCTTTGGGGGTCTTTGATAAGGCTGCAATGCTGGATTATGTGATTGTATCAACCATGTTTCTCCTTAAACAAGGCTTAGGGGAAACATCTCTCCTTAAACAAGGCTTAGGGGAAACATATCTAATCGCAGACTAAAGACAGGCTAAAAAAAGACTGCCAGAATCTGTGCAGCTTTACTTTAGACTCCCAAATCTCAAAATGTGTCTGTTTTGAAGACAATCGTTGGAGCACACAACAGCATCCAGTGCTCGCATTTTCAAACTACTTAGAAAATGGGTAGGCCTGTTAGTAGCCTGGCTACTTCAGGGACACATTTTCAAGTAACTTTGAACAATATTAGGACTCCAAATCATCCGTGGGTTTTATATAATAGCATTGGATGCACAAGGTTAGCCTAACTCCTCAGAAACATTATATAGCAATTTTTCTTTATGGTCAAAACTTTCTAACTTTGAATTGATTGACTGTATGTTTGTTTTTTTCCTATTTTCCAGCCTTGGAGGATGAACTGGACTTTGCATTGGGCAAACAAACGCCAGCCTTCCTCAAGAAGTGTGTCTGCTACATCCGCAAGATCTCCAACTTTGACCGACATGCGAAGCTCCCGGAGATGGCCAAGTACATGGACATCATCGTCGCTGAGGACCGCGTCATGCGTAACCAGGAAGCCTACGAACGTCTCTTAAAGGTGCGGGATGAGTTTATCCCAACAGTGGTGGCCTCGTCGAACCTCCGCGTCTACTCTTCTGTGACGCATTGCGACATGAAGCTAGGCTACTCCCAGGAGGTGGAGAGCCACTACGTCGAAGGCTTGTGTAAACAGTTCTACGAGGATATGGTGGACATCATCCAGGCCACAGTCCAGCAGAACTTTGACACAGAGACGGACCCCTTGTACGATGAGATCCTCCAGCACCTGTCCCTGTGTAAGAACTTCTCTGCGTTCTACGATTATACGAGCGAGACGCTGGACCTCGTGCAGGAGTATCTGCTGCCGTCTAAGGGGAGTAGGATGAGCCCTCTGGTTGTTTACGGCGGGCCATGCACGGGGAAGACACTGCTGCTAGCGGAGGTGGCCAAACAGGTGAGAGTCATGCCATTGTACTGTGGGGGGTGGAATTCTGGTCTTTGGGACTTAATGGGACTTCCTGGTTTAGATCAATGTTGATTTAAGAAATAAAAGGATGGCTTTAGCTAGCACAACAGGCATTCATGTGAGAGAGAATGTGCATTTTTGTGTCTCTCTGTGTTTGTCCGTGTGAGTGTGTCCATCTGTGTGTGTACCTCCTTCTGTGCGCGAGAGTATGCAAGGGTGTGCGTATGCTCGCTACACATGCATTATCCATCTGTATGTGTTTGTTTGATGCACGTGAGTCCATCCATCACTATGCACAGGTGCCTATGTTTGTGAATTCATGGATGTGTGCCTGTATGCCCGTGTGCCCTTACATGTGTGTGTCAGGTCAGTGTTCACTCACTGGCCTGTCTGTTGCTGGGCCATCTGGCTGCCCGGCCAGTCGGGCCCATTAGGGTCATGTTCCAGGAAGCCCACAGTGCAGTCACCCGGGGCGGCTCTACCCTGCGTCTCTCTTCAACCTTTATAATGGATGCCATGAAATTGCCTTCTTGTAAGATAAAGTGATTTACTTTATGGAATACAGGCAGGGAGCCACGCTCGACTAAGCCACACATATTTGGGCACAAAGCCAAACTCGCACACTTTCATTCTGCTGCTCCATTGTGTTGAAGATTTCTCCCCTAATTCACTGAAAGGCAGGCAAGCGGAGTGCTGCAAAATGCTTTTTATAGATTGAGACAGAACAACATTTTTACATACACTCTTATCCAGAGCGACTTACAGTTAGTGAGTGCATACCTTTTTTTCTTTTTTTTTTCTATTTTCTCCATACTGGTCCCCCGTGGGAATCGAACCCACAACCCTGGCGTTGCAAGCACCATGCTCTACCAACTGAGCTACACGGGGCCCAACGGAGGAGATGAGAGGGATGGATAGAAGGAGTTAGAGGAGGACTGTGGTAGGCTACACTAGCATAGTTGTGTACACACACACAGTAAGATTATTTCACCTGTAATATATTACGGTTGACACATAATTTATCATAGGTGAAATAGATTGTTCAGATCTTTGCTTCGAATACATAACTCCAGCAGAGATCAGTGCTAGATATAAAAGTGTGATACCCCTGTTATTCTTTATTTGCTTCTGGAGTTATACATTGCGAGGATGAGTGGGGAGGTGGTCTGTGTTTTTGGATAAGAGGAGTGATGGGGGAATGGAGGGAAGTATGGAATGATGGGTCTGTTGCGACAGCCTATCGCCCGGAGCAGACTCACAGATTTTAGTCACTAACGCTAGCTCTGTCATGATGACCTCTGAGACCTGCCGTACTCTCCTTGGAGTTGCCATGCACACCACACACACACATGCTCACATATTTGCTCACACACGTCACTCACACAGAAATACACACACCAACTCACATATGCACATACATATTTGCTCAGACATGTGTACACACACACACACACACACACACACACACACACACACACACACACAGTCCCACATATAGGCACACACACACACTCACACACATTGGCTCTCTCACACACTCTCACACACCCATACTTCTGTAGCCTATCTCAGAGCCTCAAGAATTGCTCCAAAAGTATCAAATTATGTTTAATGATTCTAGGAATCACAGCAGGGGTCTTCATTAATTTCTGGAATTAAATTATGAATATGGATGAAACAAGGGAAACAGGGAGGAGCGCTGATTCATAAAATCTCTCTCATTATGGGAAAGTCATTGGGCGTTTCTATCTTAGCCTTGGTGCCAGTCTGTTTCTGCTCTCTTGCCAACTCCTTATGGAATTGTCTTGCAAAACATGTTTGGCTTGACAATGACAATGGAGTAGGCAAAAGCACAAACAGATCTAGGACCAGGCTATTTCTATCTAACTCTTGAGAATGTTTTTCTGTTTAGCTCATGGCCTTGGCAAGGAGAGGACAGCTTAAAATGTTCACAGGATTGGATCTGTTGAATACTGTATTAGTTCTACAAACTAAGGCAGACTAAGGCAGTGCTATTTGCTAAGTAGGCCTACAGTGCCGTGAACAAGTATTTGCCCCCTTTCTAATTCTCTCTACTTTTGCATATTTTTGATACTGAATATTATCAGATCTTCAACGATGAATTATTATTCTAAAATGTTTTACCTTTATTTAACTAGGCAAGTCAGTTAAGAACAAATTCTTATATACAATGATGGCCTACCAAGAGGCAAAAGGCCTCCTGCGGGTACGGGGGCTGGGATTAAAAATAGAAATGTAGGGCAAAACACACATCATGACAAGAGAGACACCACAACACTACAGAAAGAGAGACCTAAGACAACACAGCATGGCAGCAACACAACATGGCAGCAACACAACATGACAACAACACAGTAGCAACACAACATGGCAGCAGCACAACATGGTAGCAGCACAAACATGGAACAACCATTGTTGGGCACAGACTACAGCACAAAGGGCAAAAAGATGGAGACAACTATACATCACGCGAAGCAGCCACAAGTGTCAGCAAGAGTGTGAATGAGTCTTTGAATGTAGAGATGGAGATAAAACTGTCCAGTTTGAGAGTTTTCTTTGTAGCTCGTTCCATTCGCTAGCTGCAGCGAACTGAAAAGAGGAGCGACCCAGGGATGTGTGTGCTTTGGGGACCTTTAACAGAATGTGACTGGCAGAATGGGTGTTGTATGTGGAGGATGAGGGCTGCAGTCAGTATCTCAGATAGGGGGGAGTGAGGCCTAAGAGGGTTTTATAAATAAGCATCAACCAGTGGGTCTTGCGGCAGGTATACAGAGATGACCAGTTTACAGAGGAGTATAGAGTGCAGTGTTGTGTCCTATAAGGACCATTGGTGGCAAATCTGATGGCTGAATGGTAAAGAACATCTAGCCGCCCAAGAGCACCCTTACTGTACCTGCCGATCTATAAATTACTTCTCCGTAATCTAGCATGGATAGGATGGTCATCTGAATCAGGGTTTGTTTGGCAGCTGGGGTAAAAGAGGAGCAATTATGATAGAGGAAACCAAGTCTAGATTTAACCATAGCCTGCAGCTTGGATATGTGCTGAGAGAAGGACAGTGTACTGTCTAGCCATACTCCCAAGTACTTGTATGAGGTGACTACCTCAAGCTCTAAATCCTCAGAGGTAGTAATCACACCGGTGGGGAGAGGGGCAATCTTCTTACTGAACCACATGACCTTTTGTTTTGGAAGTGTTCAGAACAAGGTTAAGGGCAGAGAAAGCTTGTTGGACACTAAAAAAGCTTTGTTGTAGAGCCTTTAACACAAAATCCAGGGAGGGGCCAGCTGAGTATAAGACTGTATCATCTGCATACAAATGGATAAGAGAGCTTCCTACTGCCTGAGCTATGTTTGCTGATGTAAATTGAGAAGAGTGTGGGGCCTAGGATCGAGCCTTGGGGTACTCCCTTGGTGACAGGCAGTGGCTGAGACAGCAGATGTGCTGACTTTATACACTGCACTCTTTCAGAGAGGTAGTTAGAAAACCAGTCCAAAGACCCCTCAGAGACACCAATACTCCTTAACCGACCCACAAGAATGGAATGGTCTACCGAATCAAATGCAGTGTTTTCTGTTTGCCAGACATAATGGGTCCCATGTTGTCCAAAAAGTTATACTTTTGACTCATCTGTCCATAGAACATTCTTCCAAGGGTCTTGATGATCATCTAGGTGCTTCCAGGTGCTTTTTGGCAAACTTGAGTCAACTTTTGGACGACATAGGTGCCATTATGCCTGGTGAAAACCAGACGCTGCATTCCACAGTAAGAACCTCATACCAACTGTCAAGCATGTTGGTGGTAGTGTGATGGTTTGGGGATGCTTTTCTGCCTCAGGACCTGGATGACTTGCCTTAATAGAAGGAACCATGAGTTCTGCTCTGTATCAGAGAATTCTACAGGAGAATGTCAGGCCATCCGTCTGTAAGCTGAAGCGCAGCTGGGTCACGCAGCAAGACAATGATCCAAAACACACAATCAAGTATATAATATGCCATTTAGCAGACGCTTTTATCCAAAGCGACTTAGTCATGTGTGCATACATTTTTACGTATGGGTGGTCCCGGGGATTCGAACCCACTACCCTGGCGTTACAAGCGCCATGCTCTACCAATTGAGTCTACATGAAAATGGCTAAAAAGCAACAAATTTGAAGTTTTGGAATTAAGTCCAGACCTAATCCCAATTGAGACATGGCAGGACTTGAAACAAGCAGTTCATGCTTGAAAACCCCCAAATGTCGCTGAGTTAAAGCAGTTCTGCGATGTGAGAGACTGATCAACAACTACAGGAAGCACTTGGTTGCAGTCATTGCAGCTAAAGGTGGTACAACCAGTTGTTGAGTGTAAGGGGGCAATTACTTTTTCACACAGGGGAGTTGGATGTTGCATAACTTTGATAATTAAATAAGTATATTTTTTATGTATAAACTCAGGTTCCCTTTATCTAATATTAGGTTTTGGTTAAAGATCTGATAAAATAGTGAAAATCAGAAAGGGGGCGAATACTTTTTCACGGCACTGTATATGGCCTCAGGGGACAAAATACCCGGTATTGAAGCAAATATCTCTCTGCACGCATCTTGCCGGTTCCTGCTCGACTTTGCTTTTTTATGGCTATGTTTGCGTTCATTATTACTTTATTTGCTCAGATGTTCGTGCAATTATTTCCGACGATCGACAAACACTTCTGGATCATGAATCAGAAGCTCCTGTATTATAATTATGCTAAAATGTTTATTTTATTCTACTGAGCCATTTACTTTATGTTCGTATTCTTCTTTTTTTTTCTTATTTCTTATTGTTGTTGCATTGTCGAGAAGGAACCTGCAAGTAAGTGCTTCTACAGCTGCATTGCTTGCTGTTTAGGGTTTTAGACTGGGTTTCTGTATAGCACTTTGTGACATCTGCTGATGTAAAAAGGGCTTTATAAATACATTTGATTGATTGATTGATTCGTTGGACAGTGTATACCGTACATATGACTAATACAACTTGAAACTCCAAACATGGCATCATATTTCAGCTCCCTCCACTTTAGTAGAGCTTTATGTTGCCTGCTGATTGTCTATTGTCTCCTGAGTCAGACAGGGTTAATATGGATTGCATACAGTATAATTATTGAAACTCATTTTAAAGTGTAACGTGTGTGGGAAATGATTGCAAAAAGTTAAAGCTTGTAAAAAAATGACACAATTACTCAAATGAGGGCTTGTAAGTAAACCATTTCACTGTAAGGTCTACACCTGTTGTATTTTGCACATGTGACAAATACAATTTGATTTGAAATTTGATTAGATTTTTACAAAACTAGTTACTTCTTTCACAGAAGTCCTTTCTCAGTTTAGATAAAGTGCTTTCCACTTTGAGGAAAGGGTTGAGATACTTTGAGACTTTGAAAACTGTTTTTATAAATGCAATCCATTATTGAAAACATGGCCTGGTATCTGTGTTGAGCTCTTTCATGAAAGACACCCCAACCTTGAGAAAGTGACAAAATCTATTTTCTCTCTCTTTGTTGTTTCCAGGCCTACACGTGGCTCCAGACGGAGATGGGCCCTGAAACAGACCCGGTTGTCATTGTCCGCTTTGTGGGCTCCTCCGAGTTCGCCACAAACCTGTGCACCCTCCTCCAGAGCATCTGTGAGCAGATAGCCATCAACTACAATTGCCTGATCCACTTCCTGCCCAACAAGATCCAGGAGATGAGGGAGCTGCTAGTCAACCTCCTGGGGGAGCCCTCTTTCCACCGGCCCCTGGTTATCATCTTGGATGCCTTGGAGCAGCTCTCAGAGGCCGACGAGGCCCGCAAGCTGTGGTGGCTCCCCACCCACCTGCCTCGCACTGTCCGCATCGTGGTCTCCACATTACCCAACAAGCACGGAATCCTCCAGAAGCTCCGCTGTTTGATTCATGATGAAGGACGCTACGTAGAGCTGGTGCAGCGGGACCGTAAGGCCTGTAGTCAGATACTGAAGCAGCAGTTGCTGGGGTTGAAGAGGAAGGTGACCTCGGGACAGCAGATCTACGTCAACGAGGCGCTGGCCAAGTGCACGCTACCCATGTTTGTCAACCTCATCTACCGGGAGGTGGTGCATTGGCGCTCACACAAGGATGTGGATGACCGCTCACTGTGCTCCACCGTGCATGAGAGCATCGAGCAGCTCTTCTACTCGGTGGAGAACAAGTTGGGGCAGCGGTTTGTGTTCAGGGCGCTAGGATACATCACCATGGCCAAGGTGGGGTTAACGGAGGTAGAGCTGGAGGATATTCTGTCATTGGATAACAGTGTGTTGGGAGATATCATGGTGAGTTCAAATCTAAAAAACCCGCTGAGGATCTCTTATGACCTGGTGGCGAGGCTGAAAGAGGAACTGGAGGGGTACCTGCTGGAAAGGCAGGTGCATAATGTTACCCTGATGGTGTGGGCCAACAGACACCTGCAACTCATCGCCCAGAAGCTGTATCTTAGCAATGAGGAGGACGTGCACCAGATGCACAGCCTCCTGGCCGAATACTTCCTGGGGGCGTGGTCGGGCGGCAGGAAAAAGATATTCCACTGTGACAACAACCACTTTGCCTCGCTTAACATCTCCCAACATAAGAATCCACACTCCCAGCAGCCATCCCACAAAGAAGCATCCGCCGAGAAGTACTCCTATGACAGGCAGACCCCCGAGCAGCCCTGGGTGTTCCAGTGCAACCTCCTGGAGCCTGATATATTCTTTGTCAACCACAGGAAGATGACCGAGCTCCTCTACCACCTAACTCGGAGCGGTCGCATGGATGACCTCATGTACGGGATCATCATGAACTTCAGCTGGCTCTACACCATGATCAAGATAGGGCAGTTTGAGAAGGCACTGACCGACATAGATGTAGCCTACAGCTACTCCCAGGAGAAAGAACTAAAGTTTTTGGCCACCACGCTGCGCAGCATCAAGGTCAAAGTGATGAAGAACCCGGCGTCCCTGTCCGCAGAGCTGCAGCAGAGGCTCCTCCCCGTGGTCACCTCTTTACCCAAGCTTCGACACCTCCTCCTGGAGTGCGACAAGGACGGACCCAAATACTGCTCCATTGTGCCCCTCCACTCCTCCATGGATGTCACCTACAGCCCTGAAAGGCTGCCGCTGTGCTCCAGCTACATGCAGATCGTGGAGATCCTGCCCACCCTAGCCCCCAACATCGTACTTGTGGCCCTGGAGGATGGGTCCGTGAGCACATGGGATGTGGAGAGCAGGCAGCTCCTCCGGCAGATAGACACGGCCCGCTCGGTTGTCCTGGGAATCAGGCTAACCAGCGATGAGAAGTACCTGGTCGTGGCAACCACCAAGAACACACTGCTCATATATGACAACCATAAGTCTTGCCTGCTGTCCGAAGTGGACATCAAAGGCTCCAAACACTGTGGTATCACAGGAGGGGTGGCTTTCATCAACGGGTTCAACCTGTCCAGCCATCATGCCTTGGCCTGGCTAGAGGCCAGTAAAGATGTCAATGTCATCGATCTGCTCTATGGCTGGCCCCTCTACCAGTTCCACTGCTGGTATGAGGTCACCTGCGTCCAATGCTCCCCGGATGGAATGTATGCCTTCTGTGGTCAGTACCTCAACACCACATCCATCTTCCATCTGGGGACCGGGGACAAGCTAGCTACGGTCACGTCGGAGTTCTCCGGGGGATTTGTCAAGTCCATCTTGGTCTTGGACACCATTCACCAGATGGTGATGATCGATAATGAGGGGAGCCTGTCAGTGTGGAACACCAAAGAGATCACCAATCCCAGACTGATGGAAGATTATGACTGCCGGGGGGACGAGAACGAGGTGGTAGGTATCGAGCTGTCAGAAGACCAGCGCTCCATCCTCATCTGCAAAGACAAGAGCATCGAGGTCCTAGACACCAAGTTGTGGAAGATGGCAGAGAAGTTCAAGGCCAAGCGCGCTGAGCGATTCGTGGCTGCAGTCCTCTCCAAAAATGGCCAAAGTATCGTGGCCTCCATGGAGAACACGTCGTCCATATTTGTGTGGAGGAGGGACAGTGGACAGTGCATGGCCAGCCTGATTGAGATCTCTGGGGCCATTGTCAAACTCATCAAGTCCACCCACCATAACCTGCTCCTGTCTGTGGCCAGCAGTGGCGTGCTATCAGTCTGGGACATTGACATCATTACAGCCATGTCCAACATCGACAAAACAGGCAAGAGGATCCAGAGCTTACAGCTCTCTGGCAGGGAGGACTTTGTGTTCACCATGGACGGCTCCGAAGCCATCCACAAGTGGAACTTCAGCACAGGCTTCATAGAGACGGTCTTCAAGCATGAGGGCTTGGTGGAAAACTGTGTCCTGACATCCTCCGGGGATCTCATGGTGACGTCTGATGACAAGTGCAGCCAGTACATCTGGCACACGGCCACTGGCGAAAACATCTTCCGCATTAACGGACAGAAGATATCCCAACTCCTGATGACCCACAACGACCAGTTTGTGGTTTCCCTCTGTGAACAGAACTGCTCCCGAGTCTGGAGGCTGGCCACTGGACACAAGGTGTGCAACATCCTGGTGACCCTCCAGAATGCACTGATCACCACCGCAAACACCTTCCTGGTGGGGACCACTAAAAACAAGCTGCTCGCCGTTAGCCTCTGGTCAGGCAGTATTTCGAAGAAGTTTGTCTGTGACGATGGCATTAGCATTGTCAACTTCAAGCTCATTCCTGACTGCCCTGACTTTGTTGTCTTCATCACATCTACAGAGACTGTGTTTATATGGAGTGTGGCAGATGAGTCTGTCTGCAGACGGGTCCAGCTGCCTACTAACTTCCTAAAAAATCTGGAGGAGTTCCAAATTTCACCAAACGGGAAACTGGGCATCATCTCCAAAGGCGACGAGAACATTAACGTGTTGGATCTTCATAGTGGGAAGCTGAGGCTTGTCCACGCCGCCGGTATCATCTGGCGGCAGAAGCTGTCGAGGGACGGGCGCTACCTGGTCTATGTCTGCTTCCGGAACAGTGATGAGGACGATGAGGCGGGCGTGGTGTCCAACCTGATCGTGATGCGTCTGGCGGACGGAAAGAGCATCGGGACATGCTCCCTCTACAAGACGCCCACCTTCCTCTGCCTGTGCCAGCGAGCGCTCAACATCATCATCGGCTTCGAGGATGGCAGCATCGGCACCTATACGGTGGTGGACAGGGTGGACGCCGCGCTCAAGATCAAGATTGCCACATCCAACAGTCGGCAGATTGTCAACAACGCCTCACAAAAGATAAGGCCCAAGTGTGGCAACCACACCTTCAAGACCATTGCAGACTGCGTGTGGAGGGAGTCCACCGAGGTCTTCTCCAGGGATAGCCCCATCAATGTGTCTGACTCTGGGGAGGCTGAGACCACCATCCCCACCAAAAAGAGCGAACTGTTGCAGTGAGAGTGTGGGAGGGTGGAGCAATGGGTGAAGATGCTAGGTGGATGTGTGATGTTTCTTGGGGTGTTGAAGTTTACTCTTGTTTACAGTCGCCTGATTCAGCTGCAGATGTCAGTCCTCTGGGTATGAACTGACTGCTACTATAACGTTGCACTCAAGTCATGTATTACAACCTTTATGGTGTCATTTTAGTTTTTTTCTTCACATGATGACTGTTAGAATTCAAGTAGTTTTTTATGGTTTGAAAACAAGAGGAAATATAGAAGATATATTTAATCTATTGGTTTGCCATTGTGTCCTTTTGCATTCGAAGAACAAAGTCTATTTATATTTATCTGTTTTACATATCCAAAGCCATTCCAGTGAGCTTGAATACTCTTCCTTATACATGTAATTCTTAAGAAATGTTTAGTTTTGTTTTATTTACGTCTACTGGGACTGTACAAAAAAAAGGAAGAACTATAAATATGTGTACATATCTCTTTTGGCTGCTGCAATTTGTGCAACTCCTTAACAAATGTTATGTTGTGCTTAATGCAATCAAAGTGAGTGCCTGGATTTAAAAATATATTTTATTTTCATGCAGACTACTGAGAACTACGAAGATGCAGGGAATTTGTAAACACAGTATATACAGAGATACATATACTAGCATACATAATCAATTTTATTGATTTAAATTATCAAAGAAGAAAAATTATTGAGAGTTAAGGTACTTTAGTGGCAGTGTTGAATTTGAGGAGGAGATTTGGAGATTATACATCCATGTATAAACATCTATTAACAGCTGGTCTAAGTTTACCTGCAGTTTCTGGTTCATGAATTCCTTGTTTTTACGCAGACACCACTGTAAGCATCCACACCACATTTTGTGAGAGAGAGAGAGAGAGAGAGAGAGAGAGAGAGAGAGAGAGAGAGAGAGAGAGAGAGAGAGAGAGGAGAGAGAGAGAGAGAGAGAGAGAGAGAGAGAGAGAGAGAGAGAGAGAGAGAGAGAGAGAGAGAGAGAGAGAGAGAGAGAGAGGAGAGAGAGAGAGAGAGAGAGAGAGAGAGAGAGAGAGAGAGAGAGAGAGAGAGAGAGAGAGAGAGAGAGAGAGAGAATATTACATGTGTGTGAGAATATCAAAGGATTTTCGGGAAAGGTGTTCATGTGGATTCTGATTAAAAAATATTAGTGTTATTTATTAGTCATATTGATAATTGTTTGTGTGTCTTTGTTCTTAAAACAGGTGTTGGTTTTTGCTTTTGTTTACCACACAGTCACAGGGAGTTTAAATTAAAGGATATCATCAGTCAAGGATGACTCATCAGAACCCTAGCGTTTTTGTTTTCCATTACACCTTTTCAGGGCTATTCTGTCTAACTGTATATCACCTTCTTTTCAGCAGTTGAGACGCTGGTCCAAGGGTAATTTAAGGACTTAAGTAGCAGTATTAAGCTTTAGCATATTTCACTGCTCTCAAAGCAAACATTCTAAATCTAGAACTATCAAACAGTTTTTTTTCTAAATTCCAGATATTAGTTTGTTTTGTTCTGTTGACAATGGTCCATTTGTTTTAAGGCTTGTATAACTTACATCATAACCAAATTATTTGAGTGTTTTACTGTGATTATGTTGAACAATTATAGAGAAAATGTACTATCTTTGCTAAAGAAGACGTTTAAGTGAGTCCACTTATAATATATTGGAATACCAGTTTAAGAGTATATTTGAATGTGTCCATATGGAAGCCAGTAGATGGTATTATAGTATGTCATGTAACTTGAATTACTTTTAATAACGTACATGTTTGCGACACAGTTGACATACTGGTAATGAATGTTTCTACGGTATTCTTTGTATGGTCAGGACTGACTTACCTGTTTAGAGATATTTATATTTTCAAAATGTTGTATTTGCACTTTGTTACACAGTTGTTAACTGGAATTATTCTAACAGAAAGAAAAAAAACGTACATCTGAAGGAATATGAAATAGTGTGTATGCATTGTTTGTATGGAACATTTTAATGTAATAAAATTGTTAACTTTTTGCCTCCAGACCTTCATCATGCTTCTCATTGCAGCGGTCTGAGGTTGTTACTGATCGTCTAGGCCAGTGGTTCCCAAACTGTGGGGCGCGCCCCACCCTCCAACAAAAACAATTTATTTTTAAGGAACTCAGTCTAGCTTTAAACTTACTCTTGAAGGTTGTAATAGTAGAATGCACAAGGCGCAATTATCGAAATTGGGTAGTGCATCATCAGTTTTCATCTTGTCATGTAAGTCATTGGATACCTTAGAGAGCTATTTATAACTTTATGTCCAGCTCAACGCCGCTTGATGTTCCCCAATGCTGGAAGGTGGGCCTGAGTGAAAAAGTTCCAGTCTAGACTACCTGAAATAGTTAGGGTTCTTTCCCCGCTGGTTAAGAAAGTATTTTCTTGCTCCTCTTGGCTCCAAACAGCCACACGCAGGTGCAGTATGTGTACTCATTGAACCTGAACTGAACTCTCTCTCTCTCTCTCTCTCTCTCTCTCTCTCTCTCTCTCTCTCTCTCTCTCTCTCTCTCTCTCTCTCTCTCTCTCTCTCTCTCTCTCTCTCTCTCTCTCTCTCTCTCCTCTCTCTCTCTCTCTCTCTCTCTCTCTCTCTCTCTCTCTCTCTCTCTCTCTCTCTCTCTCTCTCTCTCACAAGCAGAGATGTAACATGAGTTGATGGGTAAAGTAATTGCCCTGCCTGTTCTGCGCGCAGCTCCAGACAAGCATGCTGAATATTTTCCAAACACTGTTGGACAGCGTCATTATCATTTGGTTATGTACAGAGCACCTGGAGCTCTCTGACACTACCCTGCAGCCACAGCCACACACACACACACAAAAACACACACCCACAAAAACACACACACACAGGTAAACACATTCAGGCCATGTGATTGGCCGGCTGAAGCCTTTTGCTTTGGGTTGCCAATTTAATTATCCGCGGCCGGTGTCTGATCTGCTGTGTGCCGTCTCCATGGTGACCACTGTTCCAGAGTGGCGGGCGGTGAGCAAGTGGCCACGCCTCACATTGTAACGACAGAGGGTGAACTTATGTCTCATGGCGTCCACGATAAATCCCTCTGAAAACAGAATGAGGGCATGGCTGGCTGCAGCAAACACATTACTCGTACACAACAGACAGCAGCAGACATCTCCACACACACACGCCTGATAATTACACAGTTTTTCAAACCGGGAGTACTCGCTAGATCACAAATCTAACCTGTGTGTGTCTTTACAGTAGGCTATGCACAGTATGACGTTAGCTGTATTTACTCTGCCCAAAATAACTGCCTTATTGTGTATTCGTATTGACACTTGAGCATAGGGGCCTCCCTTTGTCATCACCCTCTTTTTCCATCTTTCATTATACAACCTGTGATCAGAAGGGTTTGACTGTGACTCACCCTCCTCTCTCTCTCTCTCTCTCTCTCTATATATATATATATATATCCCTCTCTTCCTCCCTCTCTCTCTGTCAAGTACTATAAGATTAAACCACCGAAGACTACATACAGTACATTCATCTTGCTGTGAGCTGAAGTGTTAATGAAAGCTCTGCACTTACATAGCTAGCCACTTCGCTGTTGGGAAAAACAATCCACTACATCCTTGTATTGATACGGCCAATCACGGCCAATCATATTATACTATGTATTTACTATAGTATTCTACAGCATACTACAACATTCTATATCAATCAATCAATCAAATGTATTTATAAAGCCCTTTATAAAGGGGGGGGGGGGGGACAGCAGGTCCGGGACAAGGTAGCACGTCCGGTGAACAGGTCAGTGTTCCACAGCCGTAGGCAGAACAGCAGAAACTGGATCAACAGCACGACCAGATGGACTGGGGACGTGGACAGCCAGGAGTCATCATGGCAGGTAGTCCTGAGGCATGGTCCTAGGGCTCAGGTCCTCGGGACCTGAAAGAAAGAAAGAAAGGGGATAATTAGAGGGAGCATCCCAAAGATCACACAGGATACCAGATAGGACAGGATAATTACACCAGATATGACAGACTGAACCTAGCCCCACAGCACATAGACTATTGCAGCATAGATACTGGAGACTGAGACAGGGGGGGGTTGGGGGACACTGTGGCCCCATCCAAAGTTACCCCTAGACAGAGCCAACCAGGCAGGACATAACCTCACCAACCTTGCCAAAGCACAGCCCTCACCGCACTAAAGGGATATCAACAGACCACTAACTTACTCTCTACCCTGAGACAAGGCAAGGGAGTATAGCCCATGAAGAGCTCCCCCACTGCACAAGCCTGAGGACAGGAAGGTTGGGAGAGCACGAGTAAGCCAGTGACCCCGTAATAGGGTCAGAGGCAGAGAATCCCAGTGGAGAGAGGGGAGCAGGCCAGGCAGCGACAACAAGGGTGGTTCGTCACTCCAGTGCCTTGCCGTTCACCTTCACACCCCAGGGCCAGACTACACTCAATCATAGGACCTACTAAAGAGATGAGTCTTCAGTAAAGACTTAAAGGTTGATACTGAGTCTGCGTCTCTCACATGGATCGGCAGACCATTCCATAAAAATGTAGCTCTATAGGAGAAAGCCCTGCCTCCAGCTGTTTGCTTAGAAATTCGAGAAACAGTAAGGAGGCCTGCATCTTGTGACTAGCGTATGTACAGGTACTGTATGTACAGCAGGACCAAATCAGCGAGATAGGTAGGAGCAAGTCCATGAATTGCTTTGTAGGTTAGCAGTAAAACCTTGAAAATCAGCCCTAGGCTTAACAGGAAGCCATGAACCTAGCGACGTTAGCACTGGAGTAATATTATCAAATTTTCTCGTTCTAGTCAAGATTCTAGCAGCCATATTTAGCACTAGCTGAAGTTTATTTAGAGCATTGCAGTAGTCTAATATTGAAGTGACAAAAGCATGGATTAGCTTTTCTGCATGCTTTTTTGACAAAAAGTTAAAGGTTTTTGCAATGTTACAAAGATGGAAAAAGGCTGCTCTTTAAATATGTTTGATATGTTCGTCAAAAGAAAGATCAGGGTCCAGAGTAGCATAGGTCCTTCACAGTTTTATTTGAGACAACTGTACAACCATCATGTTTTCCGAATGACATCACCAAAAGATAGCATATACAGTGGGGGAAAAAAGTATTTAGTCAGCCACCAATTGTGCAAGTTCTCCCACTTAAAAAGATGAGAGAGGCCTGTAATTTTCATAATAGGTACACGTCAACTATGACAGACAAAATGAGAAAAAGAAATCCAGAAAATCACATTGTAAGATTTTTAATGAATTTATTTGCAAATTATGGTGGAAAATAAGTATTTGGTCAATAACAAAAGTTTCTCAATACTTTGTTATATACCCTTTGTTGGCAATGACACAGATCAAACGTTTTCTGTAAGTCTTCACAAGGTTTTCACACACTGTTGCTGGTATTTTGGTCCATTCCTCCATGCAGATCTCCTCTAGAGCTGTGATGTTTTGGGGCTGTCGCTGGGCAACACAGACTTTCAACTCCCTCCAAAGATTTTCTATGGGATTGAGATCTGGAGAATGGCTAGGCCACTCCAGGACCTTGAAATGCTTCTTACGAAGCCACTCCTTCGTTGCCCGGGCGGTGTGTTTGGGATCATTGTCATGCTGAAAGACCCAGCCACGTTTCATTTTCAATGCCCTTGCTGATGGAAGGATGTTTTCACTCAAAATCTCACGATACATGGCCCCATTCATTCTTTCCTTTACACGGATCAGTCGTCCTGGTCCCTTTTCAGAAAAACAGCCCCAAAGCATGATGTTTCCACCCCCATGCTTCACAGTAGGTATGGTGTTCTTTGGATGCAACTCGGCATTCTTTGTCCTCCAAACACGACAAGTTGAGTTTTTACCAAAAAGTTATATTTTGGTTTCATCTGACCATATGACATTCTCCCAATCCTCTTCTGGATCATCCAAATGCACTATAGCAAACATCAGACGGGCCTGGACATGTACTGGCTTAAGCAGGGGGACACGTCTGGCACTGCAGGATTTGAGTCCCTGGCGGCGTAGTGTGTTACTGATGGTAGGCTTTGTTACTTTGGTCCCAGCTCTCTGCAGGTCATTCACTAGGTCCCCCCGTGTGGTTCTGGGATTTTTGCTCACCGTTCTTGTGATCATTTTGACCCCACGGGGTGAGATCTTGCGTGGAGCCCCAGATCTAGGGAGATTATCAGTGGTCTTGTATGTCTTCCATTTCCTAATAATTGCTCCCACAGTTGATTTCTTCAAACCAAGCTGCTTACCTATTGCAGATTCAGTCTTCCCAGCCTGGTGCAGGTCTACAATTTTGTTTCTAGTGTCCTTTGACAGCTCTTTGGTCTTGGCCATAGTGGAGTTTGGAGTGTGATTGTTTGAGGTTGTGGACAGGTGTCTTTTATACTGAAAACAGGTGCCATTAATACAGGTAACGAGTGGAGGACAGAGGAGCCTCTTAAAGAAGAAGTTACAGGTCTGTGAGAGCCAGAAATCGTGCTTGTTTGTAGGTGACCAAATACTTATTTTCCACCATAATTTGCAAATAAATTCATAAAAAATCCTACAATGTGATTTTCTGGAAAAATTGTTCTCAATTTGTCTGTCATAGTTGACGTGTACCTATGATGCAAATTACAGGCCTCTCTCATCTTTTTAAGTGGGAGAACTTGCACAATTGGTGGCTGACTAAATACTTTTTTCCCCCACTGTATAGTGAAAAAAATTGTGGTCCTAGAACAGAACCTTGAGAAACACCAAAACGTATCATTGATTTGTCAGAGGACAAACCATCCAGAGATACGAACTGATATCTTTCCGACAGATAAGATCTAAACCAGGCAAGAACTTGTCCGCGTAGACAAATTAGAGTTTCCAATCTCTCCAAAATAATGTGATGATCAATGGTGTCAAAAGCTGCACTAAGGACTAGGAACACGAGCATAGACGCAGAGCCTTGGTCTGACGCCATTAAAAGGTCATTTATCACCTTCATGAGTGCGGTCTCAGTACTATGATGGGATCTAAAACCAGACGTTTCATATACATTTTCTGTCTTCAGGAAGGCAGTGAGTTACTGAGCAACAGCTTCATTTTTTAATGAAAGGAATGGGTGCTTTTTCAGGAGATGCTTTATTACTGGCACTTTTAGTGAGGGCCAAGCACAGGAAGAAGCTCTTTCAGTAGTTTAGTTGGAATAGGGTCCAGTAGACAGCTGGAAGGTTTAGAGGCCAGGACTATTTTCTTGAATATTTTGAGCAGGGGCGCAACTTTGGTTTTAGAATTGTGGGGGACAGACTGCCCAGCCAGCCCGAGCTGCCTGCATGCCCGACCCCCACCATTCTAGTATATAACTAAACTCTCTCCCAACACAATTTCCAGCCACAATTTCCAGCCAACCAAGGTTTGGAAACAAAAGTAAAGAAAAAAACAAAACAAAAAACATACACCTCAAATATACATTGACACACAGAATCAGCAAATCCTCCACATACACTGAACAAAAATATACATGCAAAAGCAACATGTAAAGTGTTGGTCTCATGTTACATGAGCTGAAATAAAAGATCCCAGAAATGTTCCATGTGCACAAAAAGCTTATTTCTCTCAAATGTTGTGCACTAATGTGTTTACATCCCTGTTAGTGAGCATTTTATCCTTTGTCAAGATAATCCATCCACCTGACAGCTGTGGCATATCAAGAAGCTCATCAAACAGCATGATCCTTACATAGGTGCACCTTGTGCTGGGATCAGTAAAAGGCCACTCTAAAATGTGCAGTTTTGTCAAACAACACAATGCCAAAGATATCTCACGTTTTGAGGGAGCGTGCAATTGTCATGATGGTTGCAGGAAATCTCCACCAGAGCTGTTGACAGAGAATTTAATTTTAATTTGTCTACCATAAGCCACCTTGGGGAGGGGGGAGGTGGGGGGGGGGGGGGGGGTCGCCCCGTCCTGTCCCTAAGGATCCACCGCCCTGCAGCGCTCCAACCCAACATCCTCTGAACCTTCTAGAAGGACAATCTCTGCAGCACTCCACCAATCATGCCTTTATGGTAGAGTGGCCAGACGGAAACCACTCCTCAGTAAAAGGCACATGACAGCCCGCTTGGAGTTTGCCAAAAGGGACCTAAAGGACACAGACCATGAGAAACAAGATTCTCTGGTCTGATGAAACCAATATTTAACTATTTGGCCTGAATGCCAAGCGTTACATCTGGAGGAAACCTGGCACCATCTCTACGGTGAAGCATGGTGGTGGCAGCATCATCCTGTGGGGATGTTTTTCAGCGGCAGGGACTGGGAGAGTAGTCAGGATCGAGGGAAAGTACAGAGAGATCCTTGAAGAAAACCTGCTCCAGAGCGCTCAGGACCTCAGACTGGGGTGAAGGTTCACTTTCCAACAGGACAACGACCCTAAACACACAGCCAAGACAACGCAGAAGTGGCTTCAGGACAAGTCTCTGAATGTCCTTGAGTGGCCCAGCCAAAGCCCGGACTTGAACCTGATCGAACATCTCTGGAAAGACCTGAAAATATCTGTGCAGCGATGCTCCCCATCCAACCTGACAGAGCTTGAGAGGATCTGCAGAGAAGAATGGGAGAAACCCCAAATACAGGTGTGCCAAGCTTGTAGCACCAAACCCAAGAAGACTCGAGGCTGTAATCGCTGCCAAAGGTGCTTAGGTAGGGGCGGCAGGTAGCTTAGTGGTTAAGAGCGTTGTGCCAGTAACCGAAAGGTCGCTGGTTCTAATCCCCGAGCCGACTAGGTGAAAAATCTGTCGATGTGCCCTTGAGCAAGGCACTTAACCCTAATTGCTCCTGTAAGTCGCTCTGGATAAGAGCGTCTGCTAAACGAATAAAATGTAATGTAAAATGTGCTTCAACAAAGTACTGAGTAAAGGGTCTAAATACTTACGTAAATGTGATATTTCTGTTTTTTATTTGCAAACATTTCTAAAAACCTGTTTTCGCTTTGTCATTATAGTGTTCTATGTGTAGATTGATGAGGGAAAATAAACAATTTAATCCATTTTAGAATAAGGCTGTGATGTAACAAAATGTGGAAAAAGTCAAGGGGTCTGAATACTTTCCGAATGCACTGTATCTCCCCTGACGTGGGCATGTTTTCAATACAGACTCCTTTTGTTGTACTGTATTCCATATAAGACATCCAGACCTAACGAAAGCTAACCTCTAAACCCTTAATCTTGTAATAAATCAAATCTAGTGATACATAACTTGACATTTCTGCCATCCATTGTGATATTGTGGGAGGATAACCAACCTTCCAATTAATTAAATGCATTTCTTAGCCGCTATAAATGCTTGGTTACACAGTTTCTTCTGATAACAGTCTCCAGTATCAACATTTCCAAACAAACACAAACAGGGAGAAGGGAGAATCTGTAGACATGCTGAGATAAAATAACATACTCTTTGCCAGAATTCAGCCAGCCTTCACAAGACCATAACATATGCAAATGTATCCTCTTTTGTCTTTTACACCTCCAGCAGAGGAATTACATTTCTGAGTGCATGTAATTCAGTTTCACTGGCATATAGTATGTTCTATGGATGGCCTTAAACTGCAGTAATTTATGTCTGAGATTATATGAACATGACTGGGCATTCAAACATATCTGTTTCCATTCATCATCATCAATAGCTTCTACCAGGTATTTTTCACATTTTTGTTTTACATGTTTTGTGCCATCGGGAAAATACTCTTTCAACCCATGATACAGTTTGGAAATCAACTTTGGAGGTTTGTCAGACTGCCTTAAAATAGTTTCAATCTTTGAAGCATCTGGCTTGTCCAGTGTTTGCTGCACAGAGAGAATAACATTTAAAATGCAAAAATTCACCTCAGCTCCGTCACAGACTGGTCTTCCCTGGCTGCCTGACCCTGCTGAGACCCCTGTCATCATCTGATCCTCCTAAGATGAGGCATGACAAATAATTACTTTGGTGTACATTTATACATTTTATTTCCATGAATATAATCAATGGTTCAATAATGGAAATGACCATTATTCCCAGATTCCAGACTATAACTTTAAGATTAAGCTGCTGTCCTGTACTGTCGGGGAATTCATTTTATTTTATTTGTAGCTACTGTAGGTCTACCCATCAACTCAAGATGGAACTTTGTATAATTCACTGATATTGTTAATATACTGCAAAATTCACCTGAGCTCCGTAGGCCCTGCTGGGAAACCTGTCACCATCAAATCCTGCTAAGACATGATGAGCGTAGTGTTGTGTTCTGACTGTGCAACATGACAGTGAGGCCTGGAGAGCTGTTTATTACTGTGTTTGTGTGAAAAGTAGGGAATTAGCTAGGGAAACTGACAGATCAATAATGTTACATTGCTATACTGACTAATAAAAACTCACATAGCACTAGTTTCATTGTTTGATTCAGGTCTAGTGTGATTGAGGTAAAAAGAATAGCTAACGTTAGCCAACTTTTAGCCAGCTCTCTCTCTAACGGTACATCTACTGGTGAAAGCTAGCCAAGGGCAACCATGGCATCTGTTGATTCTTACAGCATTGCACATGGTCAGGCAAGCTGTACAAACAAACCAAAATGACACAGGACGTCTTATTTAATGAAAGGGGTTGCATTCTGCCCTGAAACGTTCATCCATGTACACAGGTAAGAGTCTAGCTACATTTTCAGATATTATACATTTCTAATTTAGTCATGAAGTCGTTTTCATTGCAAGTTAAAGCGTACTTTTAGCTACTTAGCTAACGTTAGCTGGTTGGCTCGCTAGCTAACATTAAGTGTTTGATCTGTGTAGTAATATTATCTCAGAAATTCATTTGCATTGCTAGTTATAGACTAACGTTAGCTAGATAATTAACATTGAACCTAGTTGGTTAGCTTAAGCTAGCAATGACAATTGGTTTGTATTGCTAGTACTCTATGGATTGGGATTATGGTTAATTGTTTAACTAGCTAGCAAGCTGCATGTCTAAACAAAAGACTCCACTTCGCCAGATGATTACATGGCCCATCAAGTTAGCCAGGTGTGTCTGGCGGTGATTACGGCTATCTATTGTATAATAATGCTAAAATATTTGTATCTGGAATTTGTCTTTCAGTGTCAGTAGAACACGCCTGACTCTCCTCCACCAGTCATACAACGAGAATGGTCTAATGCCTCACATCAAAAAGAGAGCCAGCCCAAGCAAGCGCAGGTTACACCTGAATCATGAGGACTTGCAACGAGTTGTGAACTTCATCAACAACTATACAGAGGATAATGCAATAGTATAACCAGGACGCCACCCAGGAAACAAACACTTTGGTGGAAAGCTGCTGCCATCTCGTGACAAAAACAGTGGCGCGGCGTCTCTACAAGGAATCGATGACAACACCTGGTATGTAAAGCATAAACAACACATCTTTTGATTATTTAATTTACCTCCAACATGATTGGCACTACTTTTATTGATTTCACATTATTTGTGTATTTTTCAGGGGTACGTGTAGTCAGGCTGTCTTCCTTCAGGAATCTGTGGAGAGATTGCTGGTGAAGGACAGCACTGTGACAGGGGTATCCCACAGCTGGATGGACTGGAGCATGGTACGGCGCTGGTGGAAAGTTATGGCTGGCAACAAACACCTAACGGTGTACTTCAACGTCGTTTTAGAGATTTTGGTCATCTCCCTGACCTCCACATCCGGCTTCTTCACCTGCGGGATCGTCGGAGACCAGCCACCCGGACAGCTGACGAAACTGAGTAGTATTTCTGTCTGTAATAAAGCCCTTTTGTGGGGAAAAATTCTGATTGGCTGGGCCTGGCTCCCCAGTGGGTGGGCCTGGCCCCAAGTGGGTGGGCCCATGGCTGCACCTCTGCCCAGTCAGGTGAAATCCATAGATTTGGGCCTAACGAATTCATTTTAATTGACTGATTTCATTGACTGATTTCGTTATATGAACTGTAACTCAGTAAAAACATTGAAATTGTTGCATGTTGCGTTTATATTTTTGTTCAGTATAGATCCCATTGTTCATGTGTGGTGCGGACGGACCAGTTCATCACTGGGGACGAGTTCCCAGTCATCCGGACTATCTGCAGTGCTTCTATGCATATTCACGACTCTCTCCTAACACACACACACGACATACGTTGCTGCTACTATTTTTTTTTTTTTTATCCTGCTGCTCAGCCACTTTACCCCTTATTGTATGCATATAACTACCTTGTCTATCACCAGTATCACTGATATCATTATTGATATTGTTCTTGTACATACTGTATATTATTTTGTTCTTTCTCTACTGGCATTGACACTTTTTGTTTAAAAAAATTATATTGATACATTCTATTTTTGATATTGCTACTATGTAAGTAACCATTTCACTGTACCGTTTACACCTTCTGTAGAGACCCATCCACTTAGCAAGATGTGGCTGGGGGTTATAGCATTTATGTGTGTCTGGGTAAGCGTCATCTAATATGTTTTTGATATTGCTTCTATGCAAATATGCAAGTAACCATTCCGCTGTACCATTTACACCTTCTGTATCCTGTGCATGTGACAAATAAACGTTGATTTTATTTGATATAGTGTGTGTTTACCAGAGACGGTAACGTGAAGAACAACATGGCCTCCACCAAAGTCAGATTAGGATATAGGCCAAGGACTAGACATAGTGTACTTTTACCTGGAGTATTTCCTTATTGTAGGCTACTACTTTTACATTACATTACATTTACATTTTAGTCATTTAGCAGACGCTCTTAACCAGAGCGACTTACAGGAGCAATTAGGGTTAAGTGCCTTGCTCAAGGGCACATTAACGTCATTTAGCAGACGCTCTTAGCCAGAGCGACTCACAAATTGGTGCGTTCACCCTATAGCCAGTGGGATAACCACTTTACAATTTGGGGGGGGGGGGGGGGGGGGGGGGGGGGGGGGGGGGTTAGAAGGAATACTTTAGCCTATCCCAGGTATTCCTTAAAGAGGTGGGGTTTCAAATGTCTCCGGAAGGTGGTGAGTGACTCCGCTGTCCTGGCGTCGTGAGGGAGCTTGTTCCACCATTGGGGTGCCAGAGCAGCGAACAGTTTTGACTGGGCTGAGGGGGAGCTGTGCTTCCGCAGAGGAAGGGGAGCCAGCAGGCCAGAGGTGGATGAACGCAATGTCCTCGTTTGGGTGTAGGGACTGATCAGAGCCTGAAGGTACAGGGGTGCCGTTCCCCTCACTGCTCCAAAGGCAAGCACCATGGTCTTGTAGCGGATGCGAGCTTCAATTGGAAGCCAGTGGAGTGTGCGGAGGAGGGGGGTTTAGTCTTTTAGTCTTGAAAATGTTGGTTGTTTACTACACTACTCACTCTGTTTTAGCCTCACATGTGAATCCTTAAAGAGATGGGTGGGGCTAAGGCTTAAGAGGGTGTGAACGATGCTCAACGGGTGTAAACAGAGACAAGCTCTCCAGTAGGTGTACCAAAACATTCAAGAGCCATTTTCTCAAAAGTGGGGTTACAAGTTGATCAACTTTCAAAGCATTATTACTTTCCCATTGTTCCTCAACTGCAGTTTATGATATACCATTTTGTAGCTCTGACTCTGTACTTTTATCCAATGTAAAAAACACAATTAAAAATGTTGCTACATAGTACCAAATCAAGGTGGTCAGTCACATGTACTGCTGTTGAAACTGGACAAAACAAAGGCTACAAAACATTTCCATACAAACAACAGCTGTTAGATAGTAACAATAGCCACATTATATCGCTATCTGATAGATAGCTAGAGGCTAGAGCTGAACTGGCTATGGTAAGTTAGCTATTAGCTAGCAAATTCATTCACCTCAGTCGAGAGGGGATGAAACATTAGCTCACGTTACATGTCAGTTACACTAGCTAATAGCTCAGCACTGGGAATAAACACTAGTTTAGTTTTTTCTGTTAAGTTAAACAGCAGTTACCTTGCCAGCTACATCAGTCAACTAAAGGGTAGCCAGTTTCTATTCTGCTTGCTTTTACAACTCAGAGAAATAGTGCAACACACTGACAGCAGCTGCCTCTGTTCAACTTTCCCATGCTGGTCCAGCCAGCCTTCCAGAAGCTTTGCCTTTCACACAGCCTGTCCTCCCGCTCTGTGGTGTCCACACGGTCCTAAACCCAGCCAGCCGAAAACTCCAAACAGCGTACCCGACTGCACTGAGGAGTCCACATGGTTCTAAAGCACACTGTTGCAGCTTTTTCTATCACTTTGCAATTATAAAACTGGGGGGGACAAAAGTGCAATTTCAGAACGTGTGTGTGGGGGGGAACTCCCCCAGTGAAACTCCCCCAGTGAAAGTTGCACCCCTGGTTTCGAAAGATACAGGATAAAAACTTGAGTGTCTCCATTGATCTGAGGTCCTGGCAGTTCTACGTTTTGGAAAAATATGCATATTCAAGGAAGAGTCCGTCATTTGTATTCTAATGATCATGATCTTTTCATCGAAGAAGAAATTATTGAATTCATCACTGCTGAAGTGAAGGCCATCCTCACTTGGGGAATGTTGCTTTTTAGTTAGCTTTGAGACAGTATCAAAAAGAAACGTTGGATTGTTATTATTCTCCTCAATCAGGTTGAAAAAGTAGGCTGATCGAGCAGCAGTGAAGGCTTTTCGATATTGTACGGTACTGTCTTTCCAAGCTAGTCGGAAGACTTCCAATTTGGTGGAGTGCCATTTCCATTCCAATTTTCTTGAAGCTTGCTTCGGGGCTCTGGTATTTTCAGTATACCAGGGAGCTAGTTTTTTGTAAGAGATTTGTTTTGTTTTTAGCAGTGCGACTGCATCTAGTGTTTAGATCCTCGGTTAGGTGGTACAGATTGTTGTACTCCGGCGTCCTTTGGTAGGTGGAGGGAGTCTGGAAGGGCATCTCGGAAACGTTGTGTTGTCCGATAATTTATAGCGCAGCTTTTGATAATCCATGGTTGTGGTCTAAGCAAATTATTTGTTGCTATTGCAAATATAATAAGATGGTGGTCCGATAGTCCAGGATTCTGAGGAAAAACATTTAGATCCACAAAATCTATTCCATGGGACAAAACTAGATGCAAGGTATGATTGTGGCAAAGCGTAGGTCCCGAGACATGTTGGACAAAACCCACTGAGTCGATGACGGCTCCAAATGCCTTTTGGAATTGGTCTGTGGACTTCTCCATGTGAATATTTGAATATTATCTGCCATGACTACGAGGTCCGATAGGAATTCAGGGAACTCAGTGAGGAATGTTGTATATGGCCCAGGAGGTCTGTAAACAGTAGCTATAAAAAGTGATTGAGTACGCTGCATAGATTTCATGACTATAACCTTAACCTGTCATAAATGTTAGCAACACCCACACCTTTGTGGGATACACTAGTGTAACCAGGAGGAGAGGCCTCATTTAACGTAGTAAATTCACCAGGCTTAAGCCATGTTTCAGTCAGGCAAATCACATCAAGTTTATGATCAGTGATTAGTTCATTGACTATGACTGCCTTGGAAGTGAGGGATCTAATATTAAGTAGTCCTATTTTGAGATGTGAGGTATTATCACAATCACTTAAAAAAATGACAGGGATGGATGAGGTCTTTATTCCAGTGAGATTGCTAAGGCGAACACCGCCATGTTTAGTTTTGCTAGACCTAGATCGAAGCATAGACACAGTCTCAATGGGGAAAACTGAACTGACTGTGCCAAGGGCAGACTCCACTAGGCTGGCAGGCTGGCTAACAGCCTGCTGCCTTGCCTGCAACCTATCTCATTGTGGAGCTAGAGGAGTTAGAGCCCAGTCTATGTTGGTAGATAAGATGAGAACACCCCTCCAGCTAGGATGGAGTCCGTCACTCCTCAGCAGGCCAGGTTTGGTCCTGTTTGTGGGTGAGTCCCAGAAAGAGGGCCAATTATCTACAAACTCAATCTTTTGGAAGGGGCAAAAAATAGTTTTCAACTAGCGATTGAGTTGTGCGAGTCTGCTGTAGAGCTCATCACTCCCTCTAACTGGGAGAGGGCCAGAGACAATTACCCGATACCGACACATCTTTCTAGCTAAGTTACACGCTGAAGCTATGTTGCGAAGGGTGACCTCTGACTGTTTCATCCTAACATTGTTTGTGCCGACATGGATAACAATATCCGATGTATGATCGCTAGATGATTATTTTTTATTTTAATATTGTGGTTAATGGAGACGTCAATGACTAGGGTTTTCAATTTGTCAGAGCTAATGGTGGGAGGTTTCGGCGGCTCAGACCCTGTAAAGGGTGGAGGAAAGACCGAGAATGCTTGGGCTCTGACTCCGACTTGTTGCTTAGTGGAGAAAACCGGTTAAAAGTTTATATTGGCTGAATGAGCGACACCGGTTGAGCATGCCAACAGCATTTCTTTCCAGAAGCTGTGAGAAAATTGTTGGCTGTGGGGACTGTGCAGGGGGATTAACACTACTACCTGTACTTACTGGTGGCACAGACGCTGTTTCATCCTTTCCTACACTTAAATTGCCCTTGCCTAACGATTGAGTCTGAAGCTGGGCTTGCAACTCGATAATCCTCACCATAAGGCGGTAGTTCTCCTGCATATTATGAGTACAGCGACTGCAATTAGAAGGCATAACGTTGCTTAGCTTTTTCGGCTGGTGGAGGTCCTGCAGATCCATGTCCAGATAAAGCGCCAGGGGTGAAAAAGTTGAAATTAAAAAAGTTGAGTGAGGACAAAAGTAAGACGTTGGTAAATTTGGTAAATACAATAAAAACAAATCAGATGTTATTGGTCACATACACATATTTAGCAGATTATATTGAGGGTGTAGTGAAATGCTTGTGTTCCTAGTTCCAACAGTGCAGTAGTATCTACCAATTCACAACAATACACACTAATCTAAAAGTAAAATAATGGAATTAAGAAATATATAAATATTAGGACGAGAAATGTCGGAATGGCATTGACTAAAATACAATAGAATAGAATACAGTATATACATATGAAATGAATAAAGCAGTATGTAAACATTATTAAAGTGACTAGTGTTCCATTATTAAAGTGACCAGTGATTCCATGTCTATGTATATAGGGCAGCAGCTTCTAAGGTGCAGGGTTGAGTAACTGGGCGGTAGACGGCTGGTGATGGCTATTTAACAGTCTGATGGCCTTGAGATAGAAGCTGTTTTTCAGTCTGTCGGCCCCAGTGTTGATGCACCTGTACTGACCTCGCGTTCTGGATGGTAGCAGGGTGAACAGGCCGTGGCTCGGGTGGTTGATGTCCTTGATCATCATTTTGGCCTTCCTGTGACATCGGGTGCAGTAGGTGTCCTGTAGAGCAGGCAGTATGCCCCCGGTGATGCGTTGGGCAGACCGCACCACCCTCTGGAGAGCCCTGCGGATGCGGGCGGTGTAGTTGCCGTACCAGGCGGTGATACAGCCCGACAGGATGCTCTCAATTGTACATCTGTAAAAGTTTGTGAGGGTCTTACGGGCCAAGCCAAATTTCTTCAGCCTCCTGAAGTTGAAGAGGCGCTGTTGCGCCTTCTTCACCACACTGTTTGTGTGGTGGACCATTTCAGATTGTCAGTGATGTGTACAACGAGGAACTTGAAGCTTTTCACCTTCTCCACTGCGGTCCCGTCGATGTGGATAGGGGAGTGCTCCCTCTGTTGTTTTCTGAAGTCCACGATCAGCTCCTTCGTTTTGTTGACTTTGAGGGAGAGATTATCTTCCTGGCACCACTCCGCCAGGGCCCTCACCTCCTCCCTGTAGGCTGTCTCATAATTGTTAGTAATCAGGCTGTTGTGTCGCCTGCAAACTTGATGATTGAGTTGGAGGCATACGTGGCCATGCAGTCATGGGTGAACAGGGAGTACAGGAGGGGGCTGAGCACGCACCCTTGTGGGGCCCCTGTTTTGAGGATCAGCGAAGCGGAGGTGTTGTTTCCTACCTTCACCACCTGGGGGGGTGGACCGTCAGGAAGTCCAGGATCCTGTTGCAAAGGGCGGGGTTCAGACCCAGGGCCCCAAGCTTAATGATGAGCTTGGAGGGTACTATGGTGTTGAAGGCTGAGCTATAGTCAATGAACAGCACTCTTACATAGGTATTCCTCTTGTCCAGATGGGATAGGACAGTGTGAAGTGCGAAGGCAATTGCATCGTCTGTGGATCTACTGGGGCGGTAAGCAAATTGAAGTGGGTCCAGGGTGTCAGGTAAGGCAGCGGTGATATGATCCTTAACTAGCCTCTCAAAGCACTTCATGATGACAGACTACGGGGCGATAGTCAATTAGTTCAGTTACCTTTGCTTTCTTGGGTACAGGAACAATGGTGGACATCTTGAAGCAAGTGGGGACAGCAGACTGGGATAGGGAGAGATTAAATATGTCCGTAAACACTCCAGCAAGCTGGTCCGTGCATGCTCTGAGAACGTGGCTAGGGATGCCGTCTGGGCCGGCAGCCTTGCGAGGGTTAACACGCTTAAATGACTTCAGGAGCGGGCTGCGTTTGTGGCACTGCGTTATCCTCAAAGCGGGTGAAGAAGGTGTTTAGCTTGTCATGGAGTAAGACGTCGGTGTCCACAAAGTGGCTGGTTTTCCCTTTGTATTCAGTGATTGTCTGTAGACCCTGCCACATACAATACCGGTCAAAAGTTTTAGAACACCTACTCATTCAAGGGTTTTTCTTTATTTCTACTACTATTTCCTACATTGTAGAATAACAGTGAGGATATCAAAACTATGAAATAACACATATGGAATCATGTAGTAACCAAAAAAGTGTTAAACAAATCAAAATATATTTTATATTTGAGATTCTTCAAATAGCCACCCTTTGCCTTGATGACAGCTTTGAACACTCTTGGCATTCTCTCAACCAGCTTCACCTGGAACGCTTTTCCAACACTCTTGAAGGAGTTCCCACATATGCTGAGCACCTGTTGGCTGCTTTTCCTTCACTCCGCGGTCCGACTCATCCCAGACCATCTCAATTTGGTTGAGGTGGAGGCCAGGTCATCTGATGCAGCACTCCATCACTCTCCTTCTTGGTAAAATAGCACTTACAAAGCCTAGAGGTGTGTTGGGTCAATGTCCTGTTGAAGAACGAATGATAGTCCCACTAAGCCCAAACCAGATGGGATGGCGTACCGCTGCAGAATGCTGTGGTAGCCATGCTGGTTAAGTGTGCCTTGAATTCTAAATTAATCACAGACAGTGTCACCAGCAAAGCACCCCCACACCATAACACCTCCTCCTCCATGCTTTACGGAGGGAACTACACGTGCGGAGATAATCCGTTCACCCACACCTCGTCTCACAAAGACACGGCAGTTGGAACCAAAAATCTTCAATTTGGACTCCATACCAAAGGACACATTTCCACCGGTCTAATGTCCATTGCTCGTGTTTCTTGGCCCAAGCAAGTCTCTTCTTATTATTGGTGTCCTTTAGTAGTGGTTTCTTTGAAGCAATTCGACCATGAAGGCCTGAATCACACAGTCTCCTCTGAACAGTTGATGTTGAGATGTGTCTGTTACTTGAACTCTGTGAAGCATTTATTTGGGCTGCAATTTCTGAGGCTAGTAACTCTAATGAACTTATTCTCTGCAGCAGAAGTAACTCTGGGTCTTCCATTCCTGTGGCGGTCCTCATGAGAGCCAGTTTCATTATAGAGCTTGATGGTTTTTGCGACTGCACTTGAAGAAACTTGAATAGTTCTTGAAATGTTTCGTATTGACTGACCTTCATGTCTTAAAGTAATGATGGACTGTCATTTCCCTTTGCTTATTTGAGCTGTTCTTGCCATAATATGGACTTGATCTTTTACCAAATAGGGCTATCTTCTGTATACCCCCCCCCCCACCCCCATCTTGTCACAACACAACTGATTGGCTCAAACACATTAAGAAGGAAAGAAATTCCACAAATTAACTTTTAAGAAGGCACACCTGATAATTGAAATGCATTCCAGGTGACTACCTCATGAAGCTGGTTGAGAGAATGCCAAGAGTGTGCAAAGCTATCATCAATGCAAAGGGTGGCTATTTGAAGAATCTCAAATATAAAATATATTTCTATAACCGAAAGATAATTATCTTGGGAGGTAATATGGTCGGCATTTGATTGTGAGGTATTTTAGGTTGAGTGAACAAAAGGACTTGAGTTTCTGTACGTTATCACAATGAATCATGAAACATACACCACCGCTTTTCTTCTTCCCGGCTGGCTGTATGGAGAACCCAGCTGGCTGTATGGACGGGTATAACCGGAGAGAGCCATGATTCCATGAAACAGACTATGTTACAGTCCCTGATGTCTCTCTGGAAGGAGATCCTCGTCCCTGAGCCCGCAAGTGGTGGTTGGTGTGCACGCCTCCTGAGTTGGATTAGAAGTCCACTCCGAATACCTCTTCTCCGCCAGCGGCGTCTTGGAGCAGCCTCTGGGATAAGTTAAATTGCCCTGGAGGGTACGAACAAAGGATCCAATTCGGGAAAGTCGTATTCCTGGTCGTAATGCTGGTGAGTTACCGCAGCTCTGATGTCTAAAAGTTATTTCCGGCTGTATGTAATAACACAAAAAACTTGCTGGGCTAATAATGTAAGAAATAACATACAAAAAAACAAAATACTGCAAAGTTGCTTAGGCGCTAGAAGCAGAGCTGCCATGTCTGTCGGCGCCATCTGTTCAAAAGTTTGATTAAACGGTTATTAAAAGTAAAAAGCGAAAAGTTTGGCAGGTAGTCAAGTATCAACAAATAGCACAGCAGCAAGGAGACAACGCAGAAGTGTAACGGAAGTGACGTCGATGTACTGTATAGTAAGTAATACACATGTTTACTACAGTTTACTACATAATTATATAGTAAGTACTGTAGTATTCTATAGTAAACTGTATTATTTTTTCATGTGAGCAGTCTGATTGCTTTTCAATTCACAAGCAACCGCACACCTGACCTTGTTTGTGTATGTTAAAAGATTTGTCAGGAGCCTGGAATGTTGACAAATGGCAACAACACAAGTTCTGGGACTCTTGAGACAATTATTAATTCTTACGATTGATCCTTTAAAAATAAGGGGTTCCATTCATATTCTATGAGGTGAGATACAAGTTGTCAGTTATGAGGCAGTTACAAGTTCAAACCAATTATCAGGTCAAAGAGAGGTCTGACATAGGAAGAGGATTCTAGCCATACTGTACATTTCAAGAATATTGTCTACTGTGGCTGCATTTAGACAGGCAAACCAATTCTGATACTTTTTTCACTAATTGGTCTTTTGACAAATCAAACCAGCTCTGAAAAACACATGAATTGAAAATATCTGAAGTGATCAAATACCAATTAGTGGAAGAAAGATAAAAAATGGGCTGCCTGTCTAAACGCATCCTACATGTCATTGAGATATTGTCATCAATCAAGCCCAATTTAAGGCTATTTCATTATTCACAGTGTGTCCACAGACAGTAAAATAGATCAAAATGTATATGAATAAGAGTGATTGTGTACGTTCTATGAAACAAAGAACAAGAAGGGAACACCACCGATAAAAGCAGCATTTTTACAAAACCAGACATTACGATTGAGTGCCTGATTTAAGGCTCGGTTGGGTGGAGGTGAGTTCACATAGATGCCGCCACAGCACCATTCCAATCAAGCATGCATTTTCTCTCCCTAGTATTTCTCTTAGGAGGTGGAGCTCGACAAGGGACGCAGTTTTGTCATGTAAACAATTATTGTTTGCTCATAGTGTCTCTCTCTCTCTCTCTCTCTCTCTCTCTCTGTTTTTGTTTTCATCCTGATACAGAGAAACCTATAATAGAGAGAGAGAGAGAGAGAGAGAGAAAGAGGGAGGGTGCCACCGCTGCCAATCCTTTTGAAGCAGTGACGCCAGGGACTCGACATCCCACATTTCCTGTTATTGTTGTTGTCATGTCTTGTGTCTATGCCAAATCGATGCCAAGCCAAATCTGATATTCAGTGTTTTTCACCACCTGTGTGGAAACACACACACACACACACACACACACACACACACACACCAGTGCCACCACCACATGATCAAATCCCTAGTGGCTGTTGTTAACCTAACCCTGTTTGTCAGTAAATCCAGACTAGACTTAGACTGTACCCATTCCTATCATGCCTCCAACTACAACTTGGAGTGTAGCAGGCACATTGACAAAAAAAGTGTATGACAGCATAATCAACTGCAGATCTGTGTGTGTTTTTGTTTATTTGTAAAACTTACTGATGAGCATCTTATTAAAACAATGGAACAGGTTTAGTGACAGGTGACAGGGGATGGCTGTGTCATTGTCATATAAAAGAGGGTCAATTATCTATCTGTGGATAAATGAGATAGAACAAAAAAAAAGGCACACTCTTTTAGCACCTAATAGGACCTTATGTAAATGTTGATGTGCATCAGCTCACGTTTTATGTGCACTTCGGAGTCACATGATCGCTCATTAACGCCATGCAAACTCTAGGCAGCCCAAGTCCAGGCCCTGCTTAGCCTAACTTCAGACATTCAAATAGCCGTGCTTTGCCAGAGACATGGGACACAGCAGTCACCGGGGACTTTTCCTTCGGAGCGACAGACGGCAACAAACACTACAAGGAAAGGAGCTATCATAGTCAAATATGAACAGAAGATGCTACCTTCACTTTTCGGATGGTTTGAATTTTTATCCGTGAATTGCTATCCGTCTAATCCGTGAATTGTTGATACCTACGGCGAAAGGGTGCCCACAACTTCAGTTAGCGCAACAGGTAAGGTCTCTCTCTGTCTCCTCTTCTTCTGACCGAACATGCGAAGAGAATCAAAGAACCCTGTCAAGTAGTAGATAACTAGAAAAATACGTTATTACACGTTTATAAGTCACTTATTGAGAACAACAACAACAGTGGAAAGTTGTAGTAGTTCAGTAGTTGTTGTTATGACAGGCATATGGCTATTATTTACAAACACGCACAAAGCAGGTTTTCACACCTGTTGCGCGAATTTCATAGGCTTCCCGTCGCATTTCCATGGTTAAATGTAAATCCTTGAACAATATTTGCATGGATACAATTCATAAGATCAACTTTGGAAATGCAGTTATTGAAAATAAAATACGTTTTGTTTTAGTAACTACTGCACTAACACAAGAGAATAATGGATGTCAAAGAATTAAGAATTTCCAATCAATATAATTAAGGCTATTGGTTTAAACTGTGTGTGTGTGTGTATGTGTGCTGTGTGAGTCAAAAATGGATTTGTCTTTAACTATATGCCAAACATGTGTATTGACCTGTTGAATGCCATTCAGTTGGAGACTGGAAAGAGACAGGGATAGATCGTTGTGTGACATGGTAGGCCTTTATGATATCAAAATATTCAGAGCTCACCCCCAATAACAGTGATGAATGGGCAGGTCTTATTTAATGTTGGCAATAGCAGTTAATAAAGTTAATGATTGAACAGTAATATCGGTTTGGTCCATTCAGTGGACCATTTAGTAAATCAGTTAAAAGCTGTTTGCTTAGCCTTGGCCACTGTTTGCACTTTCCGATGTGTGCCTAATGCCATGTGAACTTCATATCTATCAGCTGTTGCAAATCTCATCAATTTGCCAAATTTAGGCCTAGCTATTTCTATATGTGGATCATGCAGTACACCACTATTGTGTGTTTCACAGGTAGTGAGACTGCTGTACACACATAGAACTGACCTTATAGGTGTGGGTGTTGTTGAAAATACTCTGAGACATAATGTCGTTGGTAAAGGCAACGTATCAGTGCAATGTTGATCAGTGTGGCTCTCTCCTGCCTAAGAACACCTTACGCTGAAGAAGAAGAAGAAGAAGTGTCCTAGTACCCATTTTACCCCTCTTGTAACCTAGTGACCACCAGGAAGTGTCCGCAGGGTCCATTTGCCCTTGGCATACTCAGTTTACCATCCCCCATAACCTTAGGATGAGAACACTGAACTGACCTTAGATCAGTGTATATAGAGTAACTTCCTATTCAGTGGCTCAGTACTGAGACCAACAGCAGGTTTGTTGGCACTATGGGGGTAGTGGGGTTGGGTGAAAATAAAAGCTGATAAGAGTTTGAGAGAGAGAGCGAGAGAGAGGGAAGAGAGGTTTGTTTTTAGCTAATGCCCAAGGCCATTTAAAAGGGACATTTGGGGAATACACACACACAACCAAACACACAAACATTGTGTCTATGTGACCTCACCACCCCAACCCACATACAAAAATACTACAGTTTACTATATAATACTATAGTACTTACTATAGTATCCCTCGATCGTGTAGTACTAACTATATAATGTTGTAGTATACTGCGGAATACTAAACTACACACTGTAGTATCCCTTGATCGTGTAGTGCTTACTATCACATTTTGTAGTATACTGCAGAATACACTGTAGTGTTGTCATGATACCAGTATTGCAATACTACGATACCAGATTTTCCTTGGCAAAAAAAGAAAACATGAAGCATACTAAACTCTATGGTCCTTTAAAACCTACTTTTGTAAAATATTGTGTGCTATAGCTTGCAAAATAAACAAATGTGACTCTGGGTGACAACATAATGCTGTTTTTTCCAACATTAGGACTGTTTTCCTCAAGAAATGTTGTCCGCTTCATGTTTTGTTTCCTTTCCTTCTTTACTTCCTAGTATCGCGATACTGGTATCGTGACAACACTAAAACACTGTAGTATCCTTTGACCGTGTAGTGCTTACTATAGAATTTTCTGGTATACTGTAGAATAATATATTAAATACTACAGTAATGTCCGCAAAAACACTACGTTTTTTAAACTATAGTAATACTACATTATCCAATTTGCATGTGCTCCACCTCTTCCCATCCGCCATATCCAAATTTGTGCCACCCATGAGTGAAAAACCTACATGTACACTACCGGTCAAAAGTTTTAAAACACCTACTCATTCAATGGTTTTTCTTTATTTTTTACTATTTTCTACATTGTAGAATAATAGCGAAGACATCAAACCAAAAAAGTGTTTAACAAATCAAAATATATTTTATATTTGTGATTCTTCAAATAGCCACCCTTTGCCTTGATGACAGCATTGCACACTCTTGGCATTCTCTCAACCAGCATTCACCTGGAATGCTTTTCCAATAGTCTTGAAGGAGTTCCCACATATGCTGAGCACTTGTTGGCTGCTTTTCCTTCATTCTGCAGTCCGACTCATCCCAAACCATCTCAATTTGGTTGAGGTCGGGGGATTGTGGAGGCCAGGTCATCTGATGCAGCACTCCATCACTCTCCTTCTTGGTAAAATAGCCCTTACACAGTTTGGAGGTGTGTTGGGTCATTGTCCTGTTGAAAACAAATGATAGTCCCACTAAGCCCAAACCAGATGGGATGGCGTATTGCTGCAGAATGCTGTGGTAGCCATGCTGGTTATATGTGCCTTGAATTCTAAATAAATCACAGACAGTGTCACCAGCAAAGCACCCCCACACCATAACACCTCCTCCTGCATGCTTTACGGTGGGAACTACACATGCGAAGATAATCCGTTCACCCACACCTCGTCTCACAAAGACACGGCAGTTGTAACCAAAAATCTTCAATTTGGACTCCAGACCAAAGGACACATTTCCACCGGTCTAATGTCCATTGCTCGTGTTTCTTGGCCCAAGCAAGTCTCTTCTTATTATTGGTGTCCTTTAGTAGTCGTTTCTTTGCAGCAGTTCGACCATGAAGGCCTGATTCACACAGTCTCCTCTGAACAGTTAATGTTGAGATGTGTCTGTTACTTGAACTCTATGAAGCATTTATTTGGGCTGCAATTTCTGAGGCTGGTAACTCTAATGAACTTATCCTCTGCAGCAGAGGTAACTCTGGGTCTTCCATTCCTGTGGCGGTCCTCATGAGAGCCAGTTTCATCATAGTGATTAATGGTTTTTGCGACAGCACTTGAAGAAACATTCAAAGTTCTTGAAATTGTCCGTATTGACTGACCTTCTTGTCTTAAAGTAATGATGGACTGTCGTTTCTCTTTGCTTATTTGAGCTGTTCTTGCCATAATATGGACTTGGTCTTTTACCAAATAGGGCTATCTTCAAACTCATTAAGAAGGAAAGAAATTCCACAAATTAACTTTTAAGAAGGCATCCCTGTTAATTGAAATGCACCTCATGAAGCTGGTTGAGAGAATGCCAAGAGTGTGCAAAGCTGTCATCAAGGCAAAGCCTGGGTATTTGAAGAATCTCACATATAAAATATATTTGGATATGTTTAACACTTTTTTGGTTACTACATGATTCCATATGTGTTATTTCATAGTTTTGATGTCTTCACTATTTTTCTACAATGTAGAAAATAGTAAAAATAAATAAAAACCCTTGAATGAGTAGGTGTTCTAAAACTTTTGACCAATAGTGTATAGTATAGACCATATAGCTCAGTTGGTAGAGCATGGCGCTTGCAATGCCAGGGTTGTGGGTTCGTTTCCCACGGGGGGCCAGTATGAAAATGTATGCACTCACTAACTGTAAGTCGCTCTGGATAAGAGCGTCTGCTAAATGACTAAAATGTAAAAATGTAAATATATTGCGTTCCCTACAGGTTATAGAAAAGAGCAGAAGTGCTGAACTATCTGTTCAGACTCCAGTCATACCTTCCTACAGGTTATGGAACATTTCCTCTTAGTATGTGCCTAGTAGGTTTCCTCAAGGAGAAAGCCCCCACTTCTATGTCAAAGATAGTAAAAGAAAATACAGTATAGTAAATACTACAGTAATATCCACAAAAATACTACAGCAATTATTATAGTATATATTATAGTTTGTACTATAGTAAACTTTAGTACAGTATACTACAGTCATGTCCACAAAAACAGTGAATACTACAGTAAAGTCCGCAGATACACTACAGAGAATACTGTAGTATACTACAGTAATGTCGGCAAAAACGCTACAGTGAATACTATAGTATAGTTCTGCAAAAACACTACAGTGAATACTATAGTATAGTTCCGCAAAAACATTACAGTGAATACTATAGTATATAAATATAGTAATACTACAGTATTTAGAGCATAGTATACCATGGTATACTTTTTTCATATGGTTATCACCCAGTGTATTTTGCATGATTTTGGCCATTGGTAACATTTCAGTGACAGTGAGTTTTACATGGGCTGTGTCAGTGTCAAACAGCTTACATCAATCATGTTAAAAGTCACCAATTTTACTTGACACAGCTTTTTACAGGACAAAAATAATTTTATAGACTAATTTCAGTTTCCTGGAAGTCAATACTGATATGTGTGCTCGTTATATATTGTGTGTATTTGATAATCTAATGAGGTCCTATTGCAATCCATCTCATGAGACCACATTTTGTGTACTTTAGTCATCACCATGGCTATGGGCACCAGGGTAACCCATCTGGCCTTACCTGACCTTATTCAAATAAACCCACTTTAAATGCTGTGTCATTGTGTGTTCATGGCTCGCATTTCGCTCCGAGAAAATCTGTAGGCTGATGACTTTTGGACTGAGGCGTTATATCTGTTAAACGTATTATGATGGCATCACAAACTACTATATTGTGTTTACTTAATTCAGTCACAGTATCAGCTTTTCTGTGAAAGTGCTTTGGTTATCAAGAGCGAGATAAATCTACGCAAAGCTTGTTGCAACTGATTTCCTCTTGTAGCTAGTATAGGCTTGATAAGCTCTCACACTCATCTAACTGCCAAATGCCAAATGCAGAAGAATAAGAGTGAATGAATGGGTGAGGCATAGATTTTGAATCATTTCGTAGGATCTTAAACGCCACAAAGTTGATAAGAGGGGTCCGAAATGGTCCTCCTATGAAGAAAAGGTGGGCTGTCCTATAAAAACTCACTAACACACATTAACATCCACACACGCACGCGTGCTAGCACACACACACACACTCACACACAGTACATTATGTGTTTAAAAAACGCTGAAGTTACAGTATGTATTTTCATTGTATTACCACAAGCCAACCTTTCTAAAGGTCTACGGGAGTCACCAGGAAGTAACATTCTGTTCTTGTCTTCCATCTCTTTGTTTGAATAGTCAAAGGGCCCTTCTTCTTTGTTTGATACTGTAGCTTTCTTTTACAGTGGAGAGACTGAGATACAGACTTTTTACAGCTTATATTATTGCCCATCATTGGCCAAATGCTAGCGGATCCCCAGTGTTTAATTAAATAAGCTCTCAGAGGAGAGTTTCAGAGATTGATATTCAACATCTATCTCTCAGGTAAACTATTCTGATGAATAATCATAACATGAAAAATAAATCTTATAGCCCTGTGTTTTGTACATTATGCTACCTGTATTTGGTCTTATTTGGTATGGTGCAATGTTTAGACCATCAACATGAATGTGCAGTGTAATAGATATGGTGGATGGCTTTCACCTATTTAAGATAAGAACAGCAATCACAAAACGGAAAACATTGAATTATCTCCAAGTGACTGAGGATTGTGATGGGTTTGGTTGTGCGAGGCACACTTATGGAAAAGTTAAATCAACAACTCGACATCAATTTGAAGTCAACAACTATCATGGTGTTTATTATACTACACACACAATCAAAGGTAATCAAACTATCCACAAAGTATATAACTACAGTGTATATGTCTTACGTCACTTTGCCTGCAGTATTTTTGTAACAGACAGACCATCAGGCATCTCTAGATATGAGAGACGGAACACTCATTTTTCATGTAAAGATTAAACCGGCTAGTGTCTTTTCAGTTCAATACTTTGGGCTGAAACCTAGCTTCAGGCCATATGTGAAGCCTATATCCAGAAAAAAGAAGAAAAAAAAACTTATTCCCCTTGGCTTTTCTCAAATGGATCTGACTGGCAATGCGATGGCTTGCCCCCGATTTTAATCCGATTCACATTTAAGGAACAATCTGCAGCAATCCAACTTTTATTGCCTACTTTTCCAAGATGGAACATTTCAATTTCCTCCCAAGGAAAACGACTAGGAGTATGGGCTCTGCCAAAGGTGATAGGCCTGGAGTTTTTTTATCACCCTCTTTTTTAATCTTCTTTTTATCATCTCATATCGTAAGAAACAGTACTAGGCAACACAATCATAAAATGCAGATAAAATGCTATTACCGCCGAAGAACAAAGACCAATATTGGAATCAATGATAGTTATCTGACACACAGATTGAAATCCGAAGCTCATTATGCCGTTGGAAGTTCTCCACGGGAGAACAATGATTGGTCATTTTGATACTTTTTGATACTCCTGAGTGGCGCAGTGGTCTAAGGCACTGCATCCCAGTGCCAACTGTGCCACTAGAGATCCTGGTTCGAATCCAGGCTCTGTCGCAGCCGGCCGCGACCGGGAGACTCATGGGCGGCGCACAATTGGCCCAGCGTCGTCCAGGGTAGGGGAGGGAATGGCCGGTAGGGATGTAGCTCAGTTGATAGAGCATGGCGTTTGCAACGCCAGGGTTGTGGGTTCGATTCCCACGGGGGGCCAGTATAAAAATAAAAATAAAATATATATATATATATATATGTGTTCACTAACTGTAAGTCGCTCTGGATAAGAGTGTCTGCTAAATGACTAAAATGTAAATGTAACTCCAAGACTGCCGTTATTGGTTACCAAGGGACCTATGAAGAGGGAGTATTGATGTGGTGTAATAATATGCTCTTTATTGACAGTAGTGACTGTTGCTCACTCATCCCTCCCTAGTTCTCCTTCTTCTGGTGTACTGTCTGTCTGTCAGTCTTTATCTTTTAGGTCAGTGGTGCACAACTCCAGTACTTGAGGGCTGCGGTGTTTGCTGATATTAATCTTTCCCTTTCAGTATCAGACTGTGTTACAGTAGTAACCATCTCTGAGTTAAATAGGTTGAATCCAAATCTAGCCGTACTCTGGCCCCCAAGGTCTGGAGTTGGGTGTGTACTGTAGCCTAGTTATAGTCAACCTCAGGTAACAGAAGTAACTCATACCTACTCACAACCAGAGGCCTGAAGTCCAAGCAGGTATTTTAGTTTTGCTTCCTTCAACAATTACCACAGAGTGTGCATGCTTGGGAGTGGTCCCGGTACTCTAAATGCTAATAGGCTACTGTTTGTTTAACAGGACGGTTCAGTTAACTTATATTCTCAGGGTCTCTCTCTTGCTCAGCGGAGCATCTTAGTTAGCCCAAGGCAGACCTGCTTTCAAAGACTATTTGAAAACGTTCAAATACTTTCAGCGTTTGCTTTAAGCCCGCCAGGAGTGCCAGGTGGGTTGAGTTTGCGCATTGGGGACTTTTCTTTTGGTTCATTTAGAAAGGCAAGTTCAATCAAGCACAGTTGAAGTTACAAGTTTTATTTGTTGTATGTACAGGATACACATGGTATACACCATCCAACATTGTGATGTGTGTATAGGATGAATGTATGTGTGTGTGTTTGTGTGTGTGTGCGTGCGTGCGTGCGTGAGTGTGTGGATGAGTGTATATCTGTGTGGTTTTGTGTGTGAGTTGGTATCAGACCTCATGCCCCGATAGCGTCTGCCCGACAGTAAGGGAGTGAACGGAATGTGGCTGGGATGTGTGGGGTCCTTGATGATTCTGCGGGCCTTCCTGAGGCACCGTTTCGAGTAGATGTCCTGGATGGGTGGGAGTATGGTCCCAGTGATGTACTGGGCCATCTTCACCACCTGCTGGAGGGCATGCGGTCGTGGACTGAGCAATTCTCCTACCAGGCCGTGATGCAACCGGTCAGGACACTCTCGATAGTGCAGCGGGAGTACTTGGAGGGCGCCCTCTTGACAAGAGTGGTGGTGTTGTTGGTCCATTTCAAGCAGCTTGTACCTGCTTGCGTTGTACACGCACGCGCCACCGAGTCATCGGGGTTCGTTCTGCTGACATTGAATGCTGCAGTACGGGCTCTCCGCATGGTACGGATATCTCTGTTCATCCAGGGTTTTTGGTTGGGGTGTGTCCGGATTGTTATTGTGGGTACAACATCATCACCACATTTTGTAATGGAGCCTGTGACTGAAGATGTATATTCCTCAATGTACCTAAAACAGGTTTTGCTTTGCAAATATCCCCCATCCCTATCTCATTTCAATGGAAACAACAAGCATTTTCTCGAACATATCATGACAACCATTTCCAGGTATATGTTTATCTGTTTTGAACGAGACCATCTGGCGTTAGCATTACATTTTTTACATTTTAATCATTTAGCAGACGCTCTTACATTTACATTTACATTTTTGTCATTTAGCAGACGCTCTTATCCAGAGCGACTTACAGTTAGTGAGTGCATACATTTTTCATACAGCATGCTCTGATTACTGTTGGCTCTGGTTGAGGTTAGCAGAGAGAGAGACTAGCAAGAGGAGGATTCACCCATCAATGAATCGCTTCTAGCTTTGAACAGCACTGAAACATGTGGATTGGTACTTCTGTCCTCTCAGAATGGGCTATCAATGGGTTTGAGATCACTGTGGCAAGTGGAGAGACACAAAACTAATGGTCAGAAGCACAATTTGCGTTATAATGGGTTTAAAAGATGAATTAATGAGAAAGGAAATATATTTTTATCATGCGAATAGGGTCATCCACTGGGTAATCGCACGGAAGCGCACACACACACAGTAAAGAGAGTGGTTGACCCAGCTCCTCAACACAGTGATATTTGTGAAATGTTTGCTCTAGCTAGCTCTGGTTGACTTTGCCCCATGGCCAGGCCAAAGACCCTGTATTGTAAATAACAACACTAACCCTAGGCTTCTGACTGAGAACATTTCGACACTGAAACACACAGCAATGTGCCTCCGGTGTAACACACACCACTGAAGATGAGAAAGGAATTCAGATCATAATAAATCTGGAGCAGGTTTTCATCAAGGATCTCTCTGAACTTTGCTCCGTTCATCTTTTCCTCGATCCTGACTAGTCTCTCAGTCCCTGCCGCTGAAAAACATCCCCACAGCATGATGCTGCCACCACCATGCGTCACCATAGGGATTGTGCCAGGTTTCTTCCAGACGTGACGCTTGGCATTCAGGCCAAAGAGTTAAATCTTGGTTTCATCAGAGCAGAGAATCTTGTTTCTCATGGTCTCAGAGTCTTTATATGCCTTTTGGCAAACTCCCAAGCGGGCTGTCATGTGCCTTTTACTGTGGAGTGGCTTTCCTCTGGCCACTCTTCCATAAAGGCCTGATTGGTGGAGTGCTGCAGAGATTGTTGTCCTTCTGGAAGGTTCTCCCATCTCCACAGAGGAACTTTGGAGCTCTGTCAGAGTGACCATCGGGTTCTCGGTTACCTCCCTGACCAAGGCCCTTCTCCCCTTATTGCTCAGTTTGGCCAGGCGGCAAGCTCTAGGAAGAGTCTTGGTGGTTCCAAACTTCTTCCATTTAAGAATGATGGAGGCCACTGTGTTCTTGGGGACCTTCAATGCTTCAAAAAAAAAGTGGTACCCTTCCCCAGATCTGTGCCTCGACACAATCCTGTCTGGAAGCTCTACGGACAATTCCTTCTCTCATGGCTTCATTTTTGCTCTGACATGTGCTGTCAACTGTGTGTGCCTTTCCAAATCATGTCCAATTTATCACAGGCGGACTCCAATCAAGTTATAGAAACATCTCAAGGATGATCAATGGAAACAGAGAAACTTGAGCTTAATTTCGAGTCTCATATCAAAGGGTCTGAATACTTATGTAAATAAGTTATTTCTGTTTTTTATTTGTAATACATTTGCAAACATTTCTAAAAACCTGTTTTCGCTTTGTCATTATGGGGTACCGTGTGTAGATTGATGAGAAAAAAAAAATACATCAATTTTAGAATAAGGCTGTACCGTAACAAAATGTGGAAAAAGTCAAGGGGTCTGAATACTTTCCGAATGCGCTGTATGTTTGGAGTGTTGACAGTGAACATTGTAATTGGCTTCAACGAGTATAGGCCTTTACACATCGCACTTCTCAAAAAAAAAATGCTAGGCTCCTGTAAATTGTAATGTATGTGTGAGACACATTCTCAATAAGCAAGATATAGTCTAGACCTTTTGATATGGCGTTATAGGACAGAAAATGTTGAAAAGCCTATGTTAGGAGGAACGTTTCTTTGGTAACCGGATAAGAGGTGCTCTTTGGAAATAGGGATGAATACAAGCCGAATGGAGCGCCAGAACGAATCAGTTGGATGGGCATTTGATTTCCAATAAGGGGGCACGTTTTTTTCATGGGACATCTTACACTTGCATGTGCACATTTTTGAAATCGTTTTTTAGTAAAGACTAATTTAACTGTAAAAATGTATTACCTTTTAATGTGGCATGCATGAACATAACCAGTCATGATGTTTTCATCTGATTGTCAAACAAATCACTTCAAAAAGTTGGTTATATTTGCAAGAATGTTCAAAATAATCCCAGCATCCGAACAGTGCACTGTGCACTCGGCAATTTCTTTCAATTCCAGTGATATAGTACAATTTTTTTTAGGTGAGGGAGTGCAAAATACATTTTTTAAATGATGTCATTTCTCAATTTAAGTTTGTATCGAGAGATGTAGCCTGTTGAGTATCATTGTAGAATAGGCCTATGCATAAAATGCATCCTCCAATGCAACATCTGCCTGTGCCCACACACAGTCTCAATAACATTTTCAATTTTAATACCCTCAAACACCAAGTTAAACATACCTTATTTCAAAACAGGCCATCATAACTGTCAATTGTGAATGATAATTCTTCACGTTTTACCGGTGAAATGTCCAAACTGCATGCCAATAAGTTTCATGGGAATATGTTTTTAGATCTTCTTGAATTACTGTTTTGTGAGTGAATTAAAGCAGATGGTGTTTACAAACTATTAGCCTTTCTTGTATGCATATTTTGTTTCAATCAAAGCATATATCCTGTCTAGTGGCGCCCGCTGTAGAGTTTTGGCCGCATGAGGAATTACATTTGACTATTCAGCTTTAGATAAAGAATGACTGAGGATGTGTTTTTGGTGTAACATATTATAGGCCTACTATGCTACATTATGCTATTATATGCGGTTCTATTATGTAAAATACTAATTCATCATTTTGATCTTGCGAGACTTTCATCTAACTTTACTAAAGGAGCACCATTGTGAGAAGTGATAATTTCCTATTTGTAATAATAATATTGATGAGTAGGACTATTAGGCGTATGCAACAGAACCTGAGGGTTATTTTAAGCGATTTGAGCGCCCTTCGAATCGTGGTGCTGAAAGGACAGCACTCTAACCATGTGGTCACATATCTATCTGGGTCCACTGCGCAAGAGGGGGTCCTCTGAGTTATATGAACATCAAGGCAGACACGCAGTGAATTTGGATCCTAGATCTCGTTGGTGTGATGATAAGATTTGTGTGGTAGATCAGTTTGTCTGCATACACCAGTGGTTCCCAAACTTTTATCCCTTCAAACATTCAACCACCAGCTGCGTACCCCATCTAGCACCAGGGTCAGCGCACTCTCAAATGTTGTTTTTTGCCATCTTTGTAAGCCTGCCACACACACACTAAACAATACATTTATTAAACATATGAATGAGTGTGAGTTTTTGTCACAACCCGGCTCGTGGGAAATGACAAAGAGCTCTTATCAGACCAGGGCACAAATAATAATATAATAATAATCAATAATTTTGCTCTTTATTTAGCCCTCTTACATATAAAGCCTTATTTGTTCATCAAAAATTGTGAATAACTCACCACAGGTTAATGAGAAGGGTGCACATAACTCTGCAATGTAGGGTTGTATTGGAGAGAGTCTCAGTCTTAAATCATTTTCCACACACAATCTGTGCCTGTATTTAGTTTTCATGCTAGTGAGGGCCGAGAATCCACTCTCACATAGGTACGTGGTTGCAAAGGGCATCAGTGTCTTAACAGCGTGATTTGCCAAGGCAGGATACTCTGAGCGCAGCCCTATCCAGAAATCTGGCAGTGGCTTCTGATTAAATACAATTTTCACAGAACCGCTTGTTGCAATTTCGATGAGGCTCTCTTGTTCAGATATCGGTAAGTGGACTGGAGGCAGGGCATGAAAGGGATAACGAATCCAGTTGTTTGTGTCGTCCGTTTCGGGAAAGTACCTGCATAATTGCGCACCCAGCTCACTCAGGCGCTTCGCTAAATCACATTTGACATTGTCCGTAAGCTTGAGTTCATTTGTACACAAAAATCATACAATGATGGAAAGACCCGTGTGTCAATACTTTGCGCCTTGATAACCAGCGCACTTCTGTATGTTGTAAATGTGTTACATGGTCGCTGCCCATATCATTGCATAATGCACAAAATACACAAGAGTTCAGGGGCCTTGCTTTAACAAAGTTAACCATTTTCACTGTAGTGTCCAAAAATTATTTCAAGCTGTCAGGCATTCTTGGCAGCAAGAGCCTCTCGGTGGATGCTGCAGTGTACCCAAGTGGCGTCGGGAGCAACTACTTGCACGCGTGTTACCACTCCACTATGTCTCCCTGTCATGGCTTTTGCGCCATCAGTACAGATATCAACACATCTTGACCACCAAAGTCCATTTGTTGTCACAAAGCTGTCCAGTACTTTAGAAATATTGTCTCCTGTTGTCCTGGTTTCCAGTGGTTTGCAGAAGAGGATGTCTTCCTTAATTGACCCCTCATAAACGTAACAGACATATACCAGGAGCTGTGCCAGGCCCGCCACGTCTGTTGACTTGTCCAGCTGTAATGCATAGAATTCACTGGCTTGTATGCAAAGCAGTAATTGTTTCAAAACATCTCCCGCCATGTCACTGATGCGTCGTGAAACAGTGTTGTTTGATGAAGGCATTGTCTATATAGGTATTCATCATTCATGCCACCACCAGTAGCGAGAAGATATGGAAGAAACCACCATTTACCTACATATAGGCTGCTATAGCTTACATATTTATTTACCTTGTCATTCTATCATTTTCATGGAATTTTAGTAGAAATTAAATAATTTATTTAGAATTTATCCAAATACATTTTCTAGAAATATTTTTACCAGCTTCATGTATTCTGCGCCGCTCCCCAGCGCTACGGCCCAATACATTTTCCATGACCAGCCTCTCGAAGCACTTCATGATGACCGGGGTGAGTGCGATGTGGGCGATAGTCATTTGGGCATGTCACCTTGGGCACTAAGACCATGGTGGTCTCCTTGAAGCAGGCGGGGACTACTGCCTGGGAGAGGGACAGGATGAAGATGTCCGAGAAGACACCGCCAGCTGGTCAGCACACACTGAGGACTAGCCAAGGTATGCAATCTGGGCCAGCGGTTTTGTGAGGATACACATCAGCCTCAGAGAGTGAGAGTCTGTACCACTCTATCATTTTCATGGAATTTTAGTAGCAATTAAATACTTTATTAAATTAATTTATCCAAATTCATTTTTTAGAAATATTTTTACCAGCTTCATGTATTCTGCGCTGCTCCCCCGCGCTAGGGCAGCACTACATCCCAGTTCAATTCGCAAGTGGACGAAACTATCTCACCGGAAAAAGCATCTGAGCGAGCGTAACAGCGCCCCTCTGTCGTATTATATGTAGCCCATGTATCTGATGCTGTCTGGACATAAAGAGTATGACATGCCATACTCTTTTTGTCCAGACAGCAGCAGATACATGGGCTACACATACTGAGACAGAGGGGCGCTGTTTCGCTCGTTCGGATGCTTTATCTGAGAATGTCAGCGCGCGTCTCGGTCAAATAAATTATCAATATTTGTACATGTTATTTGGAAGGGCAAGGAGGTACAGTGGGGAAAAAAAGTATTTAGTCAGCCAACAATTGTGCAAGTTCTCCCACTTAAAAAGATGAGAGAGGCCTGTAATTTTCATCATAGGTACACGTCAACTATGACAGACAAAATGAGAAAACAAAATCCAGAAAATCACATTGTAAGATTTTTAATGAATTTATTTGCAAATTATGGTGGAAAATAAGTATTTGGTCAATAACAAAAGTTTCTCAATACTTTGTTATATACCCTTTGTTGGCAATGACACAGGTCAAACGTTTTCTGTAAGTCTTTCTGTTAGTCTTTTCACACACTGTTGCTGGTATTTTGGCCCATTCCTCCATGCAGATCTCCTCTAGAGCAGTGATGTTTTGGGGCTGTCGCTGGGCAACACGGACTTTCAACTCCCTCCAAAGATTTTCTATGGGGTTGAGATCTGGAGACTGGCTAGGCCACTCCAGGACCTTGAAATGCTTCTTACGAAGCCACTCCTTCGTTGCCCGGGCGGTGTGTTTGGGATCATTCTCATGCTGAAAGACCCCAGCCACGTTTCATCTTCAATGCCCTTGCTGATGGAAGGAGGTTTTCACTCAAAATCTCACGATACATGGCCCCATTCATTCTTTCCTTTACACGGATCAGTCGTCCTGGTCCCTTTGCAGAAAAACAGCCCCAAAGCATGATGTTTCCACCCCCATGCTTCACAGTAGGTATGGTGTTCTTTGGATGCAACTCAACATTCTTTGTCCTCCAAACACGACGAGTTGAGTTTTTACCAAAAAGTTCTATTTTGGTTTCATCTGACCATATGACATTCTCCCAATCCTCTTCTGGATCATCCAAATGCACTCTAGCAAACTTCAGACGGGCCTGGACATGTACTGGCTTAAGCAGGGTGACATGTCTTGCACTGCAGGATTTGAGTCCCTGGCGGCGTAGTGTGTTACTGATGGTAGGCTTTGTTACTTTGGTCCCAGCTCTCTGCAGGTCATTCACTAGGTCCCCCCGTGTGGTTCTGGGATTTTTGCTCACCGTTCTTGTGATCATTTTGACCCCACAGGGTGAGATCTTGCGTGGAGCCCCAGATCGAGGGAGATTATCAGTGGTCTTGTATGTCTTCCATTTCCTAATAATTGCTCCCACAGTTGATTTCTTCAAACCAAGCTGCTTACCTATTGCAGATTCAGTCTTCCCAGCCTGGTGCAGGTCTATAATTTTGTTTCTGGTGTCCTTTGACAGCTCTTTGGTCTTGGCCATAGTGGAGTTTGGAGTGTGACTGTTTGAGGTTGTGGACAGGTGTCTTTTATACTGATAACAAGTTCAAACAGGTGCCATTAATACAGGTAACGAGTGGAGGACAGAGAAGCCTCTTAAATAAGAAGTTACAGGTCTGTGAGAGCCAGAAATCTTGCTTGTTTGTAGGTGACCAAATACTTATTTTCCACCATAATTTGCAAAAAATTCATTAAAAATCCTACAATGTGATTTTCTGGATTTTTTTTCCTCATTTTGTCTGTCATAGTTGACGTGTACCTATGATGAAAATTACAGGCCTCTCTCATCTTTTTAAGTGGGAGAACTTGCACAGTTGGTGGCTGACTAAATACTTTTTTTCCCCACTGTATGATAGGGCGGGCCAGGCCCACTAAGGCCTGCCAATAACGCCGGCCCTGACTGCAGGTAGGCCTACAGTGTGTGAATTGTGAATAATGCGAAAGCATATAGCAAAAGCGTCACTAGCAGACCATTGAGAAACCATTTATGAACAGCTACTTGTGCATAGCCAGCATAAGAACGACACCAGATGCATTGCTGCTGAACCAGCTTTCGCTATAGTAGATTAAGGGTTTTTTAATCAAACAAAACAGAAAACAAGAAATTGTTAAGGGAAAATAGTTTCAAGTTTTGGTAGTCATATGTACGGGATACATTTTTCTAAATACGAGTGTCACCGAATTATCTAATCTCTCGTTCCATGATGGGAATATAGCCTACATCATGGAGGGGTTTTTACATACATAAAATAATAACAGGAGCTGGCTAAAATAAAGAGTTTTATCACTGTTTTGCTGTTGCCAAACTTGATATTTTAATAAAGCTTTGGTGATTAAGATTTATTTCAAAGCGGTCTCACGAGCCAAAACCCTTTATCGATAGTCTTGACGACTTGTCAAATGCATTGGGCATGACAAAACAAACTGCCTTCATAAATATCCCCACCAGCGCATACTGAGATTGCCACTGGCACATGTTTTTAAGGACACACCTCAGATATTACCACCCTTCCCACCTCAAGCGAACTCATTTAAGAGAGGTAAATTACCAATTATGGCGCTATGATTTGAAAATAGAAGAGTGCCGGCTTTAACAGGTTGAAATTGCAAATGAGCATGCGTTTGACAATTGCGCTGGTTTAACACCAGCCGGAAATAGAGCCCTATATGTTTTTGGTACTGATTTAGTACTGATTTAGTGTGATCTTGGCGGTTATTAAAGGTGGGTCAAATCACAGAATTGTGCTGTTTATGCCATAGCTAAATCACATGGGAATATTGACTTATTATCTCCCAAAGCCCAGAGCAAGGTTACTTGTTTCTTTTCCTGCACCTGCACTGACTTCAGAGAACTGGATGTAAAAAAAAAAAAATGGGTAGGGATTCTCATATACTCATCTCCCAAATGTTTTCAGAACACTAAATATCTAGAGGACATGCAGAAGGAAGCTACTTTTAAAATTGTGTAGACGATCAAGAGAACTCTCCTTTCCGACAACCCAACAGGTGTCATTGAGGGGATTGGCTGAAGCTAATGACCCAATTGAAGGCTTAGCTAAGTGATAGACACGTCCATCCCTGGCATTTGACTGGATCTCTCTATCAAACGGTCCAAAGCCCTTTTAAACCTGCTGTGCCCCTGACCTATCAGTCCTGGGTCATGTTCAGTAGGAAACATTGTAGGAAAACATGATGCAACAGAAGAAGAAAAAATATCTGTGTTATTGTATAGGTAAACATAACCCTGTAACATATATTGTTACTTGTTTCAGTTGAAGTGAATATCAATGTGAATAACAATTTCGAATGCCAACAATTCATTGTCTTTATATCTTAATCATTTCTTACTTCACACTAATGTTTATTTATGTCATAATGCTGTCCGTAAGCACCACATTGTCTCTTGGAAAGAAAAAAAAGTCAGTGCCTTTAAGATGTGCAAGGGGTCATTGGATTTTTTTTCACTTTTTTTCTGTTTCTCAGTAAAGACCAAAGCTGGGGGAGAAAGATAATGTGTCCTTGCTACTCCATCTCTCTCTTGCTAGCAGACAGACCCATTCAATACTCTCTGGTTAATTATTTATCCAGGCAAAGAAATGTTAGACTCTTTCTTTCACACACACAGAAAAATTGTGATGGCTGAATACCAAAGCTTTATCAGCGCTTCAGACAGACACACTGCATCATCCCTGAACACAGCGCTCAGGCGTCACCATGGACACAGAGGGCAAGCCAAGTCTAAACCTGACCTATGAGGTTCAAATCCTCCCGATAGTTCAACAAAGCCTACCTCTATGTCACAGGACAGGTGAGAAGAGAACTCTTGGATCAATACATTTAGACTTCTTGAAAGTGTGTTGCTCAGACAGTCTGGGATATAACCTTTCTATCATCTGGGGTTTAAAGAAAATGTCACTGATTGAAAATGTCACCCAGGTTTGATGGGGCCTTGCTTGTCGTTAGAGTTATTGACGCGTGGTGCCCCTAACCTTTCTCTGTGTTTCTACATTGGAGTGGTTATTTATCATTTTAAGTTTGCTTTTTTAGTAACAAAATGCTTTTTGTCCCTTCACAGCTTCACTGACCAGCTGGCCAGATGGGGTGCCAATGCTGTAGGATGATTAAAAGGTGAGTAGGAGCATTTGTGTGTGTTTGTGTGTGTTTGTGTGTGTGTGTGTGTGTGTGTGTGTGTGCGCGTCAGGGTTTCCATTAGACTGCTTTCGACAGATAAAAAAATATGAAAAGCCGATAAATTGTTGCCGGCCAAATTGACCGGGAGAAAAAACAATCCCATTGCAAAATAATGCTTTTTATTCATTGATAGAAATATCTGTTGACGTAAATTAATTTGACCGACATGCGTATTGGTCTATAGGTTAATTAGCAACATTTTTGAATTAAATTGGGGTGTGTGTATTTTCGGTAGTCATCATGTATGCATGTATCACAAGCGCACAGCATACAGAGCCTGTTTTGAGCTAAATATCACTTGTCAGACACCGCTAGAACTGCTACTGCAGCACCTCAGCTCGTTGCTGCTGGAGTGAAAAGTGCTTTTGCACAACAATTGTAAATGCAATCACGTGTTAAAAATAGTTTTGATGGCCACGATTAAAAAGAGCTACTATTTTTATTTCTCAACTAGTAACTGAAGCATGCCTGTCATTCACCATTCAAGTGCATAGGTAACAGTAGGCAGGCTATCATCAGCACGTCACCCACCACTTTGCAATGTGAGCTAGAGGCAGTATGCATTTTGAAAACATATATTTAATTGTTTGAAACCTGAATGTTTTACTACATATTATGAGGCATGTCTTACCTTGCTTCAAAGTAGCTTAGGCAAAATCCAACAATAGAAATGTCATATGGCATTGAAACCAGGATTTCTCTCCTGTTCTCTTGGTTTTCATATCAAATGTATTTTTTGTCCAGAAGCCAAAGGCACAATCCTAGTTGTTGCATCTTTAGATTCCCCCTCTTTCTAAGTTTCAAACTGAGATTTTCATTTCTGTCACATATGGAACCGCTCACATCAGGTGTGCTGTTTAGAATGGTGTTTTCCTAGAATTACATTTAGGCAAACATTTCATTATAGGAGTTGCATGTTCTGTTTAGATGAATTACCATAATTGAAATGTGATTTCTGTCATCCTGAGCACGGTGGGCAGATGCCATAATGGGTTATGCACCCAATGCATATGGGTCCGGTAAATTTCTCAAATGGCCGTTAAATTAAAATCTTCCTGGTCACGTTGTCCGGTGTCACATTTTCCTAACGGAAACCCTGGTGTGGGTGTGCGTGCATGAGGGCTTCTGAAGTTTGTCTGTATTAACCCATTGTATTTATGTTTGTGTGAGGAGAGGGGGAAGGTTTACATATTGACAACAGCTCTCCATCTCTAAGCGAAGGTCACACTGCTAAACAAAAAATGTAAGATGGTTTTCAAAATCCAGTCCTTATTCTTACTGTCACGAGCTACAGCTACAGTATTCCCTGTATAGCCTTATCTATCCTATTGAACCAGATAGATGTTCTGAATGTCACTGTACATTCTCCTCCCATCCTAATGATTTCTTGCCTTCTGTTTCATGTAGATAGACATTATAAAGTGTCCCGACTCACAGTGACCTATAACATTGGCTTTCTGTATAAACATCGGGTCAATATGCCCATACTCATCTCATCACCCTCCTCTCTCGGCTTACTTTGCTGTAAGTGTGAATGTAAGAGGAAAGGGGGAAGGAGTAATACTTTTTGATTGAATATAAATGAAAAGGGATACACCGATTCACATACCGTAGTCTGTAATCCCTCCAACACACACACACACACACACACACACACACACACACACACACACACACACACACACACGCCTCTCTTTCGCATGTACAGGAAGGTAGAAAGACACACACACACACACACAACCTCTCTGTTTCTCACACTTTAAAATGCATGTGCACACACACTCACACACACACACACACCTCCCCTTAATTATTCTCAGTGTCACATTTCTTGGCTTAGCCATCTCCTGAGCGTATTAAACGGATTGGCTGGGTGGGACTGTACTGTAGGTTACTGGGTCAGGTCCCACTTTGGCTGCCTGCCCCCTCTCTCCAGTCTCTCACACCTTCTCATACCTGATCACAAATCACACAGGACTCCTGTGAAATCTATCAAGGCTGTTTTAGAAGACCAAATAGGTTACTACACCTCTTATGGCTGAAACACTTGCCTAGAACCACTTCGATTAGAATAGTAGCTAGCAGTAGTAGATGGATAGATTTTTGGTTTGCTTAAAAAACTTGCAGACATCTGTATGATTTATCCTCTAACTTTTTGCATTCCTTTGTTCAGGGAATTGATTGCCTCTACTACCTGCATTTCCTCTTTAGCATTAGACTGGCACTTCTTTGTATTGTAGTCACATCCGGAGTGGTATCTTGTGTGTTGTTGTGGCATCTCATCTATATAGTTAGCTCCACCATGTTCACCCAATCAGCCGATTTACATCACAGACATTCTTCGGTGGCACAAGCTGAAAATCCACCTCCTCTTTCCCCCTGCCTTGGCTATCACAATGAGACCCAATTCCCCAGCTCTTATTAGAAAGGAAATACACTATGTACAGTTGAAGTCGGAAGTTTACATACACTTAGGTTGGAGGCATTAAAACTATTTTTCAACCACTCCACAAATGTCTTGTTAACAAACTATAGTTTTGGCAAATCTACTTTGTGCATGACACAAGTCATTTTTCCAACAATTGTTTACAGACAGATTATTTCACTTATAATTCACTGTGTCACAATTCCAGTGGGTCAGAAGTTTACATACACTAAGTTGACTGTGCCTTTAAACAGCTTGGAAAATTCCAGAAAATGATGTCATGGCTTTATAAGCTTCTGATAGGCTAATTGACATCATTTGAGTTAATTGGAGGTGTACATGTGGATGTATTTCAAGGCTTACCTTCAAACTCAGTGCCTCTTTGCTTGACATCATGGGAAAATGAAAAGAAATTAGCCAAGACCTCATCCTTGGCTGATTTCTTGGGAGCAATTTCCAAACGCCTGAAGGTACCATGTTCACCTGTACAAACAATAGTACGCAAGTATAAACACCATGGGACCACGCAGCCATCATACCGCTCAGGAAGGTGACGCGTTCTGTCTCCTAGAGATGAACGTACTTTGGTGCGAAAAGTGCAAATCAATCCCAGAACAACAGCAAAGGACCTTGTGAAGATGCTGGAGGAAACAGGTACAAAAGTATCTATATCCACAGTAAAACGAGTCCTTTATCGACACAACCTGAAAGGACGCTCAGCAAGGAAGAAGCCACTGCTCCAAAACCACCATAACAAAAGCCAGACTACAGTTTGCAACTGCACATGGGGACAAAGATCGTACTTTTTGGAGAAATGTCCTCTGGTCTGATGGCCATAATGACCATCGTTATGTTTGGAGGAAAAAGGGGGTGCTTGCAAGCCGAAGAACACCATCCCAACCGTGAAGAACGGGGGTGGCAGCATCATGCTGTGGGGGTGCTTCACTGCAGGAGGGACTGGTGCACTTCACAAAATAGATGGCATCATGAGGAAGGAAAATTATGTGGATATAGTGAAGCAACATCTCAAGACATCAGTCAGGAAGTTAAAGCTTGGTAGCAAATGGGTCTTCCAAATGGATAATGACCCCAAGCATACTTCCAAAGTTGTGGCAAAATGGCTTAAGGACAAAAAAGTCAAGGTATTGGAGTGGCCATCACAAAGCCCTGACCTCAATCCTATAGAAAATGTGTGGCCAGAACTGAAAAAGCGTATGCGAGCAAGGAGGCCTACAATCCTGACTCAGTTACACCAGCTCTGTCAGGAGGAATGGGCCAAAATTCACCCAACTTATTTTGGGAAGCTTGTGGAAGGCTACCCGAAACGTTTGACCCAAGTTAAACAATTTAAAGGCAATGCTACCAATACTAATTCAGTGTATGTAAACGTCTGACCCACTGGGAATGTGATGAAATAAATAAAAGCTGAAATAAATCATTCTCTCTACTATTATTCTTACATTTCACATTCTTAAAATAAAGTGGTGATCCTAACTGACCTAAGACAGGGCATTTTTACTAGGATTAAATGTCAGGAATTGTGAAAAACTGAGTTTAAATGTATTTGGCTAAGGTGTATGTAAACTTCTGACTTCAACTGTATCAGAATAGGAACCGATGGGGTTGCTTTTTCTATTTATTCACAGAAGACTCATGCAATACACTTGCCAATTTGTCTGTTTTGTGAAGAAATAGTATTTGGGTTGTTATTGGGGTTTTTTCTGGGAATCCTACCTAAGCTTCTGTCTCACTTTTTGAAAGAAGCCTGAAATTCCACCTTGGCAGACACAGCTGTAGCCTGAACTTGGAGGAAAGACAAAATGGAAAACATTATTTTCTCAGTTTATAATTGTGAGGAGAGAGGGAGGGAGGGAGCAGGTAGAGGGAAGAAACTCAAGTGAAGGATACATTGGGGAGAGGACAATTGTGGGGAGAGAGAAGAAAGAAAGAAAGAAAGAAAGAAAGAAAGAAAGAAAGAAAGAAAGAAAGAAAGAAAGAAAGAAAGAAAGAAAGAAAGAAAGAAAGAAAGAAAGAAAGAAAGAAAGAAAGAAAGAAAGAAAGAAAGAAAGAAGGGTGGGGGAAAACTTGAAGGAAGATACTCGAGTGAGGGAATGAGAAGAGGACTGGAGAGAGGGAGAGGTTGTGGAGGACAATATCATACAGCGAGAGGATGAGTGCTCAAACACAGAGAGGAGAGAGGGGTGAGGTTGAAGCGAGAGGGAGAGGTAAAGGGTTGAGGACAGACAAGCTGAGCAAGAGACACCACACTTTGAGGTGTGAGATGGTGTGTGGGGGTTGTGTGATTTGTGGGGTATGAGGAGTGCTCAGGGAGTGCATGGTGAAAGAGAGAGGGAGTGTGTGATCAGCATAAGGTGCTCACAGCTGGAAGTGTCTGACAGCCTGTTACAAAGTCCACAAATAAAGGCCCCTATCTATACTGCCCCTGTACTATCTGTGTTAGTGTTTACCTTTTTCACTCTCTGTCTCTCTGATCTCTCTCTGTTGCTCTCTCTCTATTTCTGTCGCTCTCTCTCTCTCTGTCATTCTCTGTCTCCCTCTACCTCTATTCTCTCTCCTCAGACACAGGGGCATACAACAACAAAACAGAGAAAGGAGAAATATGCATAACATTTGTTTACATCAGACATTTTGAAAAAGACACTCAGGGGTACCTTTGCATCAGCGTCCTCTGAACTAATGTGGTCTCTTATCTCAAACCCCTGTTATTGTTCTTCACAGATGTTTTTTCTATTGCTGATGCATATTTTATCTTAAACAAAAGGTGTGTGTCCACTCCGTGTGTGTGTGTGTGTGGTGTGAGGTGTATTGGTAGTGTCTTTCACTACTAGGAGAGGTGTCCTTGTTTTGACAGTGTGCAAGGGAGTGTGTGAGGGTGTTTAATCGATTCTCAGGCAAAGCTGACACCCTGAGACTACTGTGTCAATGTGCCTAAATAGCCTGCCTCTCGTATTTCTTCTCTGTGTCTTAGAGAAACAATGAAAGTCATGCGTGACTGGTCCTTGGAAGTTGACAGTTCTCTATAGAACACAGGGACTGTTGACAAGACGGGAATAATAACTATTGTTATTGAATTGCTATTTGATTTATTCACATTTGTAAATAAACGTGAACTGCTGAATTAACTAAACATGCTATCTATGTGTTTATCTTTGTCTGTATCTAATGGTCTCCCTCTCCCCTTTCTCTATCTCTCTCTATCTCTTCCTCTCTTCTTCCCTCTCTCAGTTACATCTATGATCCGACCGTTCCGGTGGATGTCCACGGCAGGAAGAGGGACCCGGCAGAGAGCTCTCTCTACCGGCCCCACTACCTCCCAGCAGACGGTGTGGACCAGTCCAACACCAAGCAGAAGCAGGGCTTCCACAACCTGGGCTTCAGCAACAACAACAAGTACAACGATGAAGGAGGTGGAGGACGAGGAGGAGGCCTCAAGCTGGAGATCGACAACAACCAGATCAACAAGCTTCACGCCGTGCCCGCCAACCCAGAGAGGGGGCAGGCAGTCAAGCCTTGGGCAGGGGAGGGTGGTGGTGGTCTGTATATCCTCCATCCAGAGGGCCAGGTGCCAAGACAAGATCCATCTAAGGGCCCCAGCCAAGTCCCAATCTACCCCAACACACTCTCCCTGGATCATAGTCACAATCTGACCCACTTGGGTGACAATGACTCCCACAAGATTAGGATGGTCCAAAATGGCTTGGACGCCTCCATAGGGGACCGGTCCGGAGTTGGGTGCTACACCTCGTTGACGGACGAGCTGGATGAGGGGGTGGGGGGCACGCCTGAGTACCTGTGCGACACGGGGGACGAGGCGAGCGTCCTGTCTGCGGACATTCCAACCAGTACGACTAGCCTGTCCTCGGCAGACACGAAGGATGATAGGAGGGCGCCGGACGCCACTACCGTAGAGAGTGGGATCGGGATCTCGGTAACGAAGAGCGACGATCAGGGAGGGGAAGAAGATGACGTGCAGAGCGTCACAGACTCTATGGTGGCGGAAGCTCTGGGGGCTCTAGAGGCAGCGACCGCCGGGGAGGACTATGAGGACTAACTCTTTAAAAACTCTTCAATCTTTTCTACAAGGCCTCTAACTATTCCAAAAAACACAATCTAACTTTGATATCTATTTAGCTTCAATATCTGCTGGGGTGAACAGAACAATATTTTTTTTTAAACAAAAACATGGATTCATTTTTTAACATACTGTAGATCATACATATTCTTCAAGTGAGTCACGGACATATGTGTGACTATTTTTCCAAGGATTGGGTTGCGTAACGGTTGTCTGTTGCCTTAATGTTTGTTGTACTCTGAGGAGCAAGAGAGAATAATACTCTTGGCACTCGACTGTGAACATTCCCAGTGTCTTAATCCTAATTCCTAAACTACAGTACATTTGACACTCCTTGGTCTACACTGAGTATACCAAACATTAGGAACACCGTCCTAATGTTGAGTTGCAACCCCCGCCCCCCATTAGAACAGCCTCAATTCATCGGGGCATGGACTCTACAAGGTGTCGAAAGTGTTTCACAGGGATGCTGGCCCATATTGACTCCAATGCTTCCCACAGTTGTGTCAAATTGGCTGTATGTCATTTGGGTTGTGGACCATTTTTGATACACACGGGAAACTGTTGAGCGTGAAAAACCCAGCAGCGTTGCAGTTTTTGACACAAACCAGTGCGCCTGGCACAACCGGTGCGCCTGGCACCTACTACCAAACCACGTTCAAAGGCACTTACATTTTTGTCTTGCCCATTCACCCTCTGAATGGCACACATACACAATCCATGTGTCAATTGTCTCAAGGCTTAAAAATAATTATTTCACCTGTCTCATCCCCTTCATCTACACTGATTGAAGTGGATTTAACAAGCGACATCAGTAAGGGATCATGCAGTAGCTTTCACCTGGATTCACCTGGTCAGTCTGCCATGGAAAGAGCAGGTGTTCTTAATGTTTTGTACACCTTGTGTATAGTTCTAAATTTCTATGTTCCACCAACATAGTTCTACAGTGCTTATAGAATTTATATTTCTATATTATGTTCTATAAATGTTCTATTCAGTGGACATACATTAAGTACACGCTTAGAAAAAAGGTTTCCAAAGGGGTTCTTCGGCTGAACCCTCTGGAAAGGGTTCTACATGGAACCAAACATTTTTTTCAAAGGGTTCTGCTATGGGGACAGCCAAGGAACCCTTTTAGGTTCTAGATAGGTTATTGCCATGGCTTTGTTTGTCTTCAGAGAGCTTGCTGTGCTTCATTGTATGAACACACATTGACAGGTCATCTCCAGCTATCTATTTTTGTATTGTATCCATGTTGTTGTTGTTTTTTTTACTAGTTTTTCCTATGTTATTTATATCCTGACTGGTTGGCCCAGACCTTTCAGAGACATTGCCCAAAGCTTGGAGAAGAGAATTAGACAAGTGAAGAAAAATATAATAGAGGTAACCACATGGGTTGTTGTTGTTCCTGTCTGTTGTCTGACCAGTGACGTTAGTTCAGCTTACAACCTCCCATTGTGAAGCATACTGGGCTGACCGAGGGGAGACATGATGACATAAGACCCTATGAAAGGAAGGAATGATATCACTGATATACTTAGCATTTTCCCTCGTATGAAAACATTATACATTTGTGAAGGGTCTTTGTTTCAATGAAGGAACATTCTTTTTTTTATCATGACTATCCTTTTAAAGTCATTGTTTGTTTGCCAAAATCATTTCAATTCAAATGTATATATACATAAAAGGCATTTAGATATTTAATTTGCTATGATATGTACTGCAAAGTAGCCATAAATTATTTTTTAATCAAAGCACAGACATTTTCAGGGGCACAATATTTTAAGAAAGATAATTGGTCATGTTTCTATGGTTGCTCAAAAATCCCTATATTCCTCTCATACACACCCCTCTCCCTCTTCTCAAAATCTTTATTTTTTCCCCTTTATCTTTCTTTCTTTCTTTGTCTCTTTCCATCCCAGTTCCAATTATGTGCAAGAAAGACAAAACCCAGCTTGTAACACCTGTGTAGCCTGTGTGTGTGAGTGTGTGTGCATATGCGTACGTGTGTGTCTGTGTTTCTTTATTCGTTCCCTCATTCATTTGTTCTCTGAGGTCTGAGTGTGGGGTGTGTGTTTAGGGGATGGTAGCTGAAATGTTCCTCTGACAGCCCTATGATGTGCCTTGCAGGCAGAGCCTTGGGTCCAGGCTTAACGAAGGCCCCAGAGCATTAATCAGGCCAAAAGAAGACGCCAGGGACTCACAAACACCCGCTTAAGTACAACACCCTGGCTAAGGCGGTAAACATGCTAACTTTGGCTCACCACATGATAGCTGTTAGTATGTCTCTCCCAAAAAGCTTTTTTAGAAGATCTTTTGACGTTTCTTTTTTTTTGCCGCTTTCTCTCGCCAATCCCTTTTTCGATTTTCTTCCCCAAGTTTTGTCTCTGTTTGTCTTGGTATAATCACACACCATTTTTTTTTTTTGGATGGGGGGTTACGTTTAAAAGGAGCATCCACCCACCAACCTATCTTTGTTACTGTGGCATTATAGGGTCAAGTGCTTTTTGCCAGGTCTTTAAGCTGTAATGTGATTGCTTCTGCCTTAAACAGTGGCCTTCCTCTTAGGGCTCGATTCAATGTGTATCGCTAAAGATCTGCGCTATAGCACGATTGAAATTTAAAGGCAATGTTACCGCGTTCTCGGAGACTGCATTCCTGGTAAACGTTGCATATGTCGGCTCAATCGGAAATGACCTTTTTATTTCAATCGCGCTATAGCACAGATCTTCAGTGCTACGGATTGAATCGAGCCCTTAATATCGCCTTGTAAAGTTGCTCTTTTCATTAGAAGGAAAACTGAAATGTGACTCAGCTACTAAATCCTCTCAGACAGAGATCACATGGTGTGGAGGCTGTTATTACACATCTCACACAATAGTACCAAAGATTTCATCTCACTACTGAATGACAGACAGTATGGGCTTCATAATGGCCTGCGATGTCACACACAGTGGGATAAACTAGCTACTACCCCTTCAACCATCTTGGGATCTTACTTTTGGTGTGTGTATGTGTGTGTGTGTGTGCTTGCATGTTTGTGTGTGTATGAACAGTAGACAGAGGGGTACAGTTCCAACTCTGATACCTGGGGTTGAAGGTCAGATAGAAATCTATATGTTGAAGAGTGAATGGAGCTTTGTCTGTCCAACCTGTACAGTAGATTGTCTATTTCTCATTATAAACAGAACAGTACCCTTGAGAAGAACCGCACATTGTGAAGAAAGACAGATTTCAGTGGACAAATAAAGGGTTCTATTTTAAAATGTGTGTACATTGTACGGTCTCTGTAAAATTCACATAAATAAAATGGCCATGAAAATAATTGTTGGCACCGGTGATATGTTTGATTTCCGTATATGGTGTTTTAATTAGTTCCTAGTCCCTTATGTACATTGGGTTAGAGAGATGTGGGGTGTACATTTAAAAATGTTGGTTTTCTCAAGGCTGTTGGGTTTGTCAACGATAATTATGGTGTAGTTACTTAAAGGGATAGATCACATAACTTAAATACCCTGTTAGTCTACACCGGGACAGTGGGTTTGATTCATGGGACAACCCATACGTAAAATGTATGCATGCATGACTGTTTTGGATAAGAGTCTGCAAATGGCATATATATATATATATATATATATACATATATATACATATATATATATATATATATATATATATATATATATATATATATATATATATATATATATATATATATTAATAATATATTATTTAGAGGAGAGCTGGTCTGAAATCAGTTTTTAACGACAGAAAATAACTACTGTAACCATTGAAGCTCTGCCTAAGGATGAGTTACATTTCCCTAATCATGTGACCTACATGACATCCCTGGTAAACTTCACTCTGGGAGATATAGTGTGAACAGCACGCAGGGAAGCAGGACAGCATTTATTTTGTATTTACAGATTCATGTTTCACACCACAGTTAAATACACAACACTGAGAGGAGGGTATCAGTTAAGTAATTGAACTATTACTACTGCCAGAGAAATAAGCCCAGAATAAATTAGTTATTTTGAGAAGGGCTGTTGCGGTGACCATATTACCACCACACCGGCGGTCACGAGTCATGAAGGCAGTCAAATTCCACATGACCGTTTAGTCACGGTAATTAGGCTTCTCCAAGCTATGATGCTGCTGCTGGTCATTAGTAGCCTACCAAACTTGCTAACTGCCTGGTACTCAGCACTCTATTGTCCCTCTTTCACTCTGACATCAATGCAAATGTATTCGAAGATCTAATCAAACACTTCATGAGAGCCCATGAGCTCATGTTGCGCAACATTTCTATAGGCTATGCAATTGCGGGAGAAAACAGAGGATCCCTTCAGCTTTCTATAGGCTAGGGCTACTATATTTATTTCTCAACTTCCCTAATATTAAGCTCATTGCTTATATTTATAACAGGAGTATAGCCTACCTGGCTGGCATGAAAATAAACCACGGGGAAAAGCATTCTCCATTCGCTATTTAAGTGCTGCCCCTGTTTCAATACAGGTGCATGATAATGGTCCATTCTAAATCAAAACAAATTTCACACATACAGTGGGGAGAACAAGTATTTGATACACTGCCGATTTTGCAGGTTTTCCTACTTACAAAGCATGTAGAGGTCTGTACATTTTATCATAGGTACACTTCAACTGTGAGAGACGGAATCTAAAACAAAAATCCAGAAAATCACATTGTATGATTTTTAAGTAATTCATTTGCATTTTATTGCATGACATAAGTATTTGATACATCAGAAAAGCAGAACTTAATATTTGGTACAGAAACCTTTGTTTGCAATTACAGAGATCATACGTTTCCTGTAGGTCTTGACCAGGTTTGCACACACTGCAGCAGGGATTTTGGCCCACTCCTCCATACAGACCTTCTCCAGATCCTTCAGGTTTCGGGGCTGTCGCTGGGCAATACGGACTTTCAGCTCCCTCCAAAGATGTTCTATTATGTTCAGGTTTGGAGACTGGCTAGGCCACTCCAGGACCTTGAGATGCTTCTTACGGAGCCACTCCTTAGCTGCCCTGGCTGTGTGTTTCGGGTCGTTGTCATGCTGGAAGACCCAGCCACGACCCATCTTCAATGCTCTTACTGAGGGAAGGAGGTTGTTGGCCAAGATCTCGCGATACATGGCCCCATCCATCCTCCCCTAAATACGGTGCAGTCGTCCTGTCCCCTTTGCAGAAAAGCATCCCCAAAGAATGATGTTTCCACTCCATGCTTCACGGTTGGGATGGTGTTCTTGGGGTTGTACTCATCCTTCTTCTTCCTCCAAACACGGCGAGTGGAGTTTAGACCAAAAAGCTCTATTTTGTCTCATCAGACCACATTACCTTCTCCCATTCCTACTCTGGATCATCCAGATGGTCATTGGCAAACTTCAGACGGGCCTGGACATGCGCTGGCTTGAGCAGGGGGACCTTGCGTGCACTGCAGGATTTTAATCCATGACAGCGTAGTGTGTTACTAATGGTTTTCTTTGAGACTGTGGTCCCAGCTCTCTTCAGGTCATTGACCAGGTCCTGCCGTGTAGTTCTGGGCTGATCCCTCACCTTCCTCATGATCATTGATGCCCCACGAGGTGAGATCTTGCATGGAGCCCCAGACCAAGGGTGATTGACCGTCATCTTGAACTTCTTCCATTTTCTAATAATTGTGCCAACAGTTGTTGCCTTCTCACCAAGCTGCTTGCCTATTGTCCTGTAGCCCATCCCAGCCTTGTGCAGGTCTACAATTTTATCCCTGATGCCCTCACACAGCTCTCTGGTCTTGGCCATTGTGGAGAGGTTGGAGTCTGTTTGATTGAGTGTGTGGACAGGTGTCTTTTATACAGGTAACGAGTTCAAACAGGTGCAGTTAATACAGGTAATGAGTGGAGAACAGGAGGGCTTCTTAAAGAAAAACTATCAGGTCTGTGAGAGCTGGAATTCTTACTGGTTGGTAGGTGATCAAATACTTACAGTGGGGGAAAAAAGTATTTAGTCAGCCACCAATTGTGCAAGTTCTCCCACTTAAAAAGATGAGAGAGGCCTGTAATATTCATCATAGGTACACGTCAACTATGACAGACAAATTGAGAAAAAAAATTGCCTCTCACTGGCTCTCACAGACCTATAACTTCTTCTTTAAGAGGCTCCTCTGTCCTCCACTCGTTACCTGTATTAATGGCACATGTTTGAACTTGTTATCAGTATAAAAGACACCTGTCCACAACCTCAAACAGTCACACTCTAAACTCCACTATGGCCAAGACCAAAGAGCTGTCAAAGGACACCAGAAACAAAATTGTAGACCTGCACCAGGCTGGGAAGACTGAATCTGCAATAGGTAAGCAGCTTGGTTTGAAGAAATCAACTGTGGGAGCAATTATTAGGAAATGGAAGACATACAAGACCACTGATAATCTCCCTCGATCTGGGGCTCCACGCAAGATCTCACCCCGTGGGGTCAAAATGATCACAAGAACGGTGAGCAAAAATCCCAGAACCACACGGGGGGACCTAGTGAATGACCTGCAGAGAGCTGGGACCAAAGTAACAAAGCCTACCATCAGTAACACACTACGCCGCCAGGGACTCAAATCCTGCAGTGCAAGACGTGTCCCCCCGCTTAAGCCAGTACATGTCCAGGCCCGTCTGAAGTTTGCTAGAGTGCATTTGGATGATCCAGAAGAGGATTGGGAGAATGTCATATGGTCAGATGAGACCAAAATATAACTTTTTGGTAAAAACTCAACTCGTCGTGTTTGGAGGACAAAGAATGCTGAGTTGCATCCAAAGAACACCATACCTACTGTGAAGCATGGGGGTGGAAACATCATGCTTTAGGGCTGTTTTTCTGCAAAGGGACCAGGACGACTGATCCGTGTAAAGGAAAGAATGAATGGGGCCATGTATCGTGAGATTTTGAGTGAAAACCTCCTTCCATCAGCAAGGGCATTGAAGATGAAACGTGGCTGGGTCTTTCAGCATGACAATGATCCCAAACACACCGCCCGGGCAACGAAGGAGTGGCTTCGTAAGAAGCATTTCAAGGTCCTGGAGTGGCCTAGCCAGTCTCCAGATCTCAACCCCATGGAAAATCTTTGGAGGGAGTTGAAAGTCCGTGTTGCCCAGTGACAGCCCCAAAACATCACTGCTCTAGAGGAGATCTGCATGGAGGAATTGGCCAAAATACCAGCAACAGTGTGTGAAAACCTTGTGAAGACTTACAGAAAACTTTTGACCTGTGTCATTGCCAACAAAGGGTATATAACAAAGTATTGAGAAACTTTTGTTATTGACCAAATACTTATTTTCAACCATAATTTGCAAATAAATTCATTAAAAATCCTACAATGTGATTTTCTGGATTTTTTTTTCTCATTTTGTCTGTCATAGTTGACGTGTACCTATGATGAAAATGACAGGCCTCTCTCATCTTTTTAAGTGGGAGAACTTGCACAATTGGTGGCTGACTAAATACTTTTTTTCCCTACTGTATGTTTTGAGATTAACTTTTCATACAATGTCTATGTTTGGGATTCAAAGAAAAGGGTAGAGTTATAAGCCTGGTCTCAGATTTGCACATGTGCCAACTTCTTTGACTATCCTTGTTGTAGGCTATAGGAGTTGGTTAAAGCACATACAGTATCTGGAACACAAGTATTCAGGTCTCAGATAAACTTTATTAATCAAGCAAATGTGCTTCGCCGAATCACCTCCGTTGCACTACAACATAGGGTTGCTGTTGTGACAGTTTTAGCAAGGTGTTAATCAAACAAGACAAGTTTTTCTGAAGTTTAAAGGCCCAGTGCAGTCAAAAACATGATTTTTCTGTGTTTTATATATACTTCCACACTGTTGGAATAATATTGTGAAATTGTGAAAATTATGATAATGCCCATTTAGTGTATAGCTGTTTGAAAAGACTGCCTGAAATTTCTGCCTGTTTGGTGGGATGGAGTTTTGGCTTGCCTGGTGACATCACCCTAATTCGCATACCGCCCCAATAGATCCACAGATGATGCTATCTTTATTGCACTTCACACTGCCCTTTCCCACGTGGACAAAATGAACACCTACTTGAGAATGCTGTTCATTGAGTACAGCTCAGCGTTCAACATCAGAGTGCCCTCCAAGCTCATCACTAAGGTAAGGACCCTGGGACTGAACACCTCCCTCTGCAACTGGATCCTAGACTTCCTGACGGGACTCCCCCAGGTGGTGAGCGTAGGCAACAACACATCCGCCACGCTGACCCTCAACACAGGGGCCCCTCAGGGGTGAGTGCTTAGTCCCCTCCTGTACTCCCTGTGCACCAACGACTAGGTGGCCACGCACGAGGTACTTCATTGTTACCCAAAAATTATTTGATATTAAGATAAAAACAGCTGCATTGGACCTTTGAAGTTCTCCCCCGGGGGCGGATAACTTCTTCTTCTTGGCTAACACAACATGGCATCTCAACAGGAGCCACATGTTATGTAGCAACCTTACGAACACAGCACGCAGCACTGAGCAGCCTGCAACATAAGGGAGGGAGAGAGAAAGAGAGACATTATTCCTAACATTATTTCAGTGTTGTTGATTTAAAGGATCCAATGCAGCCATTTTTATCTCAATATTAAATCATTTCTGGGTAACAATTAAGTAACTTAATGTGAAAAGAAATAGCTTCTTAGCAAAGAGTAATTTCTCAAGCAAGACTTTTGCTAGGACTGTCTGGGAGTGATATAAGTGGGGAGGGGAAAACTGAAAACCTATCGGCAGATAGGTTTGGAACTCTAGATCAAACAAATTTTACAATAAAAGGGCATTATCATAATTTTCACAATTTCACAGTATTATTCCAACCTCATAGTGTGGGAATATATATAAAAAACACAGGAAAATCACATTTGACTGCACTGGGCCTTTAATAGTATCCTCTTGCTACTTCCATTGCGATTATGTACCCATAACATATCATGTGAACTTAGTTAATTGAACAGAGAGAAAAAGAGAGAGGAGAGAATAGGGAGAAGGATAGATATTATAACCAAGCATGGGTGTCACCAGTTTGTCCAAGGTAAGAGCGAGGGCAAACAAGACTAGAGTCAATATTTGCTCAAGGTCCTCTCGTTGCTATCCCATGTCCTGTACTCTGTCACCACTCAGGGCTAGTTTTCAACCTGACGCTTTCTACCCTTAATCCCAACTACTGTTTACCCCCTGTGTGTGGGTGCATGCGTGCGTGTACATTAGGGTAGGATAGTATTAGCTAATGTCTATAGCCATGGGTGTGGTGATGTAGAGAAGGCTGGTGTTTTAAGCATAGTTACTATAATGAATGCTCCAATTCTATTGTTGTGAGGTATTTTTCCACTACATGCAGAACGTCATTGTCAACGTCTTGAAATACAATCACCCCTGCAGTATTATTACAATTTACACATGACAGGACACTGGTAGTGACAATGTCGTGACATTCATAAACCAGTCCACAACATTACCTCCTGTCATTAACACAGTAAATATAAGTTGGTGTCGGCAGTGGCGATTTTAGCATGTAAATCTTGGTGGAGCAAACTTTTAAAAAAATGTTTCGATGCATGCCAGCAAAGCCACAACACAACACTAAACAATACATTAATTGTACTATAAACGGTGACAAACGGTGCCCACAAACTGTTACGGCCTACATAAAGCTGTCGTGAAGATGGCGTAGCAGTGCGGTCGCGGTTTTATTCATTGTCCTAGTGTAAATATCCCGTTTCTTGTTTTTTTGTCTATTTTGTATATATTTCTAAATTTTTACTTTTCATTCTTTAACTAAATATACTTTCCTGCAACCCGCCTCACCCAACGTGGAAAGGATTCTATTATTTCTTTATAACTTTCATCAAGAACCTTAAGCTGAAACGAGTGTAGCTGCAACTGAATGGCTACTTGCTATTAGTCACCGTTAGCGTCTTCACCATTGTCCGTGGCCTACACTATCCACCAGCCAGCTCTAGCTCTAGCCTGGACAATTCGTCGGCCAGTCTGCACAGCGTGCTATCGACCCAGAGCTTATTGGACTTTCTGCCGGAATCACTGGACCCTAGCGCCGGATCATCGCAACCAGCTAGCTAGCTGCAACCTGTTGTTGGCTAATTACCATTGCCCTATAGCAAGCACCAGTTAGCCTTGAGCTAGCCTCAGGCCCATCTCCCGGCTATCTACCCTCTCTGTCAACCGGACGGGACCTCCTAGTGTTGACACTGAGCCCCGCCGATCCAACACGACTGGTTTGCCGACGAAATCGTCTGATGTGGTTTCAACAGGCTTCCCGTTGCGACGACCACGAAGATCCATCTGCCAGCCACGGCCCGCTAGCACACGCAAACTACAACTGTGCTCCCTGCTAGCTGTGCTAAAGCACCAATTTGAACTGCTCTCGGACTCACATATTGCTGTTCACTGGACCTTATGATCACTCAGCTGCACAGCTGATTCCTGCTGGACTGTTCCTTTACACGGTACCCTGTCCTGTTTATTCTGTTTAGCCTCAGCCCAAACGTTATCGCTATTACCAGTTGTTGTCTTAGCTCTCTCTAATAACACCTGTGATTGCTTTATGCCTCTCTCCCATGTCAATTATGCCTTGCCTATTGCTGTTTGGGTTAGTTCTTATTATACAATTTCACTGTAGAACCCCTAGTCCCTCTCAAACTGCCTCAAATAGTTCCTTTGTTCCACCCCCCATACACGCCGAGACCGGCTCAATCGGTGCCTCCAGTGATGCTATCTCTTTCATTGTTACCCAACGCTTAGGGTTACCTGAACTGTACTCATATCCTTCCATATCCTTTTCTGTACATAATGCCCTGAATCTTTTCTACAACGCCCGGAGAACTGCCCCCTTTATTCTATGTACCCAATGCACTAGAAGACCAGTTCTTAAAGCCTTTAGTCGTATCCTTATTCTAGTCCTCCTCTGTTCCTCTGGTGATGTAGAGGCTAACCCAGGCCCTGCAGCCCCCAGTATCACTCCTACTCCCCAGGAGCTATCATTTGTTGACTTCTGTAACCGTAAAAGCCTTGGTTTTCTGCACGTAAATATCAGAAGCCTCCTTCCTAAGTTTGAGTTATTCACTGCGTTAGCACACTCCGCCAACCCTGATGTTCTAGCAGTGTCTGAATCCTGGCTTAGGAAGGCCACCAAAAATGCTGAAATTTCCATCCCCAACTATAACATTTTCCGTCTAAATAGAACTGCCAAAGGGGGTGGAGTTGCAATCTACTGTAGAGATAGCCTGCAGAGCTCTATCATACTATCCAGGTCTGTGCCCAAACAGTTTGAGCTTCTACTTCTAAAAATCCACCTTTCCAGAAATAAATCTCTCACTGTTGCCGCTTGCTACAGACCCCCCTCAGCCCCCAGCTGTGCCCTGGACACCATATGTGAATTGATTGCCCCCCATCTATCCTCAGAGTTTGTACTGCTTGGTGACCTAAATTGGGATATGCTTAACACCCCGGCCATCCTACAATCTAAACTAGATGCCCTCAATCTCACACAAATTATCAACGAACCTACCAGGTACAACCCTAAATCCGTAAACATGGGTACCCTCATAGATATCATCCTGACTAACTTACCCTCTAAATACACCTCCGCTGTCTTCAACCAGGATCTCAGCGATCACAGCCTTATTGCCTGCGTCCGTAACGGGTCCGCGGTCAAACGACCACCCCTCATCACTGTCAAACGCTCCCAAAAACACTTCAGCGAGCAGGCCTTCCTAATTGACCTGGCCCAGGTATCCTGGATGGATATAGATCTCATTCCGTCAGTAGAGGATGCCTGGTTGTTCTTTAAAAGTAATTTCCTCTCAATCTTAAATAAACATGCCCCATTCAAAAAATACAGAACTAAGAACAGATATAGCCCCTGGTTCTCCTCAGACTTAACTGCCCTTGACCAGCACAAAAACATCCTGTGGCGTACTGCATTAGCATCAAATAGCCCCCGCGATATGCAACTTTTCAGGGAAGTTAGGAACCAATATACACAAGCAGTTAGGAAAGCAAAGGCTAACTTTTTCAAACAGAAATTTGCATCCTGTAGCACTAACTCCAAAAAGTTTTGGGACACTGTAAAGTCCATGGAAAATAAGAGCACTTCCTCCCAGCTGCCCACTGCACTGAGGCTAGGAAACACTATCACCACCGATAAATCTACAATAATCGAGAATTTCAACAAGCATTTTGCTACGGCTGGCCATGCTTTCCACCTGGCTACCACTACCCCGGCCACCAGCTCTGCACCCTCCGCTGCAACTTGCCCATGCCCCCCCCCCCCCCGCTTCTCCTTCACACAAATCCAGACAGCTGATGTTCTGAAAGAGCTGTAAAATCTGGACCCCTACAAATCATCTGGGCTAGACAATCTGGACCCTTTCTTTCTAAAACTAGCCGCCGAAATTGTCGCAACCGCTATTACTAGCCTGTTCAACCTCTCTTTCGTAACGTCTGAGATCCCCAGAGATTGGAAAGCTGCCGCGGTCATCCCCCTCTTCAAAGGGGGTGACACTCTAGATCCAAACTGTTACAGACCCATATCCATCCTGCCCTGCCTTTCAAAAGTTTTTGAAAGCCAAGTTAACAAACAGATCACCGACCATTTCGAATCCCACCGTACCTTCTCCGCTATGCAATCCGGTTTCCGAGCTGGTCATGGGTGCACTTCAGCCACGCTCAAGGTCCTAAACGATATTATAACCGCGATCGATAATAGACAGTACTGTGCAGCCGTTTTCATTGACCTGGCCAAGGCTTTCGACTCTGTCAACCACCGCATTCTTATTGGCAGACTAAATAGCCTTGGTTTCTCAAATGACTGCCTCGCCTGGTTCACCAACTACTTCTCAGATAGAGTTCAATGTGTCAAATCGGAGGGCCTGTTGTCTGGACCTATGGCAGTCTCTATGGGGGTGCCACAGGGTTCAATTCTTGGGCCGACTCTTTTCTCTGTGTATATCAATGACGTCGCTCTTGCTGCTGGTGACTCTCAGATCCACCTCTACGCAGACGACACCATTTTGTATACATCTGGCCCTTCATTGGACACTGTGTTAACAAACCTCCAAACGAGCTTCAATGCCATACAACACTCCTTCAGTAGCCTCCAACTGCTCTTAAACACTAGTAAAACTAAATGCATGCTCTTCAACCGAACGCTGCTTGCACCCGCCCACCCGACTAGAATCAATACTCTCGACGGGTCTGACCTAGAGTATGTGGACAACTACAAATATCTAGGTGTCTGGTTAGACTGTAAACTCTCCTTCCAGACTCACATTAAGAATCTCCAATCCAAAGTTAAATCTAGAATCGGTTTCCTATTTCGCAACAAAGCCTCCTTCACTCATGCTGCCAAACATGCCCTCGTAAAACTGACTATCCTACCGATCCTTGACTTCGGCGATGTCATTTACAAAATAGCCTCCAACACTCTACTCAGCAAATTGGATGTAGTCTATCACAGTGCCATCCGTTTTCTCTCCAAAGCCCCATATACTACCCACCACTGTGACCTGTACGCTCTTGTTGGCTGGTCCTCACTACATATTCGTCGCCAAACCCACTGGCTCCAGGCCATCTATAAATCACTGCTAGGCAAATCCCCGCCTTATCTTAGCTCATTGGTCACCATAGCAACACCCACCCGTAGTATGCGCTCCAGCAGGTATATCTCACTGGTCATCCCCAAAGCCAACACCTCCTTTGGCCGCCATTCCTTTCAGTTCTCTGCTGCCAATGACTGGAACAAATTGCAAAAATCTCTGAAGCTGGAGACACTTATCTCCCTCACTAACTTTAAGCATCAGTTGTCAGAGCACCTTACCGATCACTGCACCTGTACACAGCCCATCTGAAATTAGCCCGCCCAACTACCTCATCCCTATATTGTTATTTATTTTGCTCATTTGTACCCCAGTATCTCTATTTGCACATCATCTCTTGCACATCTATCATTCCAGTGTTAATACTAATTGTAATTATTTTGCACTATAGCCTATTTATTGCCTTACCTCCATAACTTGCTACATTTGCACACACTGTATATATATTTATTTATGTTGTATTTTTGACTTTGTTTTGTTTTACCCCATATGTAACTCTGTGTTGTTGTTTTTATCGCACTGCTTTGCTTTATCTTGGCCAGGTCGCAGTTGTAAATGAGAACTTGTTCTCAACTGGTTTACCTGGTTAAATAAAGGTGAAATAAAATAAAATAAAATAAAAAGCTGTCCCAACAGAAGAGCTTCCTTTTCAGCACCATGGAGTGAATCCTTACCACCGCTACACCTGGCTATCAACGGAGCCTTGTCTGGCAGCGAAACAGTTCATTCAGCCTCATTTCCTGTTTGGACTATGACACTATGAGCCTTTTGAATCAAAACATTTACGTGAACTCGGGTGATAAAGTTTAATTGAATATTATCCTCAGACTGACCTGTTGTGACTGAGGTGGTCCTGCTCATGGGGGGCTCTGTCTCCGTTGGCGATGTAGGCATGCTCCCGTTGGAGTCTGTTATGAGCAGGGTCCACCTTTCTCTGGCAGGCCTTTCCTTGTCACACTTTGTCACCCGGAACCTGACAGATCAGACCATAACACCGGTGACAAAGATGACATAACATCATGGCCACTAACATGCTTGCAATTGACAATAACTGGAGGAATCAAGTTAAGAATAAGTACTATTAGGAGTACAACAGCGGCAACTACTGGCAATGAGGGGTTAAATTGTGGAGAGGCAGAGATGCAGTGAGAATCATGACAACATAAATACACCTAAAAATCAACCCATGTTGGATAATATTCTACCTATAAAATCTCAATTCAACCCCTACTGACAATTCACATCTACACTCCCCTCCATATGTATTTGGATAGTGAAGCTACATTTTGGCTCTATACTCCAGCATTTTAGATTCGTGAATGTTTCATATTAGGCGACAGTAAATAATCTCAGCTTTATTTGAGAGTATTTTTATACATATGTTTTAGAAATGAAAGCGCTTATGCATCTAGTCCCCCCATTTGAAGAAGTCATACGTATTTGGACAAATTCACTTATTGTGTATTGAAGTAGTCAAAGGTTTAGTATTTGGTCCCATATTCCTAGCACGCAATGACTACATCAGGTTTATGACTCTACAAACTTGTTGGATGCATTTGCGGTTTGTTTTGGATTATGTTTTGCCCAATAACAACTGAAATGGTGAATAATGCCATTTTGGAATCACTTTTGTTGTAATTAAGAATATAAGATGTTTCCGAACACTTCTACATTCATTTGGATGCTACCATTATTATGGATAATCATGAATGAATCGTGAATAATGATGAGTGAGAAGGTTACAGAGGCACAAAGATCATAAGCCCCCAAAATGCTAACCTCCCCTGTTATTGGTGAGAGGTTAGAATTGGGGTTGGGCGGTTTCCAGATTTTCATATCTTCATACCGTCCTTCTCTCATTCCTTTATTTACAGTATTACCGGTTTAGTACACAAGGGGGCTCCAAAAAATGCAAAAAATATCATTGGGCGTCTATTACCAGAATGCTAACAAAATTAGCACAAGTAATAGCACATTTCCATGGAGGCTGCTAGCTAAACATGGTAACAAGCGCAAATGACAGGCAATCTAGCTCACAAAGTTACACAGTGGTTTCTCAATTAAACGTTTCGAGATTATGCCGCGGGACATTGAGGTAATTTGTGGTTTAGTATGTTACCCTGCGTCACTGCTTCATTGCTCCAGACCACCGCAAGGGGGAGTTAGAGTGCTGATTATGCTTTTGGGTAGAGTGTAAAGCATTGGTCCCAAGGTGCTAATGTGTCTCTACCTGAATGAATGCTGTCAATCAATGGGCGATAAAAACAAATAGAAACTGATATATAGCCTCGTGTAGCTCAGTTGGTAGAGCATGGCGTTTGCAACACCAGGGTTGTGGGTTCGATTCCCACGGGGGGCCAGTATGAAAAATGTATGCACTCACTAACTGTAAGTCGCTCTGGATAAGAGCGTCTGCTAAATGACTAAAAATTTAAAATATAAAAAGGTAGGAGCTGCCGAATGTCATTTTTGGTGAGTTTGGACATTACAAGCGAATATGAACGAGAGACATTGTGCAAATGAACAAACTTTTGATGCATACTTGTCTGAAGGAAGAACAGTAGTGGCTCTGTAGCAGCATGTGTACACGCTGTGTCTGTGTGGAGTCTGGATTCGCTAGGGCAAAGGGCCTGCCAGCTCTGCTCGGAGAAGAGGGGGGAGGAGCAGATGGGCAGAGAACTGAGAGGGGGAAAAAATCAAGAAAATCAAGATAGCAGTGGCAGCTGTACAGATAACTCATCCAAAAGGGCTTTGACTTCTCAAACACGGCAGAAAGCTAACACAATATGATGCCCCGTCACCTTATAATTCAGCCAGTTACTTAGATAACTAGCAAGTTAAACTTATTGTCGCTTTAACATAGACTTCTGCATTTCTCACGCAGGAAAAAATATAAAACGGATAAGAAATATCTTCAAACGTTTTATAAACGCAGATCTAAAATGCTTCTTATTGTAATTTCTGCCCGGCATCAAACTAATATCGTGCTTCAGTTGCACTTCTCCACTGGATGAGAATTCACAACAAGCATTCTATCAGCATCTGATTGATGTGTAGCTACTTTGCTCAGGTACTTCTTTCAGTGTAGCCAGTCTACTATTATCTGGTAGATTGCAAGATTAACTTTAAACAAAACATTAGGAAATGTAGCTGGCTACATTCTTTCTATTATAAACATAGCAAAAAATACCTTGATTTTTCATTGTAAGCTCATTTACCTGTGTGGCTGCCAGCCAAATAGCGTTGCACTTCTGTTGTCATCTGATGAAAATGAAGCTATTTTCTGCCGAATGTGTTGCACTAATGTATTTTCTATGAAGGAACACTATAGTTGCACGTCCCTGATCACTCTGTTGAAAAAATATATATATAAAACGCGACCCCAGTCAATACACAGCTGGACTCGCCTGCTCCCGTTGTGCTATTAACAAACAAACAAACATGTTCTGGGGAACTATGGTAAGCTTCATAATGTAAAATAATGTGACAGGTGACATGAAGAATGTGATCTGCTTTATCACCTAACATATAGCACAAGTTGACTGCAGGTATTTATTTAAAAACCAGCTACAAATATGAAAACGTGTTGAGAAACTTAGTTTCAATGATATTGGGGGTATTGAAAAACAATCCCGTGGCTATTTCCAAATACCCTGGTATACCGCCCAAGCCTAGTTGGCATGTTTTGTTGTAGCCTCTGAATGGCATCACTCATCATTATTCATGATTCATGATTTTTCTTAATCATGGCATTATCACGATTAATTTAGAAGTGTTCAGAAACATCTTATCTACTCAGTTAGAAAGAAAATTACTGGCCTCCCGAGTGGCATCGCAGTGCTACAGGCGTCACTACAGACCCGGGTTCAATCCCAGGGTGTGTTGCAGCCGGCTGTGACCGGGAGACCCATGAGGCAGCGCACAATTGGCCCAGTGTCGTCCGGGTTAGGGGAGGGTTTGGCCAGCCGGGATGTCCTTGTCCCATCGCGCTCTAGCGACTCCTTGTGGCGGGCCGGGCACATACATGTACGCTGAATTCGGTTGCCAGTTGTACGGTGTTTCCTCTGACACATTGGTGTGGCTGGCTTCCGGGTTAAGCGAGCAGTGTGTCAAGAAGCAGCGCGGCTTGGCAGGGTCGTGTTTCGGGGGACGCATGGCTCTCGACCTTCACCTCTCCCGAGTCCATACGGGAGTTGCAGTGATGGGACAAGACTGCAACTATTTTCATTTTAGCAGACGCGACTTACAGTTAGTGAGTGCATACATTTTCATACTGGCCCCCCGTGGGAAACGAACCCAAAACCCTGACGTTGCAAGCGCCATGCTCTACCAACTGAGCTACAGGGGACTACAACTACCAATTAGATATCACGAAATTGGGGAGAAAAAGGGGTAAAAATATTTAAGATAGAAAATTACTCCATTCACCATTTAGTTACTATTGGGCAAAAACACAACCAAACGCATACGTTTGTAGATTCACAAGCTTGATGTAGTCATTGTGTGCAAGGAATATAGGACCAAATACTAATCTTTTGACTACTTCGATACACTATAAGTGAATTTGTCCAAATACTTATGACTTCTTCACATGGGGGAGACTAGATACATAAGGTGCTTTCATTTCTAAAAGGTAAAACAGATATGTATGAAAATATCCTCAAATAAAATGTAACATGCTGTACTGTCGCCTCATATGAAACATTTTACTTCAAATCCAAAATGCTGGAATATAGAGCCACATTTTTTATTTTAGCTTCACTGTCCAAATACATAGAGGGGAGTGTATATTAAAGGTCCAATGCAGCTGATTTGATCTCAATATCAAATCATTTCTGGGTAACAATTAAGTACCTTACTGTGATTGTTTTAAATTAAAATTATCCAAAATAAACAAAAATAGCTTCTTAGCAAAGAGTAGTTTCTCAAGCAAGAATTTTGCTAAGACTGTCTGGGAGTGGTCTGAGTGGGGAGGGAAAACTAGCTTATTGGCAGAGAGGTTTGGAACTCTTTCTTATTGGTCTATTAACAAAATTTACCAGGCAGGCCAAAACTCCATCCCACCAAAACAGGCTGAAATTTCAGGCAGTCTTTTCAAACAGCTCTTACACTTAAAGGGTTCATCATCATTTTCAAAACGTCACAGTATTAGTCCAACCTCATACTTGTGGAAAATCTAATTTTTTACTACACTGGGCCTTTAACATCAACATAACAAATGGTCCTCACATGCCAATCAACCATAACCTAACATTGATATTACAGTCAGAGTTGATCAATAGTGACATTAGTGTGATGTTATTTAAGATGTATTCCTGCCTGACCCGGGGGCTATGTTATGATTCTCACTGAGGATCCCATAACATCACACTCCCTGGCACTTGACAGATTCAATTAAATCACGTAATGAATATTCCCTCCCAGGTCAGCGCGACCCCAGATGTACGCTTCCATTCATCTGGATGAGCAAATTAAAACAGAGGCCACTCTTCATTCAAATCAGCTATTCTACAGGAAGGGAGAAGTGGAGGATTGTTGATACACACTCATTCACTTGAACTGGGCAGTCTCTCTCAGTGAGAAAAAATTCATGCACATCCACAAACCTTTATACTGACACAATCACCACCACCACCACCACCTTTCCTGTCTCTCAGACACTCTCGCTCTCTCTCGCTCTCTCTCTCTCCTACCTCCCCACAGCCAGCACAGTGACCACTCCTTGGCTCCTCCTCTTGCTGGACACGTGCGTTATCAGAGGCCACTTCTTGTGGTTGCAGCGGTTCTTGAGACCCTCCGTGCCTCCGATGGTGTGTAGGTGATTGCAGGTGTGTTTGGCCGCCCCCGGCGGGGACCCGGGGGAGATAGGAGTCACCGGGGGGTGGGGGAGGTTGGAGTCAGTGGTAGGCTGTGGAGGGAAAGAAGGTTGAAAGGGTTAAGAAGAAAAAAAGGAAGACACTCCAGCACACTGGTGATATACGCTCGGCAGACAATCTCACAACAACGAAAGGTTTACTGTAAACCAGAAGAAAATAATCTGACCTTATTAGAAGACACTCTAGTAGACTCTAGTATTCATGATCATGAACCTTGGTCCTGGAGAGCTACATGGAGTGCAGGCTTTTGTTCCAGCCCAGCACTAACATACCAGATTCCACTAATCCAAATCAGTTTATTTGTGGGAATTATGGGATTCAGTGCTGGACTGGAACAAAAACCCTGCGGCACTCTCCAGGACCGGAGATGACAACCCCTGCTCTAGTAATTGGACAGAGTGTATCTGTACTGTACTATTTCAAGCCGGCTGCACTCTCTTGTTTAAATTATTAAGGCTTTATTATTCAGGTTTGTCCTAGGGAGACCTAAAGTGGAGGAGTGTGCGAGAGTGTACTATATGTGGTGATACTGTGCTGTTGAGTTTGAGAGGAGATGCAAGACACATTTTCCAAAAGGGACACAATAAAGAAATTATTATTAGAGTGTGAGTGTGTGTGTGTATATATACACAATGTGAAGGAGTGTGTGAGAGAGTGCAGGAGTCCTGCCTTAAAGTAACTGCCCAGTGTTTCCACATTTCTATGAAATATGACCAATAATTAAAGCTGCAATATGTCACTTTTTGTGGGACCCGACCAAATTCACAGAAATTTGTGTTATAGATTTAAATTTTTACATTTTAGTCATTTTGCAGACACTCTTATCCAGAGCGACTTACAGGAGCAATTAGGGGAAGGGGGCCTAAAATTAACACCTGCCACCTGCCAAAATGCGGGTAGATTTTGGCATTGGCGGGTAAGATGTCTATTTCACCAACCACGTTGGTGGATTGTCAGGGCTCCACAGTGCTAGCATTTCACTCGCATTTGTGAATAGAAATAGTCAACTATGATCACATTTATAGTCAAATAAATGCTGCAGTAGCCGTTTTCAAAGTATTTCTGCCGTTTTATTTCATAGCTGGTAAATTAAAATCGCACAAAGTCAAAGAACTACGAATCCTATAGCTATAGCCTATTCCACCTCGCGCTGCAACACTGCCTGGCTGGGGGCTGTGCGCACATCTATAAATTTTTAGAAGCGTTGCGCACAGGCATAAATGTTGGTCTAAATGTACTTGAAACAAAAGTATATTGAAGTGAGACTTTGTCCTTGTGTTTCTTGCCAATTTACATTGTTTTGTTCACAAGCTAGGTTGTTTTTCTATGTTTTAGTTTCAACTGCTAGGGAAGAGAAGACAATGCTTGTACTAGTCAGACTCAATCTCACAGGCAGAAACATGACTCGAGTTGCATTACCAAGGTAACCTCCCACTCTTAAAAGGGCAGGTGAAACATTTGTCTCATCTGTGATATTTTGGTTAAAAGACTCAAGTCACAAAAAAAGAAATTAAACAATATACCACATTACTTCTTACTAGTAATAAATGTATTGTTTTAGAAACATTACAAAGCATGCTCATCCATTTTTTTGTGTTTTGTTGGTGTAATTTTAGCAGGGAAAATATATATAAGAAATCTGAGTGGCTGGTAGATTTTTTTTTATCTACCTGCCACAGTGGCTGGTGGACCAAAAAGTACATGTTATGCCCTAGAAGGGGGGGATGGGGGCAAGTGTATAAATTGAGCAGTATAATAAGAGTCTGGTAGCAGTAGTTCTGGTGTGTGTGTGTGTGTGTGTGTGTGTGTGTGTGTGTGTGTGTGTGTGTGTGTGTGTGTGTGTGTGTGTGTGTGTGTGTGTGTGTGTGCACGCGCGCATATATGTCTGTGTGGGTCTGTGCATGAGTTAGTGAGATGTGTGCTAAGGTGCGGAGAATCAGAGCAGGTGGTCAGTCCAGTTCAAGTTTTAGGCAGTCTGATGGCTTGTAGATAGAAACTGTCTGTCTCGGAACCTGTTGATATCAGACCTCATGCACCGATACTGTCTGCCCGACGATACGGGAGACAACAGCTCGTGGCTGGGGTGTGTGGGGCCCTTGATGATGCTGCGTGCCTTCCTCAGGAACCGTTTCGAGTAGATGTCCTGGATGGGTTGGATCATGGTCCCAGTGATGTACTGGGCCATCTTCACCACCCGCTGGAGGGCCTTGCGTACCAGGCCCTGATGCAACCGGTCAGGACGCTCTCGATGGTGCAGCGGTAGTATTTGGAGAGGACCTGAGGCATCATGCAGAATTTCTTCAACAGCCTTAGAAAGTAGAGATGCTGTTGCGCCCTCTTGACAAGAGTGGTGGTGGTGTTGGTCCATGACCAATCCTTAGTGATGTGGACGCCGAGGAACTTAAAACTCGTGACTCTTTACTGCAGTCCCATTGATGTGGATCGGGCATGTTCCCTCCTATGCTTCCTGAAGTCAACAATCAACTCCTGTGTTTTGCTGATGTTGAGGAAGAGGTTGTTTTCATGACACCACAATGCCAGTTAACTTACCTCTTCCCTACAGACTGACTCGTCTTTGTTGGTTATCAGGCCTACAACCGTGATGTCGTCAGCAAACTTGATGATGGAGTTGGTGTCTTGCAAAGCCACGCAATCGTGGGTGAACAGGGAGTACTGCAGAGGACTGAGGACACACCCCTGGGGGGCCCCTGCATTAAGAGTCAGTGTGGAGGAGGTGTTGTTGCCAATCCTCACAGCCTGTGGTCTGCCCGTCAGGAAGTCCAGGATCCAGTTGCAGAGGGTGGTGTCCAGACCCAGGGATCCAGTATGAAAAATGTATGCACTCACTAACTGTAAGTTGCTCTGGATAAGAGCGTCTGCTAAATTACTAAAATGTAAATGTAAAAAATTTAAGCTTGGTGTCGATCTTGGTGGCAACAGTAGTGATGAATGCTGAACTGTAGTCAATGAACAGCATTCTCACATAGGTGTTCCTCTTGTCCAGATGTGTTACGGAAATTGCATTGTCAGTGGATCTGTTGCAACGGTAGGTAAATTGGAGTGGGTACAGTGTGCCTGGCATGCTGGCCTTGATGTGGGCCATGACCAGCCTCTGTGAGCACTTCATGATGACTGAGGTGAGTGCGACGGGGTGATAGTCATTTGGGCATGTCACCTTGTTTTTCTTGGGCAATGGGACGATGGTGGTCTCCTTAAAGCAGGTAGGGACTACAGCCTGGGACAGGAACAGGCTGAAGATGTCAGCGAAGACGCCCGCCAGCTGGTCAGCACACACTGAGGATGCGGCCAGGGATGCCATCTGGGCCGGCAGCTTTGTGAGCATTCACTCTATTGATAGTTTTCCTCACGTCAGCCTCAGAGAGCGAAAGCACCTGGTCGTCCGGAGCAACAAGAATCTTCCTGGATGGCTTGGTTTCGTCTGCCTCGAAGCGAGCATTTAATGTGTTAAGCTGGTCTGGGAGGGAGGCTTCTGTGGGCACAGCACAGCTGGATTTGCCTTTTTAGTCTGTAGTCCTTGCCACATGCGACATGAGTCTGAGTTGTCGAACATCAATTGACGTTTGAGTCTATTTTCTTTTTGCGTCCCTAATGGTCATGTGCAGTGGCTGTTTGTGTATGCGGGAATCAGAGCGCCCTGCTTATTTTGGTGTCCATTATCTTGCAAAATATACCCGTTCCATAAATGACCCCCCTCTGTCACCCCTCTTGAGCCGGCCTCTCCCTCCCCTGAGTGTTCTACTGGAAGCCTGCCCACCATGACAGAGAGCGAGAGAGCGAGAGAGCGAGAGAGCGAGAGAGCGAAAGGGGGGAGAGGGAGGGAGAGAGTGAGAGCACAAGGAGGGGGAGAGAAAGGGCAGGGCATTAATAGAGACAGACCGACTGACAGACAGAGAGGCAGAAGTGGGTAGCACGGAGAGAGAGATAGGAACCAGGGAGAAAGACAGAGATTGAGCCAAAGACAGACAGATAGAGACAGACGGAGACAGACAGAGGTGCACGGAGCATTGTTGGGAAATGAGTGGTGTCCCGTCCAGCGGACTTTGCCGGAAGACCCAATGCCTTGCCCATACCTAATCCTGCCTCGCCGCTGCCACGCCAAGATCTATTCATCCCCACCGTTACTTAAAAGTAACTTCACTCAACCTTTATTTTCTTCCTCCTCTCTCTTTCCACATTCATCCCTCCTTGTACATGATTCATGGTCGTGACTGCCGGCGTTGCTCTTTGGCTCTTCAGATAATCAACCAGGGGAGAGTAAAGACGTCTCATCTTTGACGTGTGTGTATGTTCTTTGATGGACGAGGCCCTGTCTATGAACTGTAAAGTAGGACCCATTCACCATTAACAGCAACAAAGATAATCTTAATTAAACTGTCAGAGGGGAGCATCATGTCACTATTATGAATCAGGTTGGTTTCAGGTTGGTTACCTAGCCTAAGCTGGTTACTGAGTGAATGTATTTAGGCAGCCATACTTTCCTTTTCAGTCTCTATGAAACGACTGTTCACTTTGGAGTGCATTGAGTCCACAATCAGAATGACAATATTATGTTTTGATTATATTAACATTGTGAGTCGCAAAAGTCCTGGGTGTTCTGGCCTCAATCCAAATGTATCAACACCACAAAGAATGGCTGAGAGACCTATTGCATTCAATTCCGCATTCACTTCACTGAACCAAACGACACCTCTTGAGATCAGGGGCCATTGTAAAGACAGACAACATTGCCATCTTGTGGCTAAGAAAGTAATCATACCCAACTGTATCCTTGGAAACCAGCCCTAAAAACTCTCCCTTGTGTAGAATTTTAGAACATTTTCATAGCCCTCAACATGAAATGACATCAGACAACCTTAAGAGTTGTGCGTTACTTTCAGAGTTGATATTTTACGAGTGATGATATTAGAGCAGGCAGCAGCAGAGAGAGTTGTGCCAAGTTTTATTGCAGTGAGAGAAGACATGAGGGACTATTTACCCATCGGAGTCAATGCTGTTTTCATTAATCATGGCTTTGAGGGCATCGGAGTTTGCTGTGGAGAGAGAGAGAGAGAGAGAGAGAGAGAGAGAGAGAGAGAGAGAGAGAGAGAGAGAGAGAGAGAGAGAGAGAGAGAGAGAGAGAGAGAGAAAATATGGGGTGGGAATTAGCAAGGAAAACGCGCAAGCTACTTCAAAAGGGGGAACATTTATTGGAAGATCGTTGCAGCTGATAATCTCTAAACACAATTAAATGGTGCACAGCAAGCAATTACCGGGAGCACAATCAGTCCATGGAATATAACCTCTGTGTAGGCCATATGCAAGCACAGCAACCAGGGAAAAATGCATCTATAAATTAAAACGACAGTCTTAAAAAAAAAAAAGAGACACATTAGGCCTATATTTAGTAAGTAATTACAAAGTATGAAGAAAAACTTAAAGGTAGGGACACAAGAGTATCCACATATTGGTTCACAATTCTGAAAAGTCATTGATTAGGACAAAATGTTAAAATACATGCTCAGAGCTATGTCATTAATACATCATTACACTGAACAAAAATATAAACGCAACATGTAAAGTGTTGGTCCCATGTTTGCATATGCACTTAAATCTTATTTCTCTCAAATTGTGCAAAAAATGTGATTACATCCCTGTTAGTGAGCATTTTTAATTTGCCAAAATAATCCATCCACCTGACAGAAGCTGATTAAACAGCATGACCATTACACAGGTGCACCTGCAACTCTAAAATGTGCAGTTTTGTCACACAACACAATTCCACAGATGTCTGAAGTTTTGGGGAAGCGTGCAATTGGCATGCTGAATGCAGGAATGTCCACCAGTGCTGTTGCCAGATCATTTAATGTTGATTTCCCTACCATAAACTGCCTCCAAAGTCGTATTAGAACATTTGCCAGTATGTCCAACCGGCCTCACAACCGCAGACAACATGTATGGCGTCATGTGGGCGAGCGGTTTTCTGATGTCAACGTTGTGAACAGAGTGCCCCATGGTGGCGGTATGGTACAGGCAGCCATAAAATACAGACAACGAAAACAATTGCATTTTGTCTATGGCAATTTGAATGCACAGAAATACCGTGACGAGATCCTGAGACCCATTGTGAGGCCAATTTTTTGTTTTAAGGTATCTGACCAACAGATGCATATGTGTATTCCTAGTAATGTGAAATCCATACATTAGGGCCTAATGAATTTATTTCAATTGACTGATTTCCTCATATGAACTGTATCTTTGAAATTGTTGCATGTTGCGTTTATATTTTTCTTCAGTATAATGAACTACAATAAATTATGAGGGAAAACTCCAAAGTGCTTCAAGGACACAGAAGTAGAAGTATAGCTTCAGTTGACACTAACTAAATAGATATGATGACAGATGTGTGGAAACATCTGAGTCACTTTAGTCAAAAGACCATGTGTAGGTCCTGTTTCCTCTAACCAGTTAAAATAAGCAGATTGGCCCACTAACTATGACTGTACACTACAGTATAATCCTACCATCTTATTATCGCTTATCATCGTATGCCTGGCCAGAGGGCATTTCAACACGCTATAAGCGCCTGTCTGATCTGAATGGAAGGAAGGAGAGTATTAATCAGTATTAGGTCCCTGAAGGGTTTGTACAGTTGTGCAGTACATCAAATTTCAATCAATCAAATTGTATTTATAAAGCCATTTTTACATCAGCAGATGTCACAAAGTGCTATACAGAAACCCAGCCTAAAACCCCAAACAGCAAGCAATGCAGATGTAGAAGCACGGTGGCTAGGAAAAATTCCAGAGAAAGGCAGAAACCTAGGAAGAAACCTAGAGAGGAACCAGGCTCTGAGGGGTGGCCCTTTCTGGCTGTGGGTGGAGATTATAACAGTACATGGCCATTAAGGCCAGATCTTTCTCCAAGATGTTCAAACGTTCATAGATGACCAGCAGGGTCAAATAATAATCACAGTGGTTGTAGAGGTTGCAACAGGTCAGTACATCAGGAGTAAATGTCACTGTGGCCCCGTCCGACGATACCCCCGGACAGGGCCAACCAGGCAGGATATAACCCTACCCACTTTGCCAAAGGACAGCCCCCACACCACCAGAGGGATATCAACAGACCACCAACCTACTACTATGAGACAAGGCTGAGTATAGCCCACAAAGATCTCCTCCACTGCACGAGCCCGAGGGAGCGACAAACCAGACAGGAAGATCACGTCAGTGACTCAACCCACTCAAGTGATGCACCCTTCCGAGGGACGGCATGGAAAGCACCAGTAAGCCAGTGACTCAGCCCCCTTAATAGGGTCAGAGGCAGAGAATCCCAATGGAGAGACAGTAACCAGCCAGGCAGAGACAGCAAGGGCGGTTTGTCGCTCCAGTGCCTTTCCGTTCACCTTCGCACCCCTGGGCCAGACTACACTCAATCATAGGACCTACTGAAGAGATCAGTCTTCAGTTACGACTTAAAGGTTGAGACCAAGTCTGCGTCTTTCACATGGATAGGCTGACCATTCCATAAAAATGGAGCTCTATAGGAGAAAGCCCTGCCTCCAGCTGTTTGCTTTGAAATTCTAGGGACAATAAGGAGGCCTGCATCTTGTGACCGTAGCGTACGTGTAGGTATGTACGGCAGGACAATATCAGAGAGATAGGTAGGAGCAAGCCCATGTAATGCTTTGTAGGTTAGCAGTAAGACCTTGAAATCAGCCCTAGCCTTAACAGGAAGCCAGTGTAGAGAGGCTAGCGCTGGAGTAATACGATCAAATTTTTTAGTTTATTTAGTGCTTTATCCGGGTAGCCGGAGAGTAGAGCATTGCAGTAGTCTAATCTAAAAGTGACAAAAGCATGGATTAGCTTTTCTGCATCATTTTTGGATGAAAGGTTAATGATTTCTGCAATGTTACGAAGATGGAAAAAAGCTGTCCTTGAAATATTATTGATATGTTCGTCTGTACAACCATCAATATTAATTGTCAGATCCAACAGAAGATCTCTTAGTTTCTTGGGACCTAGAACTTGCATCTCTGTTTTGTCCGAGTTTAAAAGTAAAACATTTGCCGCCATCCACTTCCTTATGAAACATGCTTCTAGTGTAGGCAATGTTGGGGCTTCACCGTGTTTCATCGAAATGTAGAGCTGTGTGTCATCCGCATAGCAATGAAAGTTAACATTGTGTTTCTGAATGACATCACCAAGAGGTAAAATGTATAGTGAAAACAATAGTGGTCCTAAAACGGAACCTTGAGGAACACCGAAACTTACAATTGATTTGTCAGAGGACAAACCATCCACAGAGACAAATTGATATCTTTCCGACAGATAAGATCTAAACCAGGCAAGAACTTGTCCGTGTAGAGCAATTAAGGTTTCCAATCACTCCAAAAGAATGTGGTGATCGATGGTGTCAAATGCAGCACTAAGATCTAGGAGCACGAGAACAGATGCAGAGCCTTGGTCTGACGGCATTAAAAAAAAGTAATTTACCACCTTCACGAGTTTGGTCTCAGTGCTATGATGGGGTCTAAAACAAGACTGAAGTGTTTCGTATACATTCTTTGTCTTCAGGAAGGCAGTGAGTTGCTGCACAACATCTTTTTCTAAAAATGTTGAGAGGAATGGGAGATTCGATATAGGCTGATAGTTTTCTACATTTTCTTGGTCAAGGTTTGGCTTTTTCAAGAGAGGCTTTATTACTGCCACTTTTAGTGAGTTTGGTACACATCCAGTGGATAGGGAGCCATTTATTATGTTCAAAATAGAAGGACCAACCACAGGAAGTAGCTCTTTCAATAGTTTAGTTGGAATAGGGTCCAGTATGCAGCTTGAAGGTTTAGAGGCCATGACTATTTTCATGAATGTGTCAAGAGATACAGGATTAAAAAACTTGAGTGTCTCCATTGATCCTAGGTCCTGGCAGTTTTGTGCAGACTCAGGACAGCTGAGCTTTGGAGAAATATGCAGATTCAGATTCAGTCCGTAATTTGCTTTCTAATGATCATGATCTTTTCGTCTAAGAAGTTCATGAATTCATCACTGCTGAAGTGAAAGGCATCCTCTCTTGGGGAATGCTGCTTTTTAGTTAGCTTTGCGACAGTATCAAATAGAAATGTTGGATTGTTCTTATTCTCCTCAATTAGGTTGGCAAAATAGGATGATCGAGCAGCAGTGAGGGCTCTTCGATATTGCTCTGTACTTCCTTTCCAAGCTAGGAGGAAGACTTCCAGTTTGGTGGAGCGCCATTTACGTTCCAATTTTCTGGAGGCTTGCTTCAGGGCTCGGGTATTTTCTGTATACCAGGGAGCTAGTTTCTTGTGACAAATGTTTTTTTTGTTTTTAGGGGTGCGACTGCATCTAGGGCATTACACAAGGTTAAATTAAGATCCTCAGTTAGGTCGTTAACTGATTTTTGTACTCCGACGTCCTTGAGTAGGTGGAGGGAGTCTGGAAGGGCCTCTAGGAATCTTTGGGTTGTCCGAGAATTTATAGCACGGCTTTTGATAGTCCTTGGTTGGGCTCTGAGCAGATTATTTGTTGCGATCGCAAACGTAATAAAATGGTGGTCCGATAGTCCAGGGTTATGAGGAAAAACATAAAGATCCACAATGTTATTCCACGGGACAAAACTAGATCTAGGGTATGATTGTGGCAATGAGTAGGTCCGGAGACATGTTGGACAAAACCCACTGAGTCGATGATGGCTCCGAAAGCCTTTTGGAGTGGGACTGTGGACTTTTCCATGTGAATATTAAAGTCAACAAAAATTTGAAAATTATCTGCCATGACTACAAGGTCCGATAGGAATTCAGGGAACTCAGTGAGGAACTCTGTATACGGCCCAGGAGGCCTGTAAACAGTAGCTATAAAAAGTGATTGAGTAGGCTGCATAGATTTCATGACTAGAATCCCAAAAGACGAAAACGCAGTCATTTTTTGGGGGGTAAATTGACATTTGCTGTCGTAAATGTTAGCAACACCTCCGCCTTTGCGGGATGCGTGGGGGATATGGTCCCTAGTGTAACCAGGAGGAGAGGCCTCATTTAACATAGTAAATTCATCAGGCTTAAATCATGTTTCAGTCAGGCCAATCACATCAAGATTATGATCAGTGATTAGTTCATTGACCATAACTGCCTTGGAAGTGAGGGATCTAACATTAAGTAGCCCTATTTTGAGATGTGAGATATCACAATCTCTTTAAATAATGACAGAAATGGAGGAGGTCTTTATTCTAGTGAGATTACTAAGGCAAACACAGCCATGTTTAGTTTTGCTCAACCTAGATCGAGGCACAGACACAGTCTCAATGGGGATAGCTGAGCTGACTACACTGACTGTACTAGTGGCAGACTCCACTAAGCTGGCAGGCTGGCTAAAAGCCTGCTGCCTGGCCTGCACCCTATCTCATGTGCAGCATGCCACTTGAGCGGGTCAAGGCTTTGAGTTGAATACTTCGTATATCGTCATCAGGCAATCTGGCTCTATTAAGACTCTGACTCACAGAATGTCACCTAATGAGAGTGAATCAATGGCACTGTACTGGTGCTGTCAATACATTTCCTGGGCTTGTTGACTCACTGTAGACCTATATTACCAAGAGTAATCAGAGCAGGAAGTCTAATGTCCATTGCTATTGATTTTTGGCCCAAGCAAATCTCTTCTTCTTATTGGTGTCCTTTAGTAGTGGTTTCTTAGCAGCAATTCGACCATGAAGGCCTGATTCACACAGTCTCCTCTGAACAGTTTATGTTGAGATGTGTCTGTTACTTGAACTCTGTGAAACATTTATTTGGGCTGTAATTTCTGAGGCTGGTAACTCTAATGAATGCAGCAGAGGTAACTCTGGGTCTTCCATTCCTGTGGCAGTCCTCATGAGAGCCAGTTTCATCATAGCGCTGGATGTTTTTTTACGACTGCACTTGAAAAAACGTTCAAAGTTCTTGACATTTTCCGTATTGACTGACCTTCATGTCTTAAAGTAATGATAGACTGTCGTTTCTCTTTGCTTATTTGAGCTGTTCTTGCCATAATATAGACTTGGTATTTTACCAAATAGGGCTATCTTCTGTATACCCCCCCTACCTTGTCAACACAACTGATTGGCACAAACGCATTAAGAAGGAAAGAAATTCCACAAATTAAATTTTAAGAAGGCACACATCTTAATTGAAATGCATTCCAGGTGACTACCTCATAAAGCTGGTTGAGAGAATGCCAAGAGTGTGCAAAAGCTGTCATCAAGGCAAAGGGTGGCTATTTGAAGAATCTCAAATATAACATATATTTTGATTTGTTTAACACTTTTTTGGTTACTACATGATTCCATATGTGTTATTTCATAGTGTTGATGTCTTCACTAATATTCTACAATGTAGAAAATAGTAAAAATAAAGAAAAACCCTTGAATGAGTAGGTGTTTTAAAACTTTTGACTGGTAGTGTACATCCCTTCCCTTACATTAAAGGATGAATGACACTCAGGTAGACAGATACATGTGCCTGCGTGGAACACACACACACACAGTATGGGGTCTTTCGGTGACCGTGTGACACATTAAGGTGAACTTCCTGTTTTCAGAATAAGACACTTGTGTGCATGGACAGCTATTGCATAATCACACAAACCACATAAACATGGGGATAACGTGTTTTGAAATGACTAAACACCAGCAAATCAGCTCCAAGTGATACAAATTTAGGAAATCTGTTCCAAAGTATACAGTTGAAGTCGGAAGTTTACATAAACCTTAGCCAAATGCATTTAAACTCAGTTTTTCACAATTCCTGACATTTAATCTTAGTAAAAATCCCTGTCTTAGGTCAGTTAGGATCACCACTTTATTTTAAGAATGTGAAATGTCAGCATAATAGTAGAGATAATTATTTATTTAAGCTTTTATTTATTTCATCACATTCCCAGTGGGTCAGAAGTTTACATACACTCAATTACTATTTGGTAGCATTGCCTTTAAATTGTTTAACTTGGGTCAAACGTTTTGGGTAGCCTTCCACAAGCTTCCCACAATACGTTTGGTGAATTTTGGCCCATTCCTCCTGACAGAGCTGGAGTAACTGAGTCATGTTTGTAGGCCTCCTTGCTCGCACACACTTTTTCAGTTCTGCCCACAACATTTCTATAGGATTGAGGTCAGGGCTTTGTAAACCATTTTGCCACAACTTTGGAAGTATGCTTGTGGTCATTGTCCATTAGGAAGACCCATTTGCGACCAAGCTTTAACTTCCTGACTGATGTCTTGAGATGTTGCTTCAATATATCCACATAATTTTCCTTCCTCATGATGCCATCTATTTTGTGAAGTGCACCAGTCCCTCCTGCAGCAAAGCACCCCCACAGCATGATGCTGCCACCCCCGTGCTTCACGGTTGGGATGGTGTTCTTCGGCTTGCAAGCATCCCCCTTTTTCCTCCAAACATAACGATGGTCATTATGGCCAAACAGTTCTATTTTTGTTTCATCAGACCAGAGGACATTTCTCCAAAAGGTACGATCTTTGTCCCCATGTGCAGTTGCAAACTGTAGTCTGGCTTTAATATGGCGGTTTTGGAGCAGTGGCTTCTTCCTTGCTGAGCGGCCTTTCAGGTTATGTCGATATAGGACTCGTTTTACTGTGGATATAGCCCTTTTGTACCTGTTTCCTCCAGCATCTTCACAAGGTCCTTTGCTGTTGTTCTGGGATTGATATGCACTTTTCGCACCAAAGTATGCTCATCTCTAGGAGACAGAACGCGTCTCCTTCCTGAGCGGTATGATGGCTGCGTAGTCCCATGGTTTTTATAGTTGCGTACTATTGTTTGTACAGATGAACGCGGTACCTTCAGGTGTTTGGAAATCGCTCCCAAGGATGAACCAGACTTGTGGAGGTCTACAATTTTTTTTCTGAGGTCTTGGCTGATTTCCCCATGATGTCAAGCAAAGAGGCACTGAGTTTGAAGGTAGGCCTTGAAATACATCCACAGGTACACCTCCAATTGACTCAAATGATGTCAATTAGCCTATCAGAAGCTTCTAAAGCCATGACATCATTTTCTGGAATTTTCCAAGCTGTTTAAAGGCACAGTCAACTTAGTGTATGTAAACTTCTGACCCACTGGAATTGTGATACAGTGAATTATAAGTGAAATAATCTGTCTGTAAACAATTGTTGGAACATTTACGTGTTATGCACAAAGTAGATGTCCTAACCGACTTGTCAAAACTATAGTTTGTTAACAAGAAATGTGTGGAGTGGTTGAAAAATGAGTTTTAATGACTCAAACCTAAGTGTATGTAAACTTCCGACTTCAACGGTATGTGATCGTATACAAATGTAAGCAAGGTTTTAAATTATGTTTTAGTCAAATATATCTGTTTGGGCTTCTTGCGGTCAATTTGTAGTCTACAAATTATTTGTAAATTTGTTCCGGCCCCCTGACCATCCGCTCAAGAGAAAAATTGTCCCGCGACTGCATCTAGTTGATGATCCCAGGTGTAGGGTTTAGGGGACAATTTGGGATTTGCCTAAAGATATCATTTCATTTAGATTTTAGTCATTTAGCAGACACTCTTATCCAGAGCAACTAGGGTTAATTGCCTTGCTCAAGGGCACATCGACAGATTTTTCACCTAGTCAGCTCAGGGATTAGAACCAGCAACCTTTCAGTTACTGGCACAACACTCTTAACCACTAAGCTACCTGCCACTTAGTGGTTCAGAGGATAAATAAAAAAGAGGGGGCCATTAACAGGGAACGATGGCAACATGACAGTCCTTAAATGGAGGATATAGTGGACTGCTTGATTCAGAGTTGATGAAGGAAGTGTAGTGAAAAATAAACAGGGTTGTTTACAACTCTTTTGTCCCTAAACAATGAGAGGTTTCAGACAGTACAGGAGAGGCCCAACCTCTGTAGGGACAAACCTAATGGGAATTCCCATAGTCCTGGTCGAGAAACCTCTCCATTCTGTAGTCATAGGTGAAAGTAGATAGTGGAGTCAGCAAGCCCAGGAAATATACTGACAGCACCAGTACAGTGCCATTGATTCACTCTCATTGGGTGACATTGTGTGAGTCAGAGTCTTAATAGAGCGAGATTGCCTGATGATGATATACAAAGTCTTTATCCCTTACAAAGACTGCAATCTCAGCCTCCATTACGAGAGACGAGGCATACATTTTTATGTCAATGGCTCTAATAGGTGGGTAGAGACAGGAAGAAGATTTGTCTATTTCAGCCACATCCCGTTGCTGACAGTTGTATGAAATCGAGCACACAGCCATGCAATCTCCATAGACAAACATTGGCAGTAGAATGGCCTTGCTGAAAAGCTCAGTGACTTTCAACGTGGCACTGTCATAGGATGCCACCTCAGTTCGTAAAATTTCTGCCCTGCTAGAGCTGCCACGGTCAACTGTAAGTTCTGTTATTGTGAAGTGAAAACGTCTAGGCGCAAACAACGGCTCAGCCATCTGGCAATCCTACGGACTAATCTGGGTTTGGCGGATGCCAGGAGAACGCTACCTGCCCCAATGCATAGTCCCAACTGTAAGGTTTGGTGGAGGAGGAATAATGGTCTGGGGCTGTTTTTCATGGTTCGGGCTAGGGAAATCTTAACACTACAGCATACAATGACATTCTAGACGATTCTGTTTGGGGAAGGCCCTTTCCTGTTTCAGCATGACAATGCTCCTGTGCACAAATCAAGGTCCATACAGAAATGGCTTGTCGAGATTGATGTGGAAGAACTTGACTGGCCTGCACTGAGCCCTGACCTCAACCCCATCGAACACCTTTGGGATGAATAGGAATACCAACTGTGAGCCAGGCTTAATCGCCCAACATCAGTGCCCGACCTCACTAATGCTCTTATGGCTGAATGGAAGCAAGTCCCCGCAGCAATGTTCCAACATCTAGTGGAAAGCATTCCTAGAAGAGTGGAGGCTGTTATAGCAGCAAAGGGGGGACCAACTCCATATTAAGACCCATGATTTTGGAATGAGATGTTCGACGAGCAGGTGTCCATATACTTTTGGTCATGTAGTGTACTGTTTCTTACCATATACAGTAGAACACTGGAATGGTCCATTACTCCATTTGCATAGGAGAAGGTGGGAGTAAGTCTTTCGCTTTTGTTATATGTATCATGACCCTGATCTCCCTTCCGTCACTTAGCCTTATCCACATAATGTGAAACTCAAGACAAACCAACTTGACTAAGGTGGGGTGGGGGATCTAAACAGTGCATTAACCAATAAGCTAATGTTCTAGTAGTGAAAGTGTTTACAAAGAACATCCAATTTGGAACCTAACTTAATAGAATTCACAGATGTTTTTCCCATTAGACCTTGGGCATGAGTAGACCATAGAGGTTAAGAAAAAGGTACCTTGTTCAATGTATAATTCCATTTTACATTTACATTTTAGTCATTTAGCAGACGCTCTTATCCAGAGCGACTTACAGTTAGTGAATGCATACATTTTTCATACTGGCCCCCCGTGGGAATCGAACCCACAACCCTGGCGTTGCAAACACCATGCTCTACCAACTGAGCTACATGGTAGGGTCACCGGTAGGGCTCCAGACTAACATTTTCCCCTGGTGTCACTGGTGCCACTAACCTTTTCAGTTGGTGGCACTGGCCCCTGATTTGGTGGCACCCTCAACAATTTTGCAGCTTCACACAATAGAATACATTTGAGTCATCTTATAAAGTCATTCACAAAGCTTTATTAAGACGTGTAATAAACTTCTGAGATGATATTCAATAAATAAGTTTTACATCTAACATGTCCAAGCAAGAATGCATGATTCAAATTATTTTGATATGCAACTTCATGAATTTTGGGTTGACAATCAGGCTATTTTTTATTTTATATATTTGATTGTCAAAATAGGGGAACAGAATTTCCAGATTTTTTTGTTCAATAGAGATGATTTTGTGCCTTCATCTATATGTGCACTAATATTATATATAGGCATAATTCAATTGGTGCTAATTCACCACCTGAGGAAGTGGAAACTCAAAACACATGGTTAGATCGCTAACTAGAAATGTAACACTTATTGCTAGTATAGCCATGTATTAATCGAACAGTAAACGTAATGTCCTAAAAAAACTTTGCAATGAGGCCTAGTGCACGCTACATATTTCAAAGCCATATCAGATATCTTGATTGTAAAACAGTGTGCTTTGAGCTCAATAATGATCATTGAGAAATAAAAATGATACCTACAGAAAGCGGAGACCCTCTTCTCTATAATATATTTGAAATGTTATACAATCACAAGGGGCACACGACAGGGGGAGACCGTGTGAGACGCTCGCTCAATACAGCAGCCAGTCCCAGTGAAACAGGCAGGCACAGTGGCAGAGCAGACACTTTTATTACAGGAATCATAAGGATAATGCACTTTTTAATAAATTAATGGTTTTATCCGCACAAAAAATAGGACGTTTTGATTGAGGTGACCAGGTAGAATGTGCAGCTCGCACCAGTGCGACCAATACATTTTTTTTTTTTACTCGCACAGCCAAGTCAAAGGGACTAGCAAACTGGTGACTTTAGAACAGAAACTTCCTGTCAGTAAGCACAGATTACTGCACAATTTGGTGATGAGTCTTGTTGTGTACAGAGGGTCATGTCTTGTGAGTTTACACCCCAGTTGAGACGGAACTCCCTCTGTTGCATATGAACCCCTAATGAGAAAAATCGCTACATCTTCATCTCATCCTCCTCACCTGCGCACATCTCCAGGTCCTTCTCTTGCTTCTTCTTCGGCCTCATCTTCGGCCTCTGTGGTACAGCGGTATCCCTGCTTCTTAAGCACGTGGCAGATAAGGACACCCAGCAGACCCAGGAGCAAGAAGACGGGCACCAGAACGAAGGCTATGTACTCTGGGTTCGCCTGGCCATCCCCTCCACCACTGCCGCTTCCCGCTGTCTGACCCGCTGGAAAGGGGACAGAGTGATAACAGGGGGTGAGAGAGACAAAGGAAAGGGGGTTGAAAAGATAAGACATGGGGAGGGAGAGAAAGAAAAACAAGACCAATAAACATTGACAAGAGATTAACAAATGGATAATGCACATGGTAAGTAGGGCTGGGCGGTTTCCAGATTTTCATATAGTCATACCGTTCTTCTCTCATTCCGGGATTACGGTATTACCGGTTTATTACACAAGGGGGCGTAAAAAAACAAACACATAAAGGACCATTGGGCATCTGTTACCAGAATGCTAACAAAATTAGCACAAGTAAAATACGAATTTCCATTTCCATTTAGCTGCTAGCTAAATATGCTAACGAGCGAATGTGAACTAAAGACATTGTGCAAATGAACAAAGTTTCGACTCATGCGTGTCTGCTCTGAAGCAGCATGCGTACACACTGTTTGTCTGGAGTCACTCGGGCAACTAGCCTGTCTGCTCTGCTTGGAGAAGATGGAGGAGGAGCAGACAGGCGGAGAGGAGAAAAAAAGGCAAGGAAATCAAAAGACTGCAGTGGCAGCTGTACAGATAACTCATCCAAAGGGCTTTGACTTCTCAAACACAGCAGAATGCTTACACAATATGATACCCTGTCACTTTATTCATTCAGTGACTTACTTCGATAACTAGCAAGTTAAACTTAGGGGTCGCGATAACACAGAATTCTTCATTTTTCACGCAGGAAAAAAAGATATACACTTAAGAAATCTCTTGCTGCGTTTTGTAAATGCAGATCTAAAATGCTTCTTATTGTAATTTCTGCTCAGCATTAGACAAATGTTGTGCTTCACTTCTCCACTCCACTGACGTGTAGCTTTTTTCCTCTGGTGCTTTTTTCTTGGTGTAGCCAGACTACTTTTCTCCGATATGTTTTTGCAATAAAATGCCTTGCTTTTTCTTTGTAAACTAATTGACTTGTGTGGCTGCCAGCCAAATAGCGTTGCACTTCTGTTGTCATCTGATGAAAATGAAGCTATTTTCCGCCGAATGTGGTGCACTAACGTATTTTCTGTGAAGGAAAACTATAGTTGCACATCCCTGATCACTCTATTGAAGCTAAAAAACACTGTTGACTTTCAATATAAAACGCGACCCCTGTCAATACACAGCTTGACACACCTGCTACAGCTTTCACCAGTTGTGCTATTTACAAACATGTGACTGGCTCAACTCTTCTGGGGAACTATGGTAAGCTCCATAATGTAAAATAATGTGACAGGTGAAATGAAGACTGATCTGCTTTATCTTCTAACGTACTGCGCAAGTTGACTGCAGGTATTTACTTACAAAATAGCTACGAATAATATTTTATTGAAAAACTTCTAAGAAATAGTTAAAAGGTATTGACGGTACTGAAAAACCATCCTGTGGCTATTTCCAAGTACCCCCGGTACATGAGTTATACGATACACCACCCTAGTCATTTAGTCATCATTCAATATACTGTGTACTACGTAGTCACCACCGCCAACATATCACATTTGACTCATACTCTGAGTGGCACCAGATATTCCTATTACTCAGCAGAGGGAGGATTTAAGCACTACTCTGAACTGAACTCAATGGTCACCCAGGTTTGAGAATAAAAGGCGACAGTGGTTTCATGTTTCCTCTCTTGCCCTCTGTCGCTTGCTGGACAAAAAGTGTAGCACTCCCCAGCACTGCGGGCTGTCATGTGAGCCGACAGGCCTTTGATAGCCGAGAAAGAGAGACACTGTGTCATTGTCGCCTGAGAGACTGCTGACTAAGACGGGGCTGTAATCCCTGTAAACTTTCCAGCTCTCCCTCATTCGCGCTGTCTCTCGCTCTGTCGTTCTGTGTTCTCTCTACATGCTATCTGGGAAAGTTTTCATTTGAAAGAGAGAGAAGCAGAAAGAGGGAGAGAGTGAGAGCGAGCGCGAGAGAGAGACTAAACGGAGGGAGAAATTAAGCAGGACTGTGTTGCAGGCCGTGTTCATCAGCACAGTTGGTAGGCTGGTTCATTGGATCCCTAAGAGCTGTTGCCATTGGCAATGGGGGGGGTCATCCCTTTGAGACTCCTGAGCCATCAGGAGTGAGTCACACACAATATAGTGTACATTCATAATCCCCAAGGTCTCTTTAGTATGGGTAAATCCTTCCACTTTCTCTGTGACTGTGAGGTCAAAGCCACAAGGTGTCACCCTTACACCCTCTATTAATGACCTTTGGCCTGGTTCCATGTTCCCTTTCCATGTTCACCAAGGACTGGTGATATGCACTGCTCAAAAAAATAAAGGGAACACTTAAACAACACAATGTAACTCCAAGTCAATCACACTTCTGTGAAATCAAACTGTCCACTTAGGAAGCAACACTGATTGACAATAAATGTCACATGCTGTTGTGCAAATGGAATAGACAACAGGTGGAAATTATAGGCAATTAGCAAGACACCCCCAATAAAGGACTGGTTTTGCAGGTGGTGACCACAGACCACTTCTCAGTTCCTATGCTTCCTGGCTGATGTTTTGGTCAATTTTGAATGCTGACGGTGCTTTCACTCTAGTGGTAGCATGAGACGGAGTCTACAACCCACACAAGTGGCTCAGGTAGTGCAGCTCATCCAGGATGGCACATCAATGCGAGCTGTGGCAAGAAGGTTTGCTGTGTCTGTCAGCGTAGTGTCCAGAGCATGGAGGCGCTACAAGGAGACAGGCCAGTACATCAGGAGACATGGAGGAGGCCGTAGGAGGGCAACAACCCAGCAGCAGGACTGCTACCTCCGCCTTTGTGCAAGGAGGAGCAGGAGGAGCACTGCCAGAGCCCTGCAAAATGACCTCCAGCAGGCCACAAATGTGCATGTGTCTGCTCAAACGGTCAAAAACAGACTCCATGAGGGTGGTATGAGGGCCCGACGTCCACAGGTGGAGGTTGTGCTTACAGCCCAACACCGTGCAGGACGTTTGGCATTTGCCAGAGAACACCAAGATTGGCAAATTCGCCACTGGCGCCCTGTGCTCTTCACAGATGAAAGCAGGTTCACACTGAGCACATGTGACAGACGTGACAGAGTCTGGAGACGCCGTGAAGAACGTTCTGCTGCCTGCAACATCCTCCAGCATGACCGGTGTTGGTGGATGCTTTAGTCCAGGTCTGGGAGGAGATCCCTCAGGAGACCATCCGCCACCTCATCAGGAGCATGCCCAGGCGATGTAGGGAGGTCATACAGGCACGTGGAGGCCACACACACTACTGAGCCTCATTTTGACTTGTTTTAAGGACATTACATCAAAGTTGGATCAGCCTGTAGTGTGGTTTTCCACTTTAATTTTGAGGGTGACTCCAAATCCAATCCAGACCTCCATGGGTTATTAAATTTGATTTCCATTGATAATTTTTGTGTGATTTTGTTGTCAGCACATTCAACTATGTAAAGGAAAAGGTATTTAATAAGATTATTTCATTCATTCAGATCTAGGATGTGTTATTTTAGTGTTACCTTAATTTTTTTGAGCAGTGTATAATACATTATCAACCCAGCAAGGAATTCAAAACTCTATTATTATGGTGGGAGATTATAATACCATTTTAAATAGCTCAATGGACCGTAAAGGAAATCACATTACAAACAATCACCCTCATGCTCTTAAGGAAATTGTGAATGTCATGGATACATTAGAACTAGTAGATATATGGCTTAAATATCCTGATCTAGTGAGATATACATGGCAGAGACTCAATCAAGCTAGTCGTCTTGACTTCTTTCTTATGTCATTCTCGTTGGCACCAAACGTTTAAAAAGTGTTTATAGAGAACAAAATGCGGTCGGACCATCATATAATTGGCATATACATTACTCTTACTGAATTTCCACATGGGTGAGGATATTGGAAATTTAATCAAAGCCTATTAGATGATAACTTGTTTTTAACTAGGACAGAGGAATTTATAACTGATTTTTTCTGACATAACATACAGTGAGGGAAAAAAGTATTTGATCCCCTGCTGATTTTGTACGAACAGTGAGAGACAGAATAACAACAAAAAAATCCAGAAAAATGCATTTTAAAAATGTTATAAATTGATTTGCATTTTAATGAGAGAAGTAAGTATTTGACCTCCTCTCAATCAGAAAGATTTCTGGCTCCCAGGTGTCTTTTATAGAGGTAACGAGCTGAGATTAGGAGCACACTCTTAAAGGGAGTGCTCCTAATCTCAGTTTGTTACCTGTATAAAAGACACATGTCCACAGAAGCAATCGATCAATCAGATTCCAAACACTCCACCATGGCCAAGACCAAAGAGCTGTCCAAGGATGTCAGGGACAAGATTGTAGACCTACACAAGGCTGGAATGGGCTACAAGACCATCGCCAAGCAGCTTGGTGAGAAGGTGACAACAGTTGGTGCGATTATTCGTAAATGGAAGAAACACAAAAGAACTGTCAATCTCCCTCGGCCTGGGGCTCCATGCAAGATCTCACCTTGTGGAGTTGCAATGATCATGAGAATGGTGAGGAATCAGCCCAGAACTACACAGGAGGATCTTGTCAATGATCTCAAGGCAGCTGGGACCATAGTCACCAAGAAAACAATTGGTAACACACTACGCCGTGAAGGACTGAAATCCTGCAGCGCCCTTAAGGTCCCACTCCTCAAGAAAGCACATATACAGGGCCGTCTGAAGTTTGCCAATGAACATCTGAATGATTCAGAGGAGAACTGCGTGAAAGTGTTGTGGTCAGATGAGGCCAAAATGGAGCTCTTTGGCATCAACTCAACTCGCCGTGTTTGGAGGAGGAGTAATGCTGCCTATGACCCCAAGAACACCATCCCCACCGTCAAACTTTGGGGGTGTTTTTCTGCTAAGGGGACAGGACAACTTCACCGCATCAAAGGGACGATGGACCGTCAAATCTTGGGTGAGAACCTCCTTCCCTCAGCCAGGGCATTGAAAATGGGTCATGGATGGGTATTCCAGCATGACAATGACCCAAAACACACTGCCAAGGCAACAAAGTAGTGGCTCAAGAAGAAGCACATTAAGGTCCTGGAGTGGCCTAGCCAGTCTCCAGACCTTAATCCCATAGAAAATCTGTGGAGGGAGCTGAAGGTTCGAGTTGACAAACGTCAGCCTCGAAACCTTAATGACTTGGAGAAGATCTGCAAAGAGGAGTGGAACAAAATCCCTCCTGAGATGTGTGCAAACCTGGTGGCCAACTACAAGAAACGTCTGACCTCTGTGATTACAAACAAGGGTTTTGCCACCAAGTCCTAAGTCATGTTTTGCAGAGGGGTCAAATACTTATTTCCCTCATTAAAATGCAAATCAATTTATAACATTTTTGACATGCGTTTTTCTGGATTTTTTTGTTTTTATTCCGTCTCTCATTGTTCAAATAAACCTACCATTAAAATTATAGACTTATCATGTCTTTGTCAGTGGGCAAACATTCAAAATCAGCAGGGGATCAAATACTTTTTTCCCTCTCTGTAGGTACAGCAATTCCCCTTATTGTATGGGACACCTTTAAATGTGCCTTTAGAGGCCATGCAATTCAGTACTCATCTCGATAACAAAAGCAATTTAGGTCAAAAGAGTCCCTACTAACAAAGGAAAGAGAAGGTCTAACAGAACAGATAGATAGCAATAAAAACTGTAACATAAAGGCTCAGAATAAATTAGAGGAAAAACTAAAAGAAATGGAGAAACTTATTCAAGAAAAATCAAGTGTAATATATTTGTCACGCCCTGACTTATGGGACTCTTGTATGTTAAGTCAGGGTGTGGATATCTATGTTAGTATTTCTATGTTTGCATTCTATGTTGTGTGTTTCTATGTTTGGCCGGGTGTGATTCCCAATCAGAGGCAGCTGTTGCTCGTTGTCTCTGATTGGGGATCATACTTAAGTAGCCTGTTGGGACTCATTAGTTGAGGGATCTTGTTCCGAGAGGCTTGTTTTGTGTTTAGCCTTAGGACTTCACGTTTTGTTGGTTTGTTGTTTTGTTCGTGTGTTTATTGGTGAAATAAACATGTATGCCTTTCACGCTGCGCCTTGGTCTGACCCGTCCTTCAACGAGTGTGACAGAAGATCCCACCAAAAATGGACCAAGCAGCGTGCCCAGGAGCAGACATCCTGGACATGGGAGGAGATCCTGGATGGAAAGGGATCCTGGACATGGGAGGAGATTCAGGCTGGGATGGATCGCCGTCCTTGGGAGGACACAGTGGAGGCCCGGTTTAGAGAGGAGCAACGGCAACACAGAAGGCGCCGGCCGAGGAGGAAGCCCGAGAGACAGCCCCAAGAAAAAAATGTTGGGGGGCTAAAAGGGTGGTCGGGGATCGATGGAGAAGAGCCCCGACCACTGCACTCGTGGGGGCTCAGGGAGGAGTCCTCACGGGAGGAGGACTGGGCGCGGAGAGTGAAAGACTGGTACAGTCGGAGATCTCTAACGTCAGTTCCCTGTCCGGTACACCTCGTGCCTGTGTCTCACACCAAGCTAGTGGTGCGTGTGCCCAGTCCGGGACGGTCCGTGCCTGCTCCCCGCACCAAGCCAGTGGTGCGTGTTCCCAGTCCGGGACGGTCCGTCCCTGCTCCCCGCACCATGCCAGTGGTGCGTGTCGCCAGCCCAGTACGACCCGTGACTGCTCCTCGCACTAGACCAGTGGTGCGTGTCGCCAGTCCGGCCCGGCCCGTTCCTGCTCCTCGCACCAGACCAGTGGTGCGTGTTCCCAGTCCGGTATGGCCCGTTCCTGTTCCTCGCACCAGGCCTGTGGTGCTTGTTCCCAGTCCGGCCCGGCCCGTTCCTGCTCCTCGCACCAAGCCAGTGGTGCGTGTCGCCAGCCCGGTATGAACCGTGCCTGCTCCCCGCACCAAGCCAGTGGTGCGTGGCGCCAGTCCGGCCCGACCCGTTCCTGCTCCTCGCACCAGGCCAGTGGTGCGTGTTCCCAGTCAGGTACGGCCAGTGTCCGTTCCACCGGTGCCTGGTCCGGCACCGGTCAGCTGCTCCACTCCGGAGTCAGAGCAGTCCGCTCCACCGGGGTCCAGTCCAGCTCCGGTCAGAGCGGATCCACTCCGGAGCCAGAGCAGTCCGCTCCACCGGTGCCCAGTCCAGCTCCGGTCAGCAGCTCCACTCCGGAGCCAGAGCAGTCCGCTCCACCGGTGCATAGTCCAGCTCCGGTCAGCAGCTCCACTCTGTAGCCAGAGCAGTCCGCTCCACCGGTGCCCAGTCCAGCTCCGGTCAGCAGCTCCACTCCAGAGCCAGCGCAGTCCGCTCCACCGGTGCCCAGTTCAGCTCCGGTCAGCGGCTCCAGTCCAGACCCAGACGTCAGCCCCTCTCCAGGTTCGGGGTCTCCCACACCAGGGTCCAGACAGGGCTTGGTACATCGTGGGAGGAAGGAGAGGGGAAGCAGCGCGCCGAGGTCCAGACCAGACCAGGGGCGCAACGGGGAGGCTGAGAGAATATGGTCATCACGCCCGGAGCCGGATCCGCCTCCGAGGCGGAATACCCACCCGGACCCTACCCTGTTATGTAAGGTTTGTGCCGTCGGAGTCCGCACCTTGGGGGGGGGGGGGAGTACCGTGACGCCTTGACTTATGGGACTCTTGTATGTTGAGTCAGAGTGTGGATATCTATGTTAGTATTTCTATGTTTGCATTCTATGTTGTGTGTTTCTATGTTTGGCTGGGTGTGATTCCCAATCAGAGGCAGCTGTTGCTCGTTGTCTCTGATTGGGGATCATCCTTAAGTAGCCTGTTGGCACTCATTAGTTGTGGGATCTTGTTCCGTGTTAGATGCTTGTTTTGTGTTTAGCCTTAGGACTTCACGTTTCGTTGGTTTGTTGTTTTGTTCATGTGTTTATCGGTGAAATAAACATGTATGCCTTTCACGCTGCCCCTTGGTCTGACTCATCCTTCAACGAGCTCAGCTAGCTAGCAAAACGCTAATTTGCGACACTAGCTAGCTAGCATTAGCTAGACTCGGAGCTCATGGGGACATAGGCTTCAGGAGCCAGTGGGTTAGATATCATTCCACCATGGGCAACAACAACTGGCTATTAGTTTGTTTTCAGCTAAATATGTTCAATTCATAGCTAGTTTATCCAGATACCACCGCATTTAGGATAGCTACTGACTGAAACGTAGCTGGCTAGCTAGCATGCTGGCTCACACTGGCCATGAAGTAGCCAACTAATCGTGGACGCCAAAAGACACAGGTTGTCATGCCTGCTCCCACTCCCCCTCCCTGGCACTCGAGAGCGCCAGCCTGCCCATCATTACGCACACCTGTCACCATCGTTACACGCATCAGCGCTTCATTGGTCTCACCATGACTTCATCACTGTTTAATTACCTCCCCTATATCTGTCTGTTCCTCAGTCTCATCCCCGTGTCTGCATTAATGTTGTTATGTTTCCCCTGTCCAGACGCTGTCCATGTTTTGTTTCATGTCTGTTTATGTTAAATATTCACTACCTGTACCTGCTTCTTTCATGATTACACCACGGGCAACAATAACTGGAGACTAGTTAGTTTTCTGACAAATATTTTTAACTCTTCAAATTAGTTTATCCACTGACCACCGCAATTAGGAGGAGAGCTAATTACTGAAATTTAGCTAGCTAGATCACTGGCCAGGCAGTAGCCACTAACTAATCATGGAAGCATTATCTATTCTTTTATAAATTTGCTCATATTAAGAAACACAAACCAGACCGTTTGTGGAAAGGTAAAGAGAACAATTAGTGGGCTTGTTTATTTAATGATCGGACAGTGAAACAAAATAAAAATTGTAGCTAGCTGGTGAGGCTTTCGTTTATTTCCCAATTAATTTGGTGATCAAGCTGAAGTTGGGTTTCCAAAGTCATTCGGTCAGTGCTAACTGCTCATGCCGGCGGCACGAGCTAGCTAAACAGACGTCTTCTGTAGAGCGTCTTTGTGATGTCGCGCACTCAAGAAGGCTCAACCAATCACCAGACTGGTTCTATGTCGAGACTCATGAATATTCTCAATCTCATCAATCAAGTTGAACCACAGATTATCCATTATATTTACCAGATACTCTAGTGGCCGCTCTAACAATGAAAATAAACGTCTTCAAAAATGAAAGGCAGTCGGGAGGGGTTTCCACTAGTAACCCCAGCCACAAAGTCAAAATTGGCTATATCGTAAAAGTTCATGAAAACAAAAATGTGCTTTTTTGTCTTAATTTAAGGTTAGGATTAGGCATAAGGTTTGCAGTGTGGTTAAGGTTGGATTTAAAAACACATTTTAATAAGATACTTTTTTTTAAATAGGCAGGGTTTATGACTTTGAGGCTGTAGTAACTATTGACGACCAGGCACAACTCTGATTATAAAGTGTTTTATCTCAAAGTTGCCGAGGTCACGTGTCCTACTTATATCAGTACACTGTAACAACCGAATCATTACAAAACTTCTATTAGACCAAATAAGCTATTACATTTTTTGTTAACCAAATTCCACACTCTCATTGACCTCCGTACAAAAACTCCTGGCTTGGTGAGCGGAAAAAACGCCACCTGTTGGAGAAGACAGATTTTGGGCCCAGTTATCCCTCTCGCTTCACCTCTTCCTCTGTGGTTGAACATTCCCATATGTGGCTTTTAGCATGGCTGACACGACCCACCAGCGAACTGGTGTTGTTAGCAAGACTATATGTGGCTTGCCTCAAACAGAGATGTGCAACGATCTAGCTAGTAATAGTTTATAATATTCTACAAGCATTTAAATGCATTTTATGCCCTGATCAGGACATTGGGGCTATTCTGCAGAGTTCTAATTCACCATTGGACAAGTCCATGTTCCTTTCAAACTGCCCTACTTTTGAGGACTGTTTTGCCAGTCAGGGTTGCCAGGTTTAGCTAAAATGTATAGCTCAAATGACTTCTCAAATCCTGCCCATGAGGCCTGAAAACTAGACACATGTTGTTGTTTTTTGCAGCAAGAGAGGAGTTGCCACATTTATCCAGTAAACCATTTTCCCATAACGTTATCCAGCAAATTAAGAAGGAATATCAATGTAATTTGTATCAACATAGGCTAAGAAGCAAAATTCGGTTTTCCATCAAAATAATAATTATTGTTAGTTTAAGAATGTCCCAAGAGAAAATATAATTTGCCCTTATTAAACTCACCAGACCTTTTTCCATCAATGGATGTCGATTTAACTTGTTTGACTGCTATGATTAAGCAATAAGGCCCGAGCAGTTGTGGTCATAGGAAAGTAGTATGGGGGTGGGGGGGCTGAGATTATTTTTGTCAAAGGGGCATGTGGAGTGGAAATGCTGGAGAGGAAATTGCCCAATATAGCTGCTGCAGATGGCTGTATTGATCCGCTAATACAGGACTAGTAAAGGCCCACTTGGGATGTTTTTTATATGAATTATTTTATGATTTTTCAGGGGGTTCTGCAGCACCCCTACTTCCCGTGGCTATGGGTGTGGTAGGCTATATGGCCAATATACCATGGCTAAGAACTGTTCTAACGACAGATAAATCCGACAAGAGATTTTGAGTGATGAAAGTTGGACAGAGGATCTCGAAATCGATGTGCAAGAAACACTAGAACAAACTTTTAAAAAGGCTATTTTCTGGCAATTGTGGTGTTATGTGCCAGATGTTAAGACTGCAAACCTTTATAAATGGCCTACAACAAGGCTACAACAATAAACTGAAGTTATAGGCTATTTATTAAATCTGTTTGCCAGCTCCAGGTAGGCTACACAAGTGGCACAAATTGATTTGCAATGACTCCAGCAATATCAAATCAAATTTTATTTGTCACATACACCTGTTTAGCAGATGTTATTGCGGGTGTAGCGAAATAGATATTTATGGTATCAAATCGTAGGCTACGGTAGCCATAAATGGCATAGAAATGAATTGCCTACATCAAATCAAATTGTATTTGCCACATGCGCTGAATACAACAGGTGTAGGTAGACATTACAGTGAAATGCTTACTTAACCAACAATAGAGACTGCATCATCTGTGGATCTGTTGGGGCTGTACGCAAATTGGAGTGGGTCTAGGGTTTCTGGGATAATTATGTTGATGGAAAACAGATGCAAATGTATCAATCTCCACATTTAATGTCAGTTTCATTGTGGACTTTTTTTTACCATAACAGAAGCACGCTAGGGAGTTCGATGACTTCCATTTAAAATGTCCACACCCCCAGCGCTCACGACTCAAGAACTGAGCAAGTGGAAAACAATTCGCAACAGTATAATGCAGTTTACTTTAAACCACCTCTGAGCGAATTTATTTAAAGTGCTATAGTGCGCCTAAAGTCATTTTCCAGTGCTTTGTCACCGTTATAGAAGTTAATGTTTTTATCGAAAAAAGGTTGGAAATAGGTGTCTCCAATCTAAATAGCCTACCTGCAACTGGTAAAAGGTTGTCACGACGTGCACGCGTACTGCTCTTTTTCCTTGACTCTGCTGCAGCGCTCTCAACCATTGCGCTCCCCCTCCCCAACACTCACTAAGTAACAGCCTGCTGCAGCAGCTCAAATTGAAATATATATATAAAGAGAAATGCCATGGCGGCCGCAGGTTTTTGTGCAATTTAGAAGGCTATTTTCACAAGCTACATCGTTTTCCAAACAGCACAACACAGGAAAATCACGGACATGGCAACCCTGCCAGAAGTACCACCTCTCCATCAACCACCCCGCCAGCCACGTGCTTTTCGAGATGGGCAAGCCTTGCTGCAGCCGTAAATATTTTGTGGCGTACCTGGAAAAATAAATAACGGAAAACTATTACAATGTCACTATTTTTTGCGTCCCAGTTTACTACTCAGTATACGATGCTTTTCCCGTCAATTATTTAGTTTAGGATTTTATTCAACAGATGAAATAACCGTTGTTTTTTCGTTGTTGAAGATTTTATGTGCGCGACGATATTTGAGACAGCTCAGTCCATAGAAAAACTGCAGGACACTGCGCCTATGTCTAAGTCTGTTTTGAGTTTCGGAGAGAAGGCACGATACAACAACATGAGAGAAGTGCTCACTCAGCATAGGAGAATAGCCCCGTGCATCAAAGCACCGCCCCCCTCGACCAATGAAAATATTCTTGAACATTTATGGGCGTAACTGGGCAGGGTTGTTGTTAACTGGGAGCCAATGTGTTTGTTCGATTAAAATGACCTTGGTAAAGATACACGGGCACGTGTACCAATGCGTGTAGACGGAGTGATATGGAGAAGCGAAATGTGTGCCATACAATAGAACTAAAACAAGCAGGAGAGTGAAGTCTTGTAGCTCTAGCTCTAGCTACAAGTCCATAACTAGTTAGCGACCTACCTTTTGAATTAACACACTTTTTGACTACTTTACACCTTCGAAAGGACTATTCAAGAACGGTATCGACACAAGATAAAGGTAAGAATAATGTCATATTTTTAACGGCGTTCGCGCTTTGGATGAAACGATCAGCCAACTCTAACTAGCAACGTTATGTAGCTTTAAACACTGGAGACATTTGTTCATATACTGTGGTCCTCTGTAGCTCAATTGGTAGAGCATGGCGCTTATAACGCCAGGGTAGTGGGTTTGGTCCCCGGGACCACCCATACGTAAAAATGTATGCACACATGACTGTAATTCGCTTTGGATAAAAACGTCTGCTAAATGGCATATTATATTTTGATTTCCTTCGGTTTGTTTAGCAATATTTGTCAGTTTGTTGATAATTGATACATGCCCTGCCATATACATTAGTTTGCCGCATATGTGCATTAGTTGTATAGATTTTTGTTTAGCCATCAAAAATATTACCCGGCAGGTAACGTTAGCATGACCAGGGGGGCTCAAATAACATTACCACCACCACTGGGAACAATGGATTCCTACTGCTTTTGGCTCGTTGACTGTGACCAAAAATAATAATAAAATAAATTAGTTATAAATGTTTTTTTCTTCTTCTGTGAGCTCAGTGCTGTGGGACTTAGTATGCATTTGTAGTTTTCAAAAGGCAAATATTCAAGTTTACGGCATAAAATGTGGTAATTAACTACAATGACCATAATGCATTGTGCTTTCTTGACACACAGATTGCGTGTAAGAAAGGGACATTAGAGCGCGACGTGAGGAAGAGGGACAGAGATGCAAACGATTGCTTCGTGAGGTAGAGGACAATACATCTAATGGATTGACAGTTGGCTTTAAACAGTTTTCAAAGTATGGCTTATCTACTTTGAAAAACTACTAAAGTAGTGATTTCGTCAGAGCATAGCCAGCCAGCTAGCCTGATTATGATGACTCCTCGGGGAGCACAGAGATATACAGTGCATTCGGAAAGTATTCAGACCCCTTGACCTTTTCCACAAAGTTCCCCCCCCCCCCGTCAATCTACACACAATACCCCATAATGACAAAACAAAAACAGGTTTGATATTTTTGCAAATGTATTAAAAATAATAAACTGAAATGTCACATTTTACATAAGTATTCACACCCTTTAGTCAGTACTTTTGTTGAAGCACCTTTGGCAGCGATTACAGCCTTGAGTCTTCTTGGGTATGACGCTACAAGCTTGGCACACCTGTATTTGGGGAGTTTCTCCCATTATTCTCTGCAGATCCTCTCAAGCTCTGTCAGGTTGGATGGGGAGCGTCGCTGCACAGCTATTTTCAGGTCTCTCCATTGATGTTCGATCGGCTTCAAGTCCAGGCTCTGGTTGGGCCACTCAAGGACATTCAGAGACTTGTCCCGATGCCACTCCTGCGTTGTCTTGGCTGTGTGCTTAGGGTTGTTGTCCTGTTGGAAGGTGAGGTCCTGAGTACTCTGGAGCAGGTTTTCATCAAGGATCTCTCTGTACATTGCTCCGTTCATCTTTCCCTCGATCCTGACTACTTTCCCAGTCCCTGCCGCTGAAAAGCATCCCCACAGCATGATGCTGCCACCACCATGCTTCACCACCATGCTTCACCGTAGGGATGGTGCCAGATTTCCTCCAGATGTGATGCTTGGCATTCAGGCCAAATAGTTCAATCTTAGTTTCATCAGTCCAGAGAATCTTGTTTCTCATGGTCTGAGAGGCCTTGAGGTGCCTTTTACTGAGGAGTGGCATCTGTCTGGCCACTCTACCATAAAGGCCTCATTGGTGGAGTGCTGCAGAGATGGTTGTCCTGGAAGGTTCTCCCATCTCCACAGAGGAGCTCTGTCAGAGTGATCATTGGGTTCTTGGTCACCTTTCTGACCAAGGCCCTTCTCCCCCGATTGCGCAGTTTTGCTGGGCAGCCAGCTCTAGGAAGAGTCTTGGTGGTTCCAAACTTGAGGACGTGTGTTCTTGGGGACCTTCAATGCTGCAGTTTTGGTACCCTTCCCCAGATCTGTGCCTCGACACAATCCTGTCTCGGAGCTCTACAGACAATTCCTTCGATCTCATGGCTTGGTTTTTGCTCTGACATGCACTGTCAACTGTGGGACCTTATATAGACAGGTGTGTGCCTTTCCAAATCATGTCCAATCAATTGAATTTACCACAGGTGGATTCCAATCAAGTTGTAGAAACATCTCAAGGATGATCAATGGAAACAGGAAGCACCTGAGCTCAATTGCGAGTCTCATACCAAAGGGTCTGAATACTTATGTAAATAAGGTACTTTCTTTTTTAAATTTTAAATACATTTGCAAAAGTTTCTAAACCTGTTTTCGCTTTGTCATTGTGGGGTATTGTGTGTAGAGTGATGACATTTTGTATTTATTTAATCAATTTTAGAATAAGGCTGTAACGCAACAAGGTGGAAAAAGTCAAAGGGTCTGAATACTTTCCGAATGCACTGCTAATGCCTGAGCACAGAGGAGATGACTTGGAATAAAATAAAGTAATCAAATAAAAATAATGTCATTATACACTGAAATATTTTATTAAAGTAATGTGATAAAGGATGGTTTGTTGGTAAGTCGTAATGGTCGTGATGGGGGAAAATCGATACAGTTACATATTGCAATATTATTTTGGGTTATATTATATCGATACTTTGACTCCAAGTATCGATTTATAAAAATAATGATATACAGCTGCGGAAAACATTATGAGACCACTGCAAAATTATCAGTTTCTCAGGTTTTACTATTTATAGGTATGTGTTTGGCTAAAAATAACATTTTAGTTTTATTCTATAAACTACTGACAACATTTCTCCCAAATTCCAAATAAAAATATTGTCATTTAGAGCATTTATTTGCAGAAAATGACAACTGGTCAAAATAACAAAAAAGATGCAGTGTTGTCAGACCTCGATTAAAGCAAAGAAAATAAGTTCATGTTCATTTTTAAACAACACCATAGTAATCAAAAAGAAAGGAGGACCAAGGCACTCTTCATATAATTAATTAAAATGCCTTTATTAGGATGGCATGTTCAATAGAAACAAGTTTTTTTTTGTTTTATCCGACACGTTTCGGCTGCATGGCCTTCGTCAGGGAGTACAAAGAAATAATACAATGTCCTCTTTTGAACAGCTTTTCCAATTAGCCCTAATTTGAAGAGGGAGTGGTTACAAAGTTGATTGGACAAACCTAGTAAGCAATACTATACACATTAAAAAGTGAAATACTGTAACTATGTTATCATACAAATACAACTCCAAGTTGGAAGTATCAGAACACATAGAAAGGTAGTTCTAACCTTAAATATGACTGGGAAAAGTGTCAAAAATAAGAAAGCAATATATTCCATAGTACACTAGAAACCAGCAAAACATGAACAACAACAGTCTAAACATAGCTGAGCGCAATTGAGCACAATGTCCACTAGATGACAGCAAATGGACCTATCACAACCCTACAGGAAGGGTGAGAAATCCATATCTTCATTTAATCCAGGGTATTTAGTGGCCTGTAGTTTGTAAATCCAAAAACGTTCCCTTTGGTTTAACTGTTTAAGACGGTCCCCTTTTCTAATAGAGGCCGGAATATGATCAATACCCATAGCTTGTAGGGAGGCAGGGTTACCATGGTGTAAGGACTTGTAGTGCCTTGCCATGGGGTAGTCTTCATTGCCTACCCGTATGGCGTACTGTGTTCCGCTAAGCGGTCTTGAAGGTGTCTCTTTGTCCGTCCAATGTAGAACACCTTGCATTGTGGACATTCCAATCTATAAATGACATGAGTGGTTTTGCAGTTAATGAAATGCTTGACGTAATACTCCATTTTGGAAGCTGTGTCAACAAAATACTTTTTCTGTGCAGTGTTTCTGCAATGGTTGCACTGGTTACATTTAAAAGAGCCCTTGGGTTTGTGGTCAAGCCACGTTTTGAGAGTCACCCAGAAGATAACTGTGGACTAATTTGTTATTTAGGGTAGGACATCTCTTAAAGCTTATGACTGGTGGCTCAGGAAAGACTTGGCGCAGTAGCGTATCACTTTGGATGATTCCCAAATTATTTTTAATGATTATTTTAATGTTCTCTGCTTCGGTGCTGTATTTTGTAACAAAATACACTCTCTCTGATGTATCACGAGGCACTCCCCTTCGCAACAAGTTCTCTCTGTCAAGTAATCCAGCACTTATACCTGAATTCAACAGACACTGGAATGGAATGGCTGTCATACATGTAGAGATGCTGATTTAAGAAAAATGTGCAGTGGTCTCTTAATTTTTGCCACAGCTGTATATATTTTTCAGCTAGGTAGCTTTAGCTAGCGCTAGTCGGCTGGCTGTACCTGCGCTAAAACTCCTGTATTTTCGTTCTATAGCTTGTTCTCCATCTTCTTGTTAAGTAGTGAGCCAACATGTTTTCTGATGACCGATCAAAACCCATTTTTATTATGGCGTTCTCTTGTCTCTCTGCAGCTGACATGGTGAGCAATATGTTTGGAACATAAAATCGCAATAAAAATCGCAGTATTGAATCGCAATACATATCGAATTGTGAGAATCGCAATACACATGGTATCGGCGCCTGAGTATCGTGATAATATCGTATCGTGAGGTTGCTGGCAATTCCCAGCCATAGTAGTTAATTAGGGGTAAACAGCCATGGTTCTACTTCAATGGTTATGAATGTGTTAACAAGTTATCACAATAGTCAACCAGTTATGCAGTCAGGTCACCCGTGTAAGTGGCTGTTTTCAAGGGAACTAGCTACTTGACCATGGCTCTTGAGGTAGGGCTTTGGGCCTAGGCGAGGCCTATATGTTCTCATTATGGAGTCAAGAGTTGTATGTATAATGTGGAGAAGTCGACCAATGACAATGTAATAGGCTATGTTACGAGAAGAAAGATGGATTGGACAGTTTCTCACAAGTTTGAACATTAGGGTGATTTACTGTTTTTATTGAGCATGGCTCTCGAATGACCATTTGTTTTCGTTTTTGTGGTCTTTGAATGAATAGTTTGCTTGGGCATGTTGCATTCAAAAATGGTGTCAGTGGTGATGGGCCTATGTCTTGGTCACTTTGGACTACAACTGTTACTTGAACCGACAATCATGTCTCGGGGTCTGCTCTGTGGTGGCTGTTTTATCAATGATTTAGTCTGATTCTTGCTGGGTGGGTGGGCATACAAGCCTATTTAAGCAGCAAGACTTAGTCATAGGCCTAATAATAATGCCATGATGGCTACAATTTTGTAAATGCTCCTGTAATTACAGTGTGATAACACACAATTACTCTCCCCACTGAATAATGTAGATTTAAATTCCTCACCAGTAGCCATTAAAAATCCTATAGGCTGGCCTCGTAAATATGGGTCTGACTCTGACATTGAATGGATTTTGCCACACTATGCTTAACTCTCAGGGTTGCCTGCCGTGAAACTAGCCTATTTTTACAGCAGCCTCCGTACAGAATGTGACGCTCTCTTGGTTACATCTGATCTGTCCCATTGACGAGGTACTGTAATTGTGATGAAGGGTAACCTATTTTCACATAGTGCCCATTTTTATGTAATATCAGGAAGATCCCATCCGCCATGTGGGACTCGTAAAATTGTCACTCTGCATTTTATTATAGGCCCTGTCTCAAAGAAAAAACATAAGTCATTATTTTGAAGAAAGCATAATTCATGTATTTTCCTTAATACACGTGTTAATCACTGCTGTGGGAAATTGTTGAATAGAAAGAGTAGTCTCTTAGCAGGCCTATTTGGTATTTCATCACAGTGTTGCGGCCACGGTGAGAAACATGTTCAGTACTGAGTTCTCTGTCATTGGTCTGGTGCTCTGTCCAATGAGCAGCCTGCGAGGCGCCTGCAAAGCACAGCCGAGTACACGTGTATTATGGTTTACACAGAGTGACAGAAAGGAGCGCTGACGGGCCAATAGAATCTCACTCTAGACTTAAGGATTTTTATGCAAGGGACAGAATTTACAGGAGCGCACAGAGAGAAACCAACGGACCCGTCTGCCTCAACCTGTAACCGTGAATGATTATGTTCATAATAAATGCACGTGATCATGCAAAGTTTGTTTGAGGAGTTTCAACCACATCTCATGCTTGAAAGATGACTGTACACATGTTTCTGATTCACCGACGTGCGGCAGGCACGCCTCTGCAACCCATCTATATATACATCGTGGTAGGAATTTTAATTTGACCTACATTTATTTGCTATTTCGAGATGTATTATAGTGATGCTCTGTAATGCATGCGTATCTCAATATGGGACATATTATTTTTCCTGTATCTTTACAAGAATCTCTGCTGTTTTACTGCTGTTAAAAGAAATGAGGGGTAAAAGGAACCAAAAGTCACCAGAATAATAGTTGGGTTGTCAAAACCAAACATGTGAACTGCTGGACGCACTTGGACATCAGTTGCATCATTCTCAATTGTTTATTACATAACAGGAGTAGACGGAAGACGTCAGGCTACATCTGTAAAAATCTGGGCTGGAGGGAGGGACAATTATTTGAACAAAGCATGTGTATTGAACTGTCTAGTCGTCATCATCATCTGTAAGCAGGAACTTGCCACTTATATTGACGTATTCGTGGACACAATGCTGTAATATTTTTGTATTAGGGTGGCACAATGCCATCTGCTATTGTTCAGGCTATTTCACAACATTCTCCCTCGTTTTCCCACTGGTTTTCGCACCCCCTGTCCGCTTTCCTGTTATTATTACACAGCATTGAACATTCAATATATTTTCTGCTAATATTTCTTCATTCAGAGAAAAGCTTTTTAGCTTGGGTCTGGATCCAATTAGCCTAAGTTTGGATAGAGCACACCCTGACCCCAATGAATGGGAAAGGCCAGGCATCTTTAGGCCTATAGTTAATATTATTCTAATAATACTTTGAGTTTGACGCTGTCATATCATGTTTGGGATGTGAGTATGGCTTAGGCTAAGTGAGCATTTCCTGTGGGAGGGGGGGATAGGGACGACATGGCTGGATGGGTTTGGCTTTCAGGCGTGGGTGAGTGGTTGGGTCAGAAGGTGACGTGAATGGGATGGGTGGATGGGACTGGGGCCTGGGAACCAGCCATATCCAGGTACCACATTGGCTTGAGTGAGCACAGTTACCCAGCCTTGGCCACTGACGGAGTGCGTGGTGCGACCTCGGAAGTATGCATGGATGTATCCATCTCCCAGTTGACGCACAGGATGTGTCGTGCTGTTGTACGTCATCCATCTGTGTCTACTGACCCGGCCAGGATGCCACCCAAACAAACCAATAGCTTAACATGGTGACACGGGTTTGATCCAACATGACTATTGTAGTGTAGATAGACACCATCTTTCTATCAAATTGGTACGAGTTGATTAATCCAATCCACTCGCATTCACCTAATAGGCTAATGTACCGGTAAGCCAAGGTGATGTTATTTTCTTGTTGTGTATATCAAGTCATATCTTGTCACTCAACACACACCAAGACACACATTTACTTAGGGCCTGGACGATACCAGTATCGCGACACTCATTATTTTCGTGACAAGGAAACAAAACACAAAGTGGATTTCATTTCATTAGGAAAACAGCTCTGATGTTGGAGAGTCACAATTATTTATTTTTCAAGCTATAGCACACTATTTTACATACAGCAGGTTTTTAAAGGACCAAAGAGTGTGGTCCGCAAGTGCTTTCATTTTTGCCATGGAAAAAATGCTGCGATACTGGTATCGTCCCAGCCATACATTTACTCATTAAGGCTTAGGCCTACCTTGACTCCTTCACGGTGCTGTGCCGGATTTAAACCTGATGTTGGCCCTAAAGAGAAAGGGTGGGAGTGAGTGAGGTAGAAAAAGCGGGAGATAACGGCGAAGGTGTATCAGCATTGGGCTTCTAGTTATAAGAGTTTATGGGATTAGGGGAGATGTCTCTGGAGAATAAATAGAGCCGGAATACTACCTGCGTAGGCGACCAGCCTGCCATGCGTCGGCAAAGGACCATTCAGAAATAACCAGTGATCTTTATAGCACCAAGGAAGATTGTGATCTTTGTGATCTTGACTCGCCCAGACTTATTTTAGTTGGCTGGCTGCAATTGGGATTTTTTAAGTGTTTATCTGGGGCCAGTTTTCACCGGTTGTCTGGGAATTGGACCAACAGTTGGGTGCGCACACAGCCACACACAATCAAACACACAGCCAGACTATCATCCATGCTGGGCAATTAGGAAGCAAAATAAAATACATGCTGCTGGGAGTTAAAGACAGACCAGGAGGGGGGGGGGGGGGGGGGGGGGGTGGTGGAAGACTATTGTACCCACACAGATGGACAAATAGGGACATAGACAGAAGAATGAAAAGGATTGACATGTGGAGACACATTAAGGATATGACAAATGTTGAAAAAATGTCTTAACGATTAAACTGGCATTAAAAAAAAAAAAGTTTTAAAGTCATCCTGCGAATGACCATAAGGGGGCAATGCAGTTCTACCACAGTCATGGCTCAAGGTCACATTGACAGATTTTTCACCTAGTTGGCTGGGGGATTCGAACCAGCGACCTTTCGGTTACTTGCCAGTAACCGCTAGGTTACCTGCTGCCTCCATCATCAGTGTGATGGCTCGTTGCAGTGATGTATGACAGTGTGTTCATAGACCTCCAACAATCTGTTGTTAACGTGGCATATGGGGTGTTTGAGAGCTTGCGCTTTGTACTTGCAGAGCAATCATTGTACAATTTCTCCATCAAGGCCGTCACTTGGCATCTTTTGACATGGCATCTTGTAGTCTGTCCGAGATATGCAATCGGCATTGAAGCCGACATCCTCTACCATTGACAATAGGGGAAGGGGAAAGGGGGTACCTAGTCAGTTATACAACTGAATGCATTCAACCGAAATGTGTCTTGCGCATTTAACCCAACCCCTCTGAATCAGAGAGGTGCGGGGGGCTGCCTTAATCGACGTCATCGCCGCCTGGGGAGCAGTTGTTGTGGGGGTTAACTGCCTTGCTCAAGGGCAGAACGGCAGATTTTCCACCTTGCCGGCTCGGGGATTCGAACAAGCAACCTTTCAGTTACTGTCACAATGCTCTAACCGTTAGGCTACCTGGCTGCATATCAACTGAAATTGTTTCTGTAATCAGCGCTGTGATTTTCTCACTCCCTCCTTTATCACACTTCTTTCGCGTGAAGAGCCTGTCTGTATGTTGTTGGGGGGCCTGCGCTGCTGCCAGCAACGGTTTGGGTCTCATGGTGCCTCCCTTTCAGATGGTTAAGCATTGCACTGTAATGCCATTGTAGCTCAATTCCACCTCACAAAGTTTGCATTTCACCTTCTCATTTAACTTCTCAAAGTACTGGACTTCGCTGCTGTCGCTTCCCTGTCTCATTCTCTGCCATTTTCCCAGCTGTTTGAAAGATGCATATCTCTTAACGTTACAGCATTGTTTTGTTAGGTATTTGTTTATTTTTTATTTTTCCCTTCATGATGATGATGATGATGATGATGATGATGATGATCGGGACCTGTTAGTGGTAGTTCTGTGATAACTGCACTGTGATTAAAAATGTTGTGGAAAAAACATTGTTTTTCGGTTAGGGATGTTTTCTAAACATTAACAATTAAGTTTAAGAATTCACACCCCTAAGACACACACACACACAGATACGAGTCACCTGTCTGATGCAGTGGTGTGTAACCTTGTATGGGTTCCTTTGATATTCCCTTTGGCGTTCAACTAAACAGGTTGCCTAACAGGTTGCCTCCATTTGATGCCTTGAAGCCTCTTTTTTTTAAGCACACTTTTAGGGAACTATATTATTTTTATAGCCACTATCAAGGGGTTATGGAGTTGCCGTTGACTTGAACCCCCTCTCACCTTATAGATCTGTAGGCCAATAATCACATAAAGCCCTATTTTTTATGCAGTTGTGACAAAGCAGGGGAAAATAGTATTTTACTGGTACAAAGCAGAGTTACCCAAGGTTGACAGAATGTAGATAGACCAGCTTCAATACTTCAAACTACCGTAATCCCATCTTGACAGAGAAGAGAAGACGACGTCTAAACTGCTGTTTTTCTCTCTCCCTCCCTTTCAACCTCCTCCTCACCAGGTGGCCTGTAGCACCAAGAGCAACAAGCAACACTGCACAGAGAAGGCGAGCACATCAACATTTTTGAAACCTAAACCCCTTTTAAAGGAGGGTTTTTTTTGTGTGTTTTCAGGAGAAACAATGCTTTCTCTCCTTAGTGTTTAATCAACCAATCAACCAGCCATGAGTCACAACTGCAGTCACACTAGTCCCACCTAATCAACTGGAAAATATACTTTTCAATAATTAACACTTGGTGAGAGCGCTTTATCTCAACTAAACCTAACCAGCCTCGTCCTAACCTATTATGAGTTATGACAAATCAAACTCCGCCCCTGGCAATGACACTCAAGAACGAGTGGGAAGTGCCAATGAAGAAGAAGAAGAAGAGGGGGTGGGAACAGGAGTGAGCTTCCCGGGCAGCAACAACAGTGGCAGCCAATTGGAAACATCGGACTTAGCCAATCGGGAGCGAGGATCCTCTCCATGTGGATCCGGCGCCGGCGGCTCGTCCGGAGGGGACCAAAGGGGTCCCACCTCAGACGACGGGGACGCTCTATCCAGTGTGAACGACTCCGGGGAGAGGGAGTCGAGCGAAGGAGGGAGGCAGAGTGGCAGTGGGTTCAGGGGACGTCAATCCAGGAGTTCCCACTGTTCCTCCAGCCAGAAGGACTCAGGCATGATGCTGGAGAACACGGAGAGCAATAAGAGCTCTAACTCCCAGTCCCAGAGCCCTTCTCCACCCAGCAGTTCCCTGGCCTACAGCCTGCTGTCAGCCAGCTCAGAGCAGGACCCTCCCTCCACCTCTGGCTGCAGCAGCAATGAGCAGCACCAGACGGCCCGCATCCAGACCCAAAAGGAGATGCTGAAAGCCCTCAAGGAGCTTAAGATCCGCCTGCCTGCAGAGCGCAAGGGCAAAGGTTGCTCCAGCACCCTAGACGCCCTCAAGTACGCCCTGAACTGTGTGAAGCAGGTTCGGGCCAACCAGGAGTACTACCACCAGTGGGGCGTGGAGGAGTGCCACGGCTGCAGCCTGGATCTGTCCTCATACACAATTGAGGAACTGGACAACATCACCTCTGAATACACCCTCAAAAACACAGTAAGTGAATTTCCTCAAAACAATGTATTTCACACTTACATTCAGTTTCACCTTGTGAATTGAACCATTCTTTTTTTTGTAACACTGAGCAATCAGATCACATAGTATGCAAGCAATCAGTCCTGACTCTTCTTTCCTCCTTCTCTCTCCTCCTCCCTGCAGGACACCTTCTCCATGGCGGTGTCCTTCGTGACGGGCAAGGTGGTGTACATCTCCCCCCAGGGCTCGTCCATGCTGCGCTGCAAGCCCGACCGGCTCCTGGGGGCCATCTTCTCTGAGCTGCTGGCTCCCCAGGATGTCAGCACCTTCTACAGCAGTACGGCGCCCTCACGCCTGCCCCCCTGGGCCACCTGCATGGGCTCTGTCTCCCCACCGACAGACTGCACCCAGGAGAAGTCCATTTTCTGTCGCATAAGCGCCGACCGGGCGCAGGGAGGCGAGATGAAATACTACTCCTTCCGCATGACCCCCTACCAGCTAACCCTGAGGGATTTTGACACCTCAGCTCCCCAGCCCTGCTGCCTGCTCCTCACCGAGCGGGTACACTCTGGATACGAAGCTCCCCGTATCCCTGCCGACAAGAGGATCTTCACCACCAGTCACACCCCCAGCTGTCTATTCCAGGAAGTGGATGAAAGGGCCGTGCCATTGTTGGGCTACCTGCCCCAGGACCTGGTGGGAACCCCCGTGCTTCTCTACCTCCACCCTGAGGACAGACCTATCATGGTGGCCATACACAAGAAGAGTGAGTACACACATGTTGTCTTTTTATTCCATCTTTCTTTCTCCATATCTTTCTTTCAATCTATTTGGATAGTCTCATGAGTCTCATTCTGTCTGTTTCACTCGCTCTCGCTCTATCGCTCGCTCGTTCTCTCTCGCGCTCTCTCTCTCTCTCTCTTTCTTTCTGTAAAGCATACAATTGTATTGCATTGTAACCCCTTCTCCCTCCATCCTCCAGTCCTCCAATTTGCAGGGCAGCCCTTCAACAGCTCTCCCCTGAGGATGTGTTCCCGCAGCGGGGAGTACTTGACCATCGACACCAGTTGGTCCTCCTTCGTCAACCCCTGGAGCAGGAAGGTGGCCTTCATCGTAGGGCGCCACAAAGTCCGAACCAGCCCCCTGAACGAGGACGTGTTCACCCCTTTGCGGAGCTGCGAGGGCCGGCCCATGGCCCCGGAGATCGTGCAGCTGAGCGAGCAGATCCACCGTCTCCTGGTGCAGCCGGTGCACAGCGGTGGGTCGCAGGGCTACAGCAGCCTGGGCTCAAATGGATCCCGCTCCCACGAGCAGCAGCACCTCAGCGCCGCATCCTCAGTCTCCGACAGCAAGTCCACCAATGCCATGGAGGCCATGGAAGCAGCCGTGATTGCCCTGCACAAACCGGTGAGTGGAATGGAGACACACACACAGTCACACCAAAATACATACACCAACAGTTCTTCATATATACACACACATAACTGACACACTGATTTCTGACCATCATTGTCCTCTTGTTTCTCCAGATGACGTTCCAGCAGATCTGTAAGGACGTGCACATGGTCAAGACCAGTGGGCAGCAGGTCTTCGTCGACTCCTGCAACCGCACCCCACCCTGGCGACACGCCGTCACCACGCTCCGAGCCATCAAAGGAGTGGACCCCATCAAGAGTCCTGTCCCCAAGGTGGTGTGCCCACCCAAAACCCCAGTGCCCAACAACCAGCAGCTGTTAAAGAAGGAGCCCCCCAGTGACTACAGCTACCAACAGATCAACTGTCTTGACAGCATCATAAGGTATGTACTGGTGTGAATAATGCCATAATTAATTGTGATTTTAATTTGATTAGCGATGGTATTAATAGTAATTTTATTGTGAATGATGAGGTTATTAATAGTGATTGTATTGTGAATAGTGACTTTATTGATCGTGATTTAAGTTAAGGAAGTAGGCTCATATGGGCTTTGAAATTGAAAGGAAGTGCACTTCATACAGTGAACCAAAGTGATTGACATTGACTTACGACATCACTTCCTCTTCCCTTCCCAGGTACTTGGACGGCTGCAATGTTCCCAACACTGTGAAGAGGAAGTTTGGCTCGTCCTCTGGCACGTCAACATCTGACAATGACAAACTGCAGCACGAAACTTTTGGCAATGCAAAAGGTACAGTCACACTACATTCCCTGTTACATAGCCATATATATGTATACCAGGTGCCCTCCTTTTATATTAGACTTAAACTAGACCACTGGTCGCTGCAGTCCACACACACAACAGGAGAGACGGGACACGCGAGACGAGTGTGTGTGTGTGCGAAAGAGTGTTAAAGAGTGTGTGAGCGAGAGGACTTCTAATAAGAACTTAGTCTATTTTATAAATGATTTAAACTCAAAAAGGGCTGCTTGTTGTGACACGCTTGAAATAAACTGGGGTTGGGGCGGGGTTTACGATGAGAGCAATCCGTACGATGACTCACCTAGGTCTGTACGTTTGGCTGTGTGTTGGCTGCTTGTTTCTGCGTGTGTGGCGCTGTAGGTGATCTAGCTATTGCAGTCACCCTGGTGGGGGACTCTGCGGGGGTGGCGCCCCTGCCCCCCCTGGCCTTGCACAGCCACAAGGCCGAGAGCGTAGCTTCAGTCACCTCGCAATGCAGCTTCAGCAGTACCATCGTCCACGTGGGAGACAAGAAGCCCCCAGAGTCAGGTGGGCAAGACAACATGGCCGCCACGCTTGTCTTCTAGACTGGCCTGGCCTCTTATTATATTAGGCTCTCTCTGCTATACCACTCGCCTGTCCACTCACTATCTATCTGCCACCAGTGTCTCTCTGTGGAGTCTCACGGTTACTTGATAGTCTTGTGTCTGTGTCCATTTGTCTGTTGTGGATATTTATTTCCTTCGATATCTCTTGAAGCATTGCTCCCTATCTATCTAGCTTTCTCGCTCTCTGTATTTCTAGCTCTTGTTTTTTCTCTTTCTCTGTCCTTTTCTCTCCCTCTGTCTCTCAAGTCGCAGAGTCCAGCCTTTCAGTTTTCTCTATCCTTCAGTCTTGTTTTTCTGAAACCTGCCTGCGTTATATTGCTTTTGCATGTGCTACAACAATCCTGTCTATAACCTATCCTCATTCTTTCATCCTCTCTTTCTCCTTCACAGATATTGTAATGGAAGACGCTCCTCCCATTCCTACACTAGCCACTCCGACCCCCATCGCCGTCATCGACCCTCCTCCTCCCCCGCCCAGAATGACCTCACCACCCAGCCGAAGAGGTGGCCTGACCAAGGGCCTGACCAAGGAGGTGCTCTCTGCCCACACGCAGCAGGAGGAGCAGGCCTTCCTCTGTCGCTTCAGTGACCTGAGCCAGCTAAGGGTGTTCGACCCAGCCTCAGCCCTCCGATGCCCGCTCCCCACTAACAACCCCCTCGCCACAGGTAAAAATGCATTTCTCAACAACTCTTTTCAACAACTAGCTTTTTAAATTTCCCTTCAATGTCATCATTAATTCCTTTTAACTTATGCATCTTTATCTTGTCTTCTAGGAGCACGTTGTTCTCGTGACTACCCTGCAGCGGGAGGTAGTCGTAGACGCGGCCGCGGAGCCAAGAGACTGAAGCAGCAAGAGTCCTCAGAACAGAGAGACCCTCTGGCTATGGGCATGACCGTAACTCTCAGGGGCCCCAACGTCAGCCCTATAAACTCACCCCCCATCTCTACCTACCCCCTGGCCTTGGGGCCCACCACCACCACCTCCTCCTCCTGGCCAGCCTCTGTGGGATCCCAGGCCAGCCTGGCCTCCATTCCCTACCCCCCAGGGATGCTCCCCATCTACCCTACTCTCTCCCAGCCCATGGGCATCCCCTCCATGCAGAACCAGATGGTACCTCCCATGATGGCCCTGGTGCTGCCCAACTACATGTTCCCCCAGCTTAACCCCAACATGACCCAGATGGCCACAGCCATGGGCACACCTATGGACACAACGGGGAACATGATGGGAAGCCCCATGTCCCAGCCAGGAGCCACCATGGTTACCCCCAGCCCACAGCACTTCTTCAACCCCAACGCAGGTTTACCCTTCCCCGGTACCAACGGGATGCCATGCCCCATGCCAACTATGCCCTCGCTCATGCAAACCGCCATGCCCATCCAGGCCCAACGGCCAGCCTCTGGCTCCAGCACCCCCCAGTCGTGTAGTCAAGTACCGGCTGAACGTGAGGGCCCAGAGTCGCCCCTATTCCACTCTCGCTGCTCCTCCCCCCTCAACCTGCTACAGCTGGTGGAGGAGTTGCCCTGCAACCGGCTGGAGGTCGCCACGGCGCTGGCTGCTGCTGCGCAACAGGCCACGCCACCCGCACAAGCGAGTCATGAGAGATCGGCAGATAACGCCAACGAGAATGTGAGTAAAAAATATTTCACTTAATGTACATTTTGCGCCATTATAGTGGCAACTCAATACTTGCAGCTAAGGCATTACTCAAATCAAACCTTTCTCTTCCTCTTTTCAGGCCAATGATTCCAACCAGGATGTAGAGTCCACCTCCAGTGACCTACTGGACCTGCTCCTGCAGGAGGACTCTCGCTCAGGCACCGGCTCAGCCGCTTCTGGCTCCGGGTTCTCTGGATCAGGGTCTTCAGGATCTGGGTCCTCGGGCTCCAACGGCTGCAGCTCCTCAGGGAGTGGAACCAGTGAGTACCCCCTCAATACTGCCTATCTGAAATGGCAAGGGCAATTATAATATATTGTGGTGACTTTGAGACAACAATCTTAAATCACCTAAATACTTACATTTTTGTCAAATATCTCCTAGACCAAGGGTGTCAAACATACGTCCCGCGGTGGGTTTGAGTTAATCAACATTTCTTTGGGGGGAGGACTAAAACCAAATCGAAACTGTAGAAATGATAATGGACCTACATTCATAGTTTCTTGACTGTCCAGCTCGCTAATAATCACCTAATGAAAGCTAGACAGTCAGGGAGCATCGAAAATTCAAGAAACGAAGAGGACTATTTTTGAAAATTGACAGCGAGAAAATATAACACATTTTCAGTACGTTGAAGACTGAATGCGCTCCCCAAGGGCAAAATGACACCACTGACATAGAGCCTTTTGAAATGACAAATCTTCTTGTTTTCACTCTAAAGTCAAACCGAGTACCCCAATCAGACTGTTGACACTTAAAACTCTAGCTAGCATGGAATTAAGGTCTCACCTCGTCATCTCCAACGTCTTCCCCCAGGTCGCAGTCAGAGCAGCCATACCAGCAAGTACTTTGGCAGTATCGACTCGTCAGAGAACGACCACTCCGGCAAGCAGCCAGCAGGTGGCAGTGCAGCAGGGGAAGACGGAGAGGAACAGTTCATCAAGTGTGTCCTGCAGGACCCCATCTGGCTCCTCATGGCCAACACGGATGACAAGGTGATGATGACCTACCAGCTGCCCACCAAGGACCGGGAGACTGTGCTGCGGGAGGACCGCGAGGCCCTGAGGGCCATGCACAAACACCAGCCCCGCTTCACTGAGGAACAGAAGAGAGACCTGAGCCAGGTCCACCCCTGGATACGCACCGGTCGCCTGCCCCGCGCCTTAAACATCTCAGTGAGTAACCCCTACACAAAACGACCTTCTCAAAACAGATTATGTCCACATTTTTTAGGAATATTAACAGTAGGAATATTAACTTTATTATTAGCAAACCTCTTTTCATCCACAACATAATTGTGATACTGTAAGTGTTTTGGCTGTCACCTAACCCTCCTTTACCCCCTCTCTCTCTCAGGCATGTATGGAGTGCAAGTCTCCCCCCACTATCGTACCCGCTGCTCCGTTTGACGTGGAGATCCACGAGATGGAGCTGTGCAGCGTGCTGGAGACTACAGAAAAGGCCTCCACTGCTACTCAGGAGAAAGCTCCCTTACCCGTAACCGCCATGGACCAGGGAGGTCAGGAGCATGTGGCGCACGCCAAAACACAAGGCAACGACCAGGAAATGACAACAGAGGAGCAGGAAGTGACCTCGCTGACGGAGGAGGAGAAGGCGAGCGCCGCTGCAGAAACTGACATGACCCACTGAAGGGTTGAGATGGATCAAGAATACTAAGTCATTGTGACTTTTCCTTCCACCTGACAGACACTATTTTAAGAGATGCACATTCCAGGCCCAAATGTCGAATACTAACCTGAGAGACTCAAGACATTTGTGGGTAATCGAAGTGCATTCTTTTCATATTAGCTGGGACTATTGCCATGTCAGTGTCCCTATTGGCTGGCAGTCAGATCAATCGGGATTCTGGGTCCAATCAGTCACTTCGCTTTGTGTATTCCTTCACCAGTATGAAAAAGTTGCTGTGACCGAGGCAGTCGTCATGGAAGAAAAGCCTTGAAAGCATAGGGTACACGGCACACTCAGTCTGAATGACACACCTCTATATATTTTTTATTGTGTATTTATTGAACATTTTATATAATGAGGAACACAAGTTGAAGATGGAGAGGTGTGGAGGGACATGTGAATGTGTTACAAAATAGCCACTTTATTTAAGATAGAATGGTTTCTCCTGTACAGTTCATTCCTGTTTGGCAAATTCATTTCGCGGGGGGGTTAGCTGCTAGGAGACCCCCTGGGTATTTTTCTCTGTTGGAATGTTTTCCCTGATAACCTGGGATTGCTGTACATTTGTTGTTTTCTGCATTGTTTTCTAATACTTTTTTTTCACAAAAAAACAAATGCCTGTTAAGAGTCGGTCAGTAAGACCATATTTACACGAGCGGGTTTACATTATTTTGTTAGCAGTATGTATATATTTTATATCACAAAATTCTGTCCGAAAGGAAATTGAAATTGTTTGTGTTTGGTCAAAAACAAACATTTTGAAAATCAAAGTACCCTCTGATCTCATGGGAGTAGACATGGGTGTTTCTGTGGTAACACAATCCAATGCACTGTCACTCTGGACAACGGAGTGATGGTTGAACTTCTGGGACAGCAAGTGGCAATCGTCAGGGGTGACCGCTGTAGCCGTTCCTGATTGGCTGGGCATTATGGTCACCCTGCAGCGAAACGGTCCATGAAACTTTGCTGCAGACAACTTATTTCGGAAAACAGGTCAGGATACTGAACAATGTCAACTTCCAGCCTCCATAGCAACAAAGATAACATACTTTTGATTTGAGGCATCCATCACAAGGCCCTGAATACTGAAAGCCAGATTGTCTGGTTATGGATGGTACGGGCCGATGGCAATGCTCTGATTTGGTTAAAAGGAGTTTGGGCAACATTGGAGACATTTCAGAACATTAAGTGCAGAGTTTTTAGAGAATCTCTTTGTCTCTCTCCCTCCTTCTTCTGTATGGAACTGTCCTAGTAATGTGATATTCAGCTTCATTGTGTCTGTGGTCTACAACCGTTTCCAAATTATTTTTGTGAATTTGTATAAAAAATTATAAATATAATGAAATGATATCCAATGTTTCATGACTTGTCTTTTTCTGTATTGCACTGCACCTTAATTGACACAGGGAATGTAGCCTGTTAAACATCCTGTACACGCTGTACCTTTTAGATGCAGTATGATAAACTTCCACACAGTTTATACATCTCTGACATCAACAAGCTCGTAATGCTGGTCTGACAAGGTAGGGTGTGCGAACATGGAAAGTCAGTCGAAGGGGAACATGAAGGAGAAAGGAGCATGTAGCAGAAAGGCCATATCAAGCTAGCCAGTAAATTGTTGTTTCTATTCATTTATGATGTCTATTTTCCAATGAAATGATTTTGCCGGAAGTAAAAATTTATTTAATAAATACAAATGAAATGAAGTTTAAAGAAAATACAAATGATAACCAAAATCTATATGGTAACACAACAATAATCACCTTAAGTATAAGTAGATATAGAGAGACAATTGGTCACTTGACAAACGTAAAACACGTTTTTTGACAGTCCAGCCTAAACATTTGTGTAGTTTTCCTCTCACTAGCTAGGTTTCCATCCAATTGGCGACAGATTTTCATGCGAATATTAAAAAATCCACATAAAAACAATATGCACATTTTCCAACCAGAGATGTTTCCATCAAATTGACTTGTTGTGGATAAAAGGCTGTGCATGATGACATACTGCACATAAGAATACATTTTGCGGTTAAATTCCCATGTACTGATGGTTTTGTCACAAAATGTTGCATGATATAGGGAATGTGCCCGCTCTTATTGCATTAGCCAACAGCTCGCCCCTTGCGCGTGCACGTGCCATACGTTTTCTCAATGTTCTGAGAACATGACTTTAAATAGAACCATGAGGAAACATGCAAAAAACGTTATGCTGAAGTATGAAATTCCCACAAAATAACGTTTCTTAATGTTCTAAGAATGACTTTAAATAAAACCATGAGGAAACCTGGTGGAAACGTTATGCTGAAGTATTGAAATTCCCACAGGAGAACGTTGTTTCTTAATGTTCTCTGAACTATTTGAGAACATTCCCAATGTCAAACCAGCTGGAGAACGTTCCTAGAACATTACCAAAAATGTAATTAATCAAATCAAATCAAATCAAATGTAACCATGTTTGAACTTTTAGGAAACGTTCTGTTAAAGTAATGAAATGCCAATGTGCTGAAAATTTTCCAAAGCCAAGCAACTATCCTGCATGATTCCCAGAACGTTGTGGGAAGATTGTATGCTAAATAACCATAAGACAACCACACTCTCACCAAGCTCTAAGAAACATATGGTTCTCAGAACGTTATGTGCTAGCTGGGCTGCTGAGTCAAAATGCCCTGAATGATTCAAACTGAAGCTGATGTCTGCAGGGCTGGAGAAGCCACACTGAATGATGCTAATCACAGTTTTGTGTATTTATCTGTTGCCTGTAGGCTGAATCACTCCTCACAACTGAGAGAACTGTACCTCTGTGACAATGACCTGCAAGATTCAGGAGTGAAGTTGATCTGTGGTGTTTTGTTGGGTCCACACTGTAAACTGGAAATATTGTGGTGAGTACCTATATTTGCCTAAGACTTGTGTTATCACATGTTACTGTTATCACTGGTCAGAGATGTGGATCAGCCACCGAAAGGTTGGTTAAAATCTAGGGCCTTCAGCCAGGTCACTAGCATCCCCTTTTTCTTTTGATGTTTGTCCAAGATATTTGTTTTAATCTTGTGAGACCAGGTTGGAGCCTGTATGTGTTGTGGAGGACAAGCAGTAGACTGTTCATTAGTATTCCTTGTAGACTTTTAGGCCAGGTTCAATCCGATCGCGCTTCGTCAGCTTTGCACCTTTTAAAGGCAATGTTCCCGCATTCCCACATTCACAGGAAATGCTGCATATGTCGGTGCAATCGGAAAATTCCCTTTTGAATGTCAAGAGCGCTATAACGCAGATCTACCGCTGATCAGATTGAATCCTGGCCTAAAATATTGTTGTGTGAATGAATAGCATGAGTGACCCTGGATGAATTTATTCAAATGTGGTTTGTTTTAAAATAATGCATATTTTCAATTGTGAAGGTTGAGTCAGTGCTGTTTCCATGAGGAAGGATGTAAAGCCTTAGCTCTCAGCTCAGACTCTCACCTGAGAGAACTGGACCTGAGTAACAATGACCTGCAAGATACAGGGGTGGAACTGCTCTCTGCTTGACTGGGAAATCAAATGGGAGAGGAGTGCTTTTGTGTTCACACAAGAGATCAAATGTCATCAATTAAATAACAATTCCTTACATTCCATATGTCCTTATATTCCATATATAAAGAAATTATATAATTTATCATAACAAAAATCTAAATCTGGATAACATAAGCCTTGACATAGTATGGTCCATGTATGTTTCATGTAGACATATATGAATCAATTTCTTATCTCATTTAATCACACAATATTAAGCCTATAATATATACAATATAAATGTTTGCTTATGTGCATGGGGAGGTGTGCCACTTTTTATGGTCATATCTTGACAATATTTCTGTCCATTTAGGGGACCCCTTTTTTGACCAAAGAGCACTCCCAGAGGCAAAAGTTCTGTATTGTCAGAGAGGAAGAGGCAAAGTGAGAGGGTTTACTCCAACCAAAATCTGTCCACATTAAGCAGATCATTCATTATTAAGCAAGTGAGGAGTTTTTGTATGAGGGGCAATGAGCCTCAAATTTAGTCCACATAAAAATGTATAGCTTTTGATACCTGAGGCTTATTTAATCTAATATACGTTTTGTAATGCTTAGATTGTTAAGAGTGTACTGATATAAGTGTGATGCACGTGACATCCCGGCAACTTTGAGAAAAAACACTTTATATCGGAGTTGTCCCTGTTGAAATTCGAGACGGTCTATGCATATTCATGAGGCTAGCATCTCACTCCCCATTGAATACAGGCGGTTGACGTCAACACCCCTTATCGAATACTCCAAAAAGTATTCTAATAATGAGATGTATCCACCAATCCAAAGAGAGGAATAGGCGGGAGATTGACAGCCCCTGTTCCGCTCTGTGGACAATGAATCCCATTGTTAGGGCGGAGGCACAAGCATCTCGTCATTATATCCAGTATCTCTGGGATAGTATATTTAAGTATTCATGTTGAATCATACTCTCTCATCAGGTTGTCAGGCTGTGCTGTCACAGGGAAAGGCTTTGGGTCTCTAGCTTTAGCCCTGTGTTCAAACCCTTTCCACCTGAGAGAACTAGATCTAAGCTACAATTACCCTGGAGACTCAGCAATGAGACAGATCTCTGCTAGATTGGAGGATCCACACTGTAAATTGGAGAAACTGCAGTAAGTAGCATTTTGTTCTTTGTGTGTGTGCGCGTGTGTGTGTGCATGTACAGTTGAAGTCGGAAGTTTACATACACTTAGGTTGGAGTCATTAAAACTCGTTTTTCAACCACTCCACACATTTCTTGTTAGAAACCTATAGTTTTGGCAAGTCGGTTATGACATCTACTTTGTGCACAACACAAATAATTTTTCCAGCAATTGTTTACAGACAGATTATTTCACTTATAATTCACTGTATCACAATTCCAGTGGGTCAGAAGTTTACATTCACTAAGTTGACTGTGCCTTTAAACAGCTTTGAAAATTCCAGAAAATGATGTCATGGCTTTAGAAGCTTCTGATAGGCATTTTGACATCATTTTAGTCAATTGGAGGTGTACCTGTGGATGTATTTCAAGGCCTACCATCAAACTCAGTGCCTCTTTGCTTGACATCCTGGGAAAATCAAAAGAAATCAGTCAAGACCTCAGAAAAGTCTGGTTCATCCTTGGGAGCAATTTCCATACGCCTGAAGGTACCACGTTCATCTGTACAAACAATAGTACGCAAGTATAAACACCACGGGACCACACAGCCGTCATACCGCTCAGGAAGGAGACGCATTCTGTCTTCTAGAGATTAACGTATTTGGTGCGAAAAGTGCAAATCAATCCCAGAACAACAGCAAAGGACCTTGTGAAGATGCTGGAGGAAACAGGTACAAAACTATCTATATCCACAGTAAAACGAGTCCTATATCAACATAACCTGAAAGGCTGCTCAGCAAGGAAGAAGCCACTGCTCCAAAACCGCCATAAAAAAGCCAGACTACGGTTTGCAACTGGACATGGGGACAAAGATCGTACTTATTGGAGAAATGTCCTCTGATCTGATTAAACAAAAATATAACTATTTGGCCATAATGACCATCGTTATGTTTGGAGGAAAAATAGGGTAGCTTGCAAGCCGAAGAACACCATCCAAACTGTGAATCACAGGGGTGGCAGTATCATGCTGTGGGGGTGCTTTGCTGCAGGAGGGACTGGTGGACTTCACAAAATAGATGGCATCATGAGGAAGGAAAATTATGTGGATATATTGAAGCAACATCTCAAGACATCAGTCAGGAAGTTAAAGCAAATGGGTCTTCCAAATGACCCCAAGCATACTTCCAAAGTTGTGGCAAAATGGCTTAAGGACAACAAAGTCAAGGTATTGGAGTGGCCATCACAAAGCCCTGACCTCAATCCTATAGAAAATTTGTGGGCAGAACTGAAAAAGCATGTGCGAGCAAGGAGGCCTACATTCCTGACTCAGTTATACCAGCTCTGTCAGGAAGAATGGGCCAAAATTCACCCAACTTATTGTGGGATGTATGTGGAAGGCTCCCCGAAACGTTTGACCCAAGTTAAACAATTTAATGGCAATGCTAGAAAATACTAATTGAGTGTATGTAAACTTCTGACCCACTGGGAATGTGATGAAAGAAATAAAAGCTGAAATAAATCATTCTAAAATAAAGTGGTGATCCTAACTGACCTAAAACAGGGAATTTTTACGAGGATTAAATGTCAGGAATTGTGAAAAACTGAGTATAAATGTATTTGGCTAAGGTGTATGTAAACTTCTGACTTCAACTGTATGTGTGTGTGTGTGTGTGTGCATGTGTGTTTGTGTGCGTGTGTGTGCGCATTTGTGTGTGCGTATGCAGCCTACTACACACAGTCTTACAACTCTGTCTAACCCTCTATCTACAGTATGGACAATGGTGGACAATGCAGGCTCAAATCAGGGCTAAAGAAATGTACATTTGTAGGGATTGGGAAGGGATTACAAAATGGCTTGTGATATTTGTATCACAACTAATACTAAAGTAATACATTATAATCATTTAGCAGACGCTCTTATCCAGAGTGACTTATTTTTTGGGATACTTTTTCGTTCTGGGCCCCTGGTCCCCTGTGGGAATTTAATTATGTTAAACATGAACCATATCCTGTATGTCCATATAGAGTCCAAATACTATATGAGTTACATTATTTTGAACTCACATTGTGAGTTCTTATTATGAAGTTTCCCTATACCCATCATGAGGTTGCTACAACCTAGCCTATGAATGAAAGTTTACAACATAGGTGCACACAGGTTGAGAGAAAAATTAGAGGTGACAGACAGTGACACATGGACAGATAGTGACACATTCAATACCGCCTTGCACACACTTGCATGCATCTAGCTGATATAGGAAGTAGTCCGAGAGCATCTAGTCGTAGCGGTGGTGGCACAGGTCTACTAATTTCTCCTAAATTGAGATTTTATATTTTCTCTCTCTCTCACCTGTCCATCTCCTCATTTGAATTCCATGCTGTCACTGTCACTTGTCCACTCAAGCTGAACATTATTGTCATATATTGCCCACAAGGTGCCCTTGGAGAGTTCCTCAATGAGCTTGACACCTTGATAAGCTCATTTCCTGACGATGGCTCACCGCTCTTTGTACTTGGCGACTTCAACCTCCCGACATCTGCCTTCAATTAATTTACTTCCAACTCTCTCTTTCCCCTCCTTGCCTCTTTTGACCTCACCCTTTCCCAATCCCCTCCAACTCACAAGGCAGGCAATACGCTTCACCTCATCTTTACTAGAGGCTACTCGCCTACTAATCTCACTGCAACCCACCTCCAGGTCTCTGATCACTACTTTGTTTCCTTTTCTGTCTCCCTTTCCTCCAAACCTAACCACTCAGCCCCTACCCAGATGGTCATGCGCCATCGTAATCTTCGCTCTCTCTCTCCCACTACTCTCTCCTCTTCTATCCTATCTTCTTTCCCTTCTACTAAATCCTTCTCACTTCTGTCTACTGATTCTGCTTCTTCGACCCTCCTCTCCTCCCTTTCCGCATCCTATGACTCGCACTGTCCCCTTTCCTCCCGGCCGGCTTGGCCTTCCCCTCCTGCTCCGTGGCTGAATGACTCATTGCGAGCTTACAGAACAGGGCTGCGGGCAGCTGAGCGAAAATGGAGGAAAACTAAACTTCCGGAGGACCTATCATCCTTTCACTCCCTCCTCTCTACCTTCTATTCCTCTGTATCTGCTGCTAAAGCCACTTTCTACCACTCTAAATTTCAAGCTTCTGCCTCTAACCCTAGGAAACTATTTTCCACCTTCTCCTCCCTCCTTAATCCTCCACCCCCTCCCTCCTCCCTCTCTGCGGACGACTTTGTCAACCACTTTGAAAGAAAGGTTGACGGCATTCGCTACTCAATCACTCAGCCTATTGAGTCCACTGGGCTCACTCACACAGCACTACCCTACTCCTTGACCTCTTTCTCCCCTCTCTCTCCAGATGATATCCTGCGACTAGTGAGGTCTGGCCACCCGACAACCTGCCCGCTCGACCCCATCCCCTCCTCCCTTCTCCAGATAATCTCTGGAGACCTTCTCCCATTCCTCACTTCCCTCATCAACTCATCCCTGACCACTGGCTGCGTCCCCTCTGACTTCAAAATGGCCCGAGTTGCTCCCCTCCTCAAGAAACCAACACTTGACTCATCTGTCGTCAAAAACTATAGACCTGTATCCCTTCTTTCTTTTCTTTCCAAAACACTTGAGTGTGCTGTCTCTGATCAACTTTCTCGTTATCTCTCTCAGAACGATCTTCTTGACCCTAACCAGTCAGGCTTCAAGACGGGTCACTCAACCTAGACTGCTCTTCTCTGTGTCAAGGAGGCTCTCCGCACTGCCAAAGCTAAATCTCTCTCATCTGTCCTCATCCTCCTAGACCTATCCGCTGCCTTTGACACCGTGAACCATCAGATCCTCCTCTCCACCCGCTTAGGGCTGGGTGTCTCAGGCTATGCACACTCTTGGATTGCATCCTACCTGGTAGGCCGCTCCTACCAGGTGACGTGGAGAGGATCTGTGTCTGCACCACGTACTCTCAATACTGGTGTCCCCCAGCGCTCGTGTCTAGGCCCTCTCCTCTTTTTTCTATACACCAAGTCACTCGGCTCCGTCATATCCTCACATGGTCTCTCCTATCATTGCTATGCAGATGACACTCAACTACTTTTCACCTTCTCCCCTTCTGACACCCAGGTGGCGACACGCATATCCGCGTGCCTGGTAGATATCTCAACTTGGATGTTGGCCCACCACCTCAAGCTCAACCTCGACAAGACGGAACTGCTCTTCTTCCCCGGGAAGACCTGCCCGCTCGCTCAAAGACCTCTCCACCACGGTTGACAACTCCACAGTGTCACCCTCCCAGAGTGCAAAGAACCTTGGCGTGACCCTGGACAACACCCTGTCGTTCTCTGCAAACATCAAAGCAGTGACCCGCTCCTGCAGGTTCATGCTCAACAACATCCGTAGAGTACAGTCGTGGTCAAAAGTTTTGAGAATGACACAAATATAAATTTTCACAAAGTCTGCTGCCTCAGTTTTGATGATGGCAATTTGTATATACTCCAGAATGTCATGAAGAGTGATCAGATGAATTGCAATTAATTTCAAAGTCCCTCTTTGCCATGAAAATGAACTTAATCCCCAAAAAACATTTCCACTGCATTTCAGCCCTGCCACAAAAGGACCAGCTGCCATCATGTCTGTGATTCTCTCGTTAACACAGGTGAGAGTGTTGACGAGGACAAGGCTGGAGATCACTCTGTCATGCTGATTGAGTTAGAATAACAGACTGGAAGCTTTAAAAGGAGGGTGGTGCTTGAAATCATTGTTCTTCCTCTGTTAACCATGGTTACCTGCAAGGAAACACGTGCCATCATCATTGCTTTGCACAAAAAGGGCTTCACATGCAAGGATATTGCTGCTAGTAAGATTGCACCTAAATCAACCATTTATCGGTTCATCAAGAACTTCAAAGAGAGCGGTTCAACTGTTGTGAAGAAGGCGTCAGAGCGCCCAAGAAAGTCCAGCAAGTGCCAGGAACGTCTCCTAAAGTTGATTCACCAGCGGGATCGGGCACCACCAGTGCAGAGCTTGCTCAGGAATTGCAGCAGGCAGGTGCGAGTGCATCTGCATGCACAGTGAGGCAAAGACTTTTGGAGGATGGCCTGGTGTCAAGAAGGGCAGCAAAGAAGCCATTTCTCTCCAGGAAAAACATCAGGGACAGATGTTATTCTGCAAAAGGTACAGGGATTGGACTGCTGAGGACTGGGGTAAAGTCATTTTCTCTGATGAATCCCCTTTCCGATTGTTTGGGGCATCCGGAAAACACCTTGTCCGGAGAAGACACTGTGAGCGCTACCATCAGTCCTATGTCATGCCAACAGTAAAGCATCCTGAGACCATTCATGTGTGTTGTTGCTTCTCAGCCAAGGGAGTGGGCTCACTCACAATTTTGCCTAAGAACACAGCCATGAATAAAGAAGGGTACCAACACATCCTCCGAGAGCAACTTCTCCCAACCATCCAAGAACAGTTTGGTGACGACCAATGCCTTTTGCAGCATGATGGAGCACCTTGCCATAAGGCAAAGGTGATAACTAAGTGACTCGGGGAACAAAACATGGCCAGGAAACTCCCCAGACCTTAATCCCATTGAGAACGTGTGGTCGAGCCTCAAGAGGCGGGTGGACAAACAAAAACCCACAAATTCTGACAAACTCCAAGCATTGATTATGCAAGAATGGGCTGTCATCATTCAGGATGTGGCCCAGAAGTTGATTGACAGCATGCCAGGGCGGATTGCAAGGTCTTGGAAAAGAAGGGTCAACACTACAAATATTGACTCTTTGCATAAACTTAATGTAATTGTCAATAAAAGCCTTTGACACCTATGGAATGCTTGTAATTATACTTCAGTATACCATAGTAACATCTGACAAAAAGATCTCATAACACTGAAGCAGCGAACTTTGTGAAGACCAATACTTCGGTCCCGTGTAGCTCAGTTGGTAGAGCATGGCGCTTGCAATGCCAGGGTTGTGGGTTTGATTCTCACGGGGGGCCAGTATGAAAAAATTAATAAAAAATGTATGCACTCACTAACTGTAAGTCGATCTGGATAAGAGCGTCTGCTAAATGACTAAATGTAAATGTCAATTCTCAAAACTTTTGACCACGACTGTACAACCCTACCTCACACAGGAAGTGGCGCAGGCCCTAATCCAGGTACTTGTCCTCTCCCGTCTGGACTGTTGGCAGGGCTCCCCACTTGTGCCATCAAACCCATGCATCTTATCCAGAACGGGGGGGTAGCCATGATTAGCTGTTCAGGAGTCTTATGGCTTGGGGGTAGAAGCTGTTGAGAAGTCTTTTGGACCTAGACTTGGCACTCCGGTACCGCTTGCCGTGCGGTAGCAGAGAGAACAGTCTATGACTAGGGTGGCTGGAGTCTTTGACAATTTTGAGGGCCTTCCTCTGACACCGCCTGGTATAGAGGTCCTGGATGGCAGGAAGCTTGGCCCCAGTGATGTACTGGGCCATATGCACTACCCTCTGTAGTGCCTTGCGGTCGGAGGCCGAGCAGTTGCCATACCAGGCGGTGATGCAACCAGTCAGGATGCTCTCGATGGTGCAGCTGTATAATTTTTTGAGGATCTGAGGACCCATGCCAAATCTTTTTAGTCTCCTGAGGGGGAATAGGCTTTGTCGTGCCCTCTTCACGACTGTCTTGGTGTGTTTGGAGCATGGTAGTTTGTTGGTGATGTGGACACCAAGGAACTTGAAGCTCTCAACCTGTTTAATGGTTATGCTAAGGTTATGGTTAGGTTTAGAACAGCAACTTTGATGGGGGTGGGGGCCACAAAAAACAGAACTTATCATAAGGGGACGGAGTGGCTCGTGGGTCTGCGTACCCACATCCATACACCAAATATGATAACTGATGATCAATGGGCCCCACCTCGGTCTTTAATTCGACCATGCTTACTGCAAGTTTAGATAGCCAGACTAATTTACCAATCTAACATTTTTTGCCCATCCCTGATTTAGAATAAGCGTTAGGGTAAGGGTTTAGTTTAGGGTTAGGATAAGGGTTAAGGTGAGGGTTAGTAGATAGTTTAAATGTTGTTGACAATTATTGAACATCTACTAAACATCTACAAATCAAACATTCTACCACAGGACACTGGTGAACTATGAGTTGAGCTATGGGTGTTGTGATAAAAAGTGTTGACTGGAATATTGTGTTTTGTGTATATACAGTACAGAATGTCCAAACCCACTGACGCCTTTTCCAACTTTATGTTCCTGCATTTCGTAACCATTAAATGTTTATTCAATGATTTTTATACAGCCAGAAGCTGAATTATAAGCATGAGGGCTGCTGTAAAGTTGTAGAAAGCGTGACACCACTTTGATCAGTGTGTGTGTGTGTGTGTGTGTGTGTGTGTGTGTGTGCGAGCAGTGTAGTACTCACTGTTTTCAGGTTTTCAAAGTGCCAGTGTCTGCCTGTGCCCCCATGCCAAAGTAAAGTAAAGTGTGTGCCTGGTGAAAATGTTCTGGTGTGGCACCACTTGAACACAAGTGTGTGCGTGTGTGTATGCTTGAATATGCCACAACGTACATATTATCAGTGCTACTGCCCCGGATTGGGCCTACCATTATAAAAACACAACCTATGAGAGTTCACTGGCCCTTCCCAGGATCGAAGAACAGAGCCAGACTGTGCGCCTGTGGTTTTGGTATGTGTGTAGAGAGGGGTTCTGCCCCCACTAGTAGTGGTAGCAAAATTCCTAAGACTTCTGAAAGTTTTCTAACCTTATAAAATAAGCCATGGATTCAATGATTGCAAAAAGAGGCAATCTCTCTCTCCTGCGCACTCTCTAACTCTCTCAGACCCATCTTCCATTGAGGAGGTCACTTGGTGACTGACTCAGGCTTCGTGGGCAGTGAGGGTTCCCCCAGCCACTACAAACCCAACCGCAAATGCACCTGGTACATCACTGTGAGTAACCAACAGTACAGAATATACACTAATAGTGCTGTGGCGGTCACGAAATTTCGTCAGCCGGTGATTGTCAAGCAAATAATTGTCGGTCTCATGGTAATTGACGTTAATTAACATAAACACATTTAGCATCTCCTGGCTTCCACACATAGCCTACAAGCCACTGATGCAGACCTTTGGAACATCTACATTTAAAAAAGTCTAATAAATCCATGTAATATAGCCTACACCTTCACAATAAATTCATGATTTATTTTAGACAGGTTGTTATGATGAGTTTCTCGGGTATCAAGAAATTCATGATGCAAGAAGATATTTAACACTTAGATGGAGAGTTCATACAAATATTTAATAGATTCGGTACCGGGTTAATCTAACAAAAGGCGCATGCTTTGCCTCTTGTCATCCGAACTACCAGACAAAGAAAACCTCTCAGTTGATATACGTCATGTTACACGTTTCTTCAACAACATCTGTTAACCATCAATGGGCACTCCCTTCTTTGATGTTATTACCTTGTACTCCAAGTCAGTATATCATGTCCATCAATCATTCTAAGATAAAACTCAAGCTCCCTCGACATACTGGAATCATTGGCCTCCAGACTGTGTGGCACCAAGAGTCACCTATCTACTAGATTTAACCTTGTTCCCACAACACCATGAAAATACATCATAACACAGGTCTAAAAAAGCATGATATGAAGAAAATGTAGTCTATTTCAGAAGAACATAATAGCATACTCTGAGTTTTCCTTATTTTAAGTCCTGATCTGGCTATGACAAATGGCTGTGGGCTACACTAGTTCATTTAGCAGACAAGATTTGCTTAGAATTCTATGGCATTATTTTATATTAAGAAAAATACAATTAAACAAAGCTGAATAAAATAGAAAGGATATTTTCTCCAAATGATTTGAGGGAGTGCGTACATGCGGTTATTCTGTGTTGAGCAGTTAACAAAGAAATAGGTATTTGTGAAAGTATTCACCCCCCGTGGCATTTCTCCTATTTTGTTGCCTAACAACCTGGAATTAAAATGAATTTTAAGGGGGTTTGTATCATTTGATTTAAACAACATGCCTACCACTTTGAAGATGCAAAATATTTTTTCTTGTGAAACAAACAAGAAATAAGACAAAAAAACTGAAAAGTTGAGCGTGCATAACTGCTCCAGCTCCTTCAAGTTGGATGGGTTCCGCTGGGGTACAGCAATCTTTAAGTCATACCACAGATTCTCAATTGGATTGAGGTCTGGGCTTTGACTAGGCCATTCCAAGACATTTAAATGTTTCCCCTTAAACCACCCGAGTGTTGCTTTAGCAGTATGCTTAGGGTCATTGTCCTGCTGGAAGGTGAACCTCCGTCCCAGTCTCAAATCTCTGAAAGACTGAAACAGGTTTCCCTCAAGAATTTCCCTGTATTTAGCGCCATCCATCATTCCTTCAATTCTGACCAGTTTCCCAGTCCCTGCCGATGAAAACCATCCCCACAGCATGATGCTGCCACCACCATACTTCACTGTGGGGATGGTGTTCTCGGGGTGATGAGAGATGTTGTGTTTGCGCCAGACATAGCGTTTTCTTTAATGGCCAAAAACCTCAATTTGAGTCTCATCTGACCAGAGTACCTTCTACCATATGTTTGGGGAGTCTCCCACATGCCTTTTGGCGAACACCAAACGTGTTTGCTTATTTCTTTCTTTAAGCAATGGCTTTTTTCTGGCCACTCTTCCGTAAAGCCCAGCTCTGTGGAGTGAATTTTTTGAAACAAGTTATTTTTTTCATTTCACTTCACCAATTTGGATGATTTTGTGTATGTCCATTATATGAAATCCAAATAAAAATCTATTTAAATTACAGGTTGAAATGCAACAAAATAGGAAAAACGCCAAGGGGGATGAATACTTTTGCAAGACACTGTATGTGTGTGTGTATGTGCGCGCACGTGTGTGTGTATTTTGCAGCCCTACCGATGAACCCACTGTGTAACCAGGCTTGTAAGAGGACAGGAACATTCCAATCCAACTTCTGCCCTAATGATTTCGGTGAGTCACACTCTCATATTCTTGCTCCTTATCTTTTATTTCCCTCTCCGTCTTCCCCACAGATTTCACTCCCACTACTTCTTTATTTCTCTCCCTCCCTCTGTCTCACATGTTCGTTGGCATGGTTTTAAGTAGCGGTCTTGGTTGTCATGGATACAGTAGTTGTCCTAATGTTAGTAGTGGTGTGTAACCTTCATGGGAACATTTTAATGGGAGACAGTTAGGAATAAGCCACAGCACTAAGAAAAATTATTATATATGACTAAAAACAATGTTCTGTAGGAAAATAACCATATCTCTCTCTCTCATATATATGCAGTGGGGAGAACAAGTATTTGATACACTGCCGATTTTACAGGTTTTCCTACTTACAAAGCATGTAGAGGTCTGTAATTTTTCGAAAATCGAGAAAATAACATTGTATGATTTTTAAGTAATTAATTTGCATTTTATTGCATGACATAAGTATTTGATCACCTACCAACCAGTAAGAATTCCGTCTCTCACAGACCTGTTAGTTTTTCTTTAAGAAGCCCTCTTGTTCTCCACTCATTACCTGTATTAACTGCACCTATTTGAACTCGTTACCTGTATAAAAGACACCTGTCCACACACTCAATCAAACAGACTCCAACCTCTCCACAATGGCCAAGACCAGAGAGCTGTGTAAGGACATCAGGGATAAAATTGTAGACCTGCACAAGGCTGGGATGGGCTACAGGACAATAGGCAAGCGGCTTGGTGAGAAGGCAACCACTGTTGGCGCAATTATTAGAAAATGGAAGAAGTTCAAGATGACGGTCAATCACGCTCGGTCTGGGGCTCCATGCAAGATCTCACCTCGTGGGGCATCAATGATCATGAGGAAGGTGAGGGATCAGCACAGAACTACACGGCAGGACCTGGTCAATGACCTGAAGAGAGCTGGGGCCACAGTCTCAAAGAAAACCATTAGTAACACACTACGCCGTCATGGATTAAAATCCTGCAGCGCACGCAAGGTCCCCCTGCTCATGCCAGCGCATGTCCAGGCCCATCTGAAGTTTGCCAATGACCATCTGGATGATCCAGAGGAGGAATGGGAGAAGGTCATGTGGTCTGATGAGACAAAAATAGAGCTTTTTGGTCTAAAGTCCACTCGCCATGTTTGGAGGAAGAAGAAGGATGAGTACAACCCCAAGAACACTATCCCAACTGTGAAGCATGGAGGTGGAAACATAATTCTTTGGGGATGCTTTTCTGCAAAGGGGACAGGACGACTGCACCGTATTGAGGGGAGGATGGATGGGGCCATGTATCGCGAGATCTTGGCCAACAACCTCCTTCCCTCAGTGAGAGCATCGAAGATGGGTCGTGGCTGGGTCTTCCAGCATGACAACGACCCGAAACACACAGCCAGGGCAACTAAGGAGTGGCTCCGTCAGACGCATCTCAAGGTCCTGGAGTGGCCTAGCCAGTCTCCAGACCTGAACCCAATAGAACATCTTTGGAGGGAGCTGAAAGTCCGTATTGCCCAGCGACAGCCTCGAAACCTGAAGGATCTGGAGAAGGTCTGTTTGGAGGAGTGGGCCAAAATCCCTGCTGCAGTGTGTGCAAACCTGGTCAAAACCTACAGGAAACGTAAGATCTCTGTAATTGCAAACAAAGGTTTCTGTACCAAATATTAAGTTCTGCTTTTCTGATGTATCAAATGCTTATGTCATGCAATAAAATGCAAATTAATTACTTAAAAATCATACAATGTGATTTTCTGAATTTTTGTTTTAGATTCCGTCTCTCACAGTTGCAGTGTACCTATGATAAAAATTACAGACCTCTACATGCTTTGTAAGTAGGAAAACCTGCAAAATCAGCAGTGTATCAATACTTTTTCTCCCCACTGTACATAAACAGTACCAGTCAAAAGTTTGGACACACCTACTCATTCAAGGGTTTTTCTTTAGTTTTACTATTTTCTACATTGTAGAATAATAGTGAAGACATCAAAACTATGAAATAACACATATGGAATCATGTAGTTACCAAAAAAGTGTTAAACAAGTCAAAATATATTTTAGATTTAGATTATTCAAAGTAGCCACCCTTTGCCTTGATGACAACTTTGCACACTCTTAGCATTCTCTCAACCAGCTTCAAGAGGAGTGCATTTCAATTAACAGGTGTGCCTTGTTAAAAGTTCATTTGTGGAATTTCTTTTCTTCTTAATGCGGTTGAGCCAATCAGTTGTGTTGTGACAAGGAGGGGTGGTATACAGAAGATAGCCCTATTTGGTAAAAGTCCAAGTCCATATTATGGCAAGAACAGCTCAAATAAGCAAAGAGAAACGACAATCCATCATTACTTTAAGACACGAAGGTCAGTCATTCCGGAACATTTCAAGAACTTTCATCGTTTCTTCAAGTGCAGTCGCAAAAACCATCAAGCGCTATGATGAAACTGGCTCTCATGAGGACCGCCACAGGAAAGGAAGACCCAGAGTTACCTCTGCTGCAGAGGATAAGTTCATTAGAGTTAACTGCACCTCAGATTGCAGCCCAAATAATTGCTTCAGAGGAGACTGCGTGAATCATGTCTTCATGGTCAAATTGCTGCAAAGAAACCACTACTAAAGGACACCAATTAGAAGAAGAGACTTGCTTGGGCCAAGAAACACGAGCAATGGACATTAGACCAGTGGAAATCTGTCATTTGGTCTGATGAGTCCAAATTTGAGATTTTTGGTTCCAACCGCCGTGTCTTTGTGAGATGCAGAGTAGGTGAATGGATGATCTCTGCATGTGTGGTTCCCACCGTGAAGCATGGAGAAGGAGGTGTGATGGTTTGGGGGTGCTTTTCTGGTGACACTGTCAGTGATTTATTTAGAATTCAAGGCACACTTAACCAGCATGGCTACCACAGCATTCTACAGTGATACGCCTCCCATCTGGTTTGCGCTTAGTGGGACTATCATTTGTTTTTCAACAGGACAATGACCAAATACACACCTCCAGGTTGTGTAAGGGCTATTTTACCAAGAATGAGAGTGATGGTGCTGCATCAGATTACCTGTACTCCACAATCACCCGACCTCAAACCAATTGAGATGGTTGGGGATGAGTTGGACAGCAGAGCGAAGGAAAAGCAGTCAACAAGTGCTCAGCATATGTGGGAACTCCTTCAAGACTGTTGGAAAAGCATTCCTCATGAAGCTGGTTGAGAAAATGCCAAGAGTGTGCAAAGCTGTCTTCAAGGCAAAGGGTGGCTACTTTGAAGAATGACTACATGATTCCATATGTGTTATTTCATAGTTTTGATGTCTTAACTATTATTCTACAATGTAGAAAATAGTAAAAATAAAGAAAAACCTTTTAATTAGTAGGTGTGTCTAAACTTTTGACTGGAACTGTATATATATCCAGTATATATATAAATAACTACACTAAGTGCACAAAACATTAGGAACACCTTCCTAATATTGAGTTGCACCCCCTTTTGCCCTCAGAACAGCCTCAATTCGTCTGGGCATGGACTTGACAAAGTGTTGAAAGCGTTCCACAGGGATGCTGGCCCTGACTCCAATGCTTCCCACAGTTGTGTCAAGTTGTCTGGGTGTCCTTTGGGTGGTGTACCATTCTTGATACATACGGGAAACTGTTGAGCGTGAAAAACCCAGCAGCGTTGCAGTTTTTGACACACTCAAACCGGTGCACCTGGCACCTACTACCATAACCATTTCAAAGGAACTTAAATATTTTGTCATACCCATTCACCCACTGAATGGCACGTATAAACAATCCATGTCTCAATTGTCTCAAGGCTTAAAAATCCTTCTTTAACCTGTCTCCTTCCCTTCATCTACACTGATTGAAGTGGATTTAAGGTGACATCAATAAGGGATCATAGCGTTCACCTGGATTCACCTGGTCAGTCTATGTCATGGAAAGAGCAGGTGTTCTGTATACTCAGTGTATTTACGCCATTCTCAGACTGTCACTCAATATTGAGACACACACTAGAACAGCCATGGGAAAATGTTTGTCATAAGCCTTTATTTGACAATTATATCTTATCTCTGCCTACACAAACTGACATCCCCCACATCACTTAATCCCAGAGAAGGGAGTGGGATCAGTGAGTCAGAATGTACAAACCATAGAAATAGAATCATGATACAAACCCTGTATTAATCTCTTCCACTCCTCTCTGTCGCCTTTTTCCCTCATCCCCAACCTACATCCATCTATTCCCCCCACCTTACCTCTCTCCCCCTTACCAGTGATCACGGGGAAGGTGACATCCTTGGTCCCAGGCCCCAGGGGCAGTGTGACTGTGGACGTGTCTCTCATCAAGGCCTATAGGAGTGGCCGCCTGTCCATCACCCAATCAGGACTAGCCATGTCCATCAAACTCGCCTCCACCTGCAAGAAGTGCCCTGGCCCACGCAAAGTACAGTCTCACATACACTCTGGCCACATAAACACACATACCTACAAAGGAGCATGCACAAGCACACACACCAATTCACACAACTGAGAAGAGCATTAGCTTATTTTAATCCATTGTACAAACTACTTACATAACTGTCTGGCCTATGTGGTGGATGGACTAATTGACTGATAAATAGGTTAATTCATTCATCCATTAATGTATTAATTCATTATTTCAGGAGCGAACTCTGTGTTGATGGGCAAGGTGGACACGGAGGGGCATGGCCTTCTCAACCCCTCTAGCTTGCTCTCCTGTACAAGGCAGTCCACACCAAAGCACTGGCCACTCTCGCACGGCAACAATGCTGATCTCACAGCCCAGTCCACCAATCACTGAGCAGGAAACCTGTCATTCCTCTGACTAACCAACAACTGCACAACAGCAGTCCAAATATGCTAAATATGACATTTAAACTAATTCTAAACAAGTGAATCAAAATGAGGAGTCTTTACAAAATGCTTTTGTGAAAAACTACCAAAGATGGCTGCCAAAAAGGCAGGGGTACAGGGCTAACCATTACGTACAATATTGAAATTGTTTTTATATTGTTGTATCATTTGATATTTTTTATACACTCAGATATACTTATTTGTATTTGTACATGAATTATTGTATTTCTGTGATTAAAAATGATGTATATCACTAAGGTTCAGGTCTTTTGTGTGTCACATCAAATGTAGTTTTCTAAAGCCACGACTAAAACGTGGCCCATGTTTCAGCAACAGTACTTCCTCCATCCATTTGACCTTTTCTGCCAAATACAAGTCAATGGCTGCACCTGGTGGTTGTTTGTGATTTGGCATGGCATGATATCACATTCTCAATTTTCATGATATCGAAAACTCACGGGACACTCTATGACAATGATTTGAATTGAAATCCCTTTATTTTGTTATGGCTGGCTTTGGAAAAGCTAATTTTCTAATGTCTTACTCATGTAAACTGTAGCCTGTTATCTTACAAGTGAAGCATAACTGTTATATTTGCAATCAGTCTATTCCTTCCTACATAACTTTAATGGGATGTATAAAGAAAATAAAAACCTGTTTATCAGAACAATCATATACAGTACAATGGAGTGTTACATAATGGCCTTGACACAAGTAACCTGTGGTCACCATCAAGACAAAATCTGTAATCATGGGGACACGTCTCACAGACTATTCAGGTTGTTTCGCCATCTGGTGGTCAATTGGAGAATCACTCTCTCTCTCCTCCCTTTCTATTTCTCTCTCTCCTGCTTTCAGACCCCCTTTTTTCTCTCTTCCTCTCTCTCTCTCCCGCCAAACTATCATTCTCACTCTGTTACGGTGGCTCACTGGCTAAATAAGGGAAGATGACAATGCTGGGGGGAGGTGGAGTGCACACAGAGAGTTTGGACTGCTGCCAAAATGAAAAGATAGATGGGATGGATGGGCAATAGGACACCTTTCTCTTTTTCCCTCTCTCATTCATTTTTATTCACTCTCTCCTCAGTTGCACCTTTCTCTATTTATCCTCCTCCTCTCCTTTGTCTGTCCATCTCATATTTCAGTGATCTGTTGAATGCTGGCAGGGAGTTAAAGAGGGCAGACAGAGAGAGGGAGAGAGAAAGAGAGGAAAGGAAAGAGTCTGTGTGGGGGTGAAGAACTCGATGAGTGTGTCTCTCTGCGTGTGTGCTTGTATGTGTGACATAACCATGTAATGGCCAGCTGCTCCTCACAGCACTGACACAGCAGAAAACAGACAGAAACACACACACACACACACACACAGATGGAATACAGCACAGCTTGGCACACTATACCTGCAAACCTGTTCTCCAAACCCATTTGCAAACAGTTGAATAAATATAATCTGACTCAGAGTGAGTCAGCCGGACAATGCATCTTGGCTTATTCAAAGTTATTCAAAGAAGAAGCACTATGCTATTGTAGTGGACAGTAATATTCTACATGTGTATATAAAGTAGGCTATATATGATATTATAAATACCTCACATGTGACTCGTAATAAGACTAAGCAATTAGCCTATTAAAATGATTATCTGACTCCTTAAAGATAATTAAAATATACAAGCAAACATTAGGCAATGAGTTGACGTTGACTAGCAAGAATTGGTCTGAGAATTGTCTATATCAAAGGCAGATATTTAATTAACATTGTACAATGAATGGATTCACATACAAGACATAAAGCTTAAATTACAAAGCATTAACAAGCATTACAAGCCATTATTCCATGCATATAGATCCTAAGGGTAATTTACAGGACAAAGCATGAACAAAGAGATGCTTACTAGGCCAGAGGCTTAAAAGCCTAGGAAATGAGAATTGATCATACAACCTTCCTCTATGGCTGGAAACAGGATAAGAGAGAGAACAAAGGCATTGAATTCCATTTATAACATCTGAAGGTGTAACCTTTCAACCCAAGACCAACCACCTTTGACCAATCAAACGATACTAAGTTTACAGTGTAACCTGACCGCCTAGGCCCAGTCTCCACAGGATGTCACAGCATTTAAACGCTTGTGTGGGGGATGAGACCAGTGTAAATAAGACAGAATTCCTGAGAGGACTATCAAATCTTTTTGCATATAGTAATTCAGAGTTCACCCTATACAGAAACAAGTAACCACAGAGATCATACATACAGTGCCTTGCAAAAGTATTCATCCCCCTTGGCGTTTTTCCTATTTTGTTGCAATACAACCTGTAATTTAAATGGATTTTTGTTTGGATTTCATGTAATAGACATACACAAAATAGTCCAAATTGGTGAAGAAATGAAATGAAAAAAATAACTTGTTTCAAAAAATTTGAATAAATAAATAACGGAAAAGTGGTGCGTGCATATGTATTCACCCCCTTTGTACTTTAAGCAGTACACTCCACAGAGCTGGGCTTTACGGAAGAGTGGCCAGAAAAAAAGCCATTGCTTAAAGAAAAAAAACCTAAACACTTTTGGTGTTCGCCAAAAGGCATGTGGGGGACTCCCCAAACATATGGAAGAAGGTACTCTGGTCAGATGAGACTAAAATTGAGCTTTTTGGCCATCAAGGAAAATGCTAGGTCTGGTGCAAACACAACACCTTACATCATCCCGAGAACACCATCCCCACAGTGAAGCATGGTGGTGGCAGCATCATGGTGTGGGGATGGTTTTCATCGGCAGGGACTGGGAAACTTGTCAGAATTGAATGATGGATGGCGCTAAATACAGGGAAATTCTTGAGGGAAACCTGTTTCAGTCTTCCAGAGATTTGAGACTGGGACGGAGGTTCACCTTCCAGCAGGACAATGACCCTAAGCATACTGCTAAAGCAACACTCGAGTGGTTTAAGGGGAAACATTTAAATGTCTTGGAATGGCCTAGTCAAAGCCCAGACCTCAATTCAATTGAGAATCTGTGGTATGACTTAAAGATTGCTGTACCCCAGCAGAACCCATCCAACTTGAAGGAGCTGGAGCAGTTTTGCCTTGAAGAATGGGCAATCCCAGTGGCTAGATGTGCCAAGCTTATAGAGACATACCCCAAGAGACTTGCAGCTGTAATTGCTGCAAAAGGTGGCTCTACAAAGTATTGACTTTGGGGGGGGGGTGAATAGTTATGCATGCCAAGTTTTCTGTTTTTTTGTGTTATTTCTTGTTTGTTTCACAATAAAAAATATTTTGCATTTTCGATGTGGTAGGCATGTTGTGTAAATCAAATTATACAAACCCCCCAAAAATCTATTTTAATTCCAGGTTGTAAGGCAACAAAATAGGAAAAATGCCAAGGGGGGTGAATACTTTCGCAAGCCACTGTACATATAGTTAGCATCAGAGTTATCCTCAGTGAACAAGTTTCAGATAGATACCAGACATGGATACTATAGCATTATTCTATCACATTCAATAGTCAGTCCTCTGAATACTGTAACAGAGAGAAACATTTTGGCCCCTCAGAGTGGGGAAAGGCTTACTATTCCTTTAGCATTGTCCTCTGTCTTCCAACTCCAAATGTCAGAGAGCACATAAATTAGGGCAGAGCCTACGCTATCTCAACACATACCTGTACAGTAAATACACACAAGACTGAAAATAGATGTACAAAATATACATAAGTGTACAAAACACTAAGCACTACATTTTGTTAATTCAATTCTGTTTAATTAATGTAATTAATCTCAACATTTCGATAGTGAGGTCTCTCTCTATATACAATAATAATATTGCAAAAAAAATTACAATAAATGATTTAGGATGGAATTAATGTGATATCATATCTGCTAATCGTCATTAAAATATATTATATTCAAACTCATAAATAATATATAAGAATTGCCCTTTAAACCTTGAATGCGATACTGTAGGTAAGGTCTTACATCCACCTTGGCTTTGCATTAGATCTGATAACTTTAAGTCTGGCGTCTCCTGCCTAGACAGACAAGATAAAGGGCCTAATGTTGACTTTATGGAAACATTATTGCCACAATGCTGTAATGTGTGTAATTATTTCAAGTCTGGCATAGATAGCCTACCTACAAAGAGCAGTGTAGGGTTTTGAAGGTAGACTTGTGTTCCTGCAAGCAAGTGTTGCCTATATGTTGCCGAAATATTACAGCGCTGTAATGTTACGGCAACCTTGACATTACAGCAATGTTATGTGGAGAAGTAGCTTTATTGTGGACCATAACAAAATAACCTTCCTTATAGTAAGAGTGCTCCTCAAAAAGCTACCTCTCTCACAAGCTTGTGCAATTCAGTGCATTGAGACATGTAAACGCACAGATACAGTGGGGGAAAAAAGTATTTAGTCAGCCACCAATTGTGCAAGTTCTCCCACTTAAAAAGATGAGAGAGGCCTGTAATTTTCATCATAGGTACACGTCAACTAAGACAGACAAATTATTGTGGAAGATAAGTATTTGGTCAATAACAAAAGTTTCTCAATACTTTGTTATATATCCTTTGTTGGCAATGACACAGGTCAAACGTTTTCTGTAAGTCTTCACAAGGTTTTCACACACTGTTGCTGGTATTTTGGCCCATTCCTTCATGCAGATCTCCTCTAGAGCAGTGATGTTTTGGGGCTGTCGCTGGGCAACACGGACTTTCAACTCCCTCCAAAGATTTTCTATGGGGTTGAGATCTGGAGACTGGCTAGGCCACTCCAGGACCTTGAAATGCTTCTTACGAAGCCACTCCTTCGTTGCCCGGGCGGTGTGTTTGGGATCATTGTCATGCTGAAAGACCCAGCCACGTTTCATCTTCAATGCCCTTGCTGATGGAAGGAGGTTTTCACTCAAAATCTCACGATACATAGCCCCATTCATTTTCCTTTACACGGATCAGTCGTCCTGGTCCCTTTGCAGAAAAACAGCCCCAAAGCATGATGTTTCCACCCCCATGCTTCACAGTAGGTATGGTGTTCTTTGGATGCAACTCAGCATTCTTTGTCCTCCAAACACAATGAGTTGAGTTTTTACCAAAAAGTTTCATCTGAGTTTCATCTGACCATATGACATTCTCCCAATCCTCTTCTGGATCACCCAAATGCACTCTAGCAAACTTCAGACGGGCCTGGACATGTACTGGCTTAAGCAGGGGGACACGTCTGGCACTGCCGGATTTGAGTCCCTGGCGACGTAGTGTGTTACTGTCACGATCGTCTTGAAGCGAAGTAGACCAATACGCAGCGTGTTGAGCGAACATGATTGACTTTATTACCGTCAGTGATAATAAGCACACTACACAAAACAATAAATGACTCGTGAAGTCCACGGTGACAAAGACCGACAAGGAACAAAAACCCACAAACACAAAGTGAAACACAGACAGTTAAATATGGCTCCCAATCAGAGACAACCAGCACACAGCTGACACTCGTTGCCTCTGATTGGGAGTCACTCAGTCAAACATAGAAAATGACGAACTAGAAACACCCAACATAGAAACAGAACACATAGAATGAACACACCCTGGCTCAACATATAGAGTCCCAGAGCCAGGGTGTGACAGTACCCCCCCCCTAAAGGCGCGGACTGCGACCGCGCCTAAATACGAGCAAAACAGGGGAGGGCTGGGTGGGCATTCCTCCTCGGCGGCGGCTCCGGCTCCGGGCTTGCCCACCACCCTCCAACAAACCCCCCATAGCGCCCCTGGTCCGGTCTGGCCCCGCTGGCTGGAGCTGGACTGGACGTAGCAGGAGCGGTAGGCTTCAGCTCCTTAGTGGAGCAGTAGAGCGGTACCTGAATTGGCACCGATGACCCAGGCACGGGTTGTGCCGGACTGACGACTCGCACCCCTGGCTTGGTGCGAGTGGCAGGAACGGGCCGGGCCGGGCTGGCGACGCGCACCGTAGACTTGGTGCGAGTGGCAGGAACAGGCCGGACCGGGCTGGCGACGCGCACCGTAGACTTGGTGCGTGGAGCAGGGACAGGCCGGGCCGGGCTGGCGACGCACCCCGTAGGCTTGGTGCGTGGAGCAGGGACAGGCCGGGCTGGGCTGACGACGCACACCGTAAGCTTGGTGCGTGGAGCAGGGACAGGCCGGGCTGGGCTGACGACGCGCACCGTAGGCTTGGTGCGTGGAGCAGGGACAGGCCGGACTGGGCTGGCGACGCACACCGTAGGCTTGGTGCGTGGAGCAGGTACAGGCCGGGCAGGGCTGGCGACGCACACCGTAGGTTTGGTGCGTGGAGCAGGGACAGGCCGGGCTGGGCTGTCGACACACACCGTAAGCTTGGTGCGTGGAGCAGGGACAGGCCGGGCAGGACTGGCGACGCACACCGTAGGCTTGGTGCGTGGAGCAGGAACAGGCCGGGCTGGGCTGTCGACGCACACCGTAGGCTTGGTGCGTGGAGCAGGGACAGGCCGGACTGGGCTGGCGACGCACACCGTAGGCTTGGTGCGTGGAGCAGGAACAGGCCGGGCTGGGCTGGCGACGCACACCGTAGGTTTGGTGCGTGGAGCAGGGACAGGCCGGGCTGGGCTGTCGACGCACACCGTAGGCTTGGTGCATGGAGCAGGGACAGGCCGGACTGGGCTGGCGACGCACACCGTAGGCTTGGTGCGTGGAGCAGGAACAGGCCGGACCGTACTGGGAACACACACCACTGGCCTTAAACGGGGATCAGGAACGGGCCGGACCGGACTGGCAATACACCTCAGTACCTCTCGCCGTGCCTCTACAACTTCCTTCCCTCCTCTCGCCAATGGCTCCCGTAACCTGGTGGCCTTCTCTCCTCGTCTACCATTTCGCCCTGTGGCAGCCTCCTGCTGCCCAGTCGCCCATGCCGTGTGCCCCCCCCCTAAATTTTTTTTTGGGGTGCCTCTTGTCCGTCCGACGATGGCACTGCTGACGCCGCTGCTCCTCTCTCGCCAGGGCCTTAATCCTACCCCAAGGTCCCTTGCCCCCGAGCATGTCCTCACAGGACCACGATTTGCCCACCTGGGCCATCGCCAGCCTCTCCATCTCCTTTCCTGGCGCTTCCTCCCATGTCCAGTCTGCCTGCTCCTGGACACGCTGCTTGGTCCTTTTATGGTGGGTTTTTCTGTCACGATCGTCTTGAAGCGAAGTAGACCAATACGCAGCGTGTTGAGCGAACATGATTGACTTTATTACCGTCATAATAAGCACACTACACAAAACAATAAACGACTCGTGAAGTCCACGGTGACAAAGACCGACAAGGAACAAAAACCCACAAACACAAAGTGAAACACAGACAGTTAAATATGGCTCCCAATCAGAGACAACCAGCACACAGCTGACACTCGTTGCCTCTGATTGGGAGTCACTCAGTCAAACATAGAAAATGACGAACTAGAAACACCCAACATAGAAACAGAACACATAGAATGAACACACCCTGGCTCAACATATAGAGTCCCAGAGCCAGGGTGTGACAGTTACTGATGGTAGGCTTTGTTACTTTGGCCCCAGCTCTCTGCAGGTCATTCACTAGGTCCCCCCGTGTGGTTCTGGGATTTTTGCTCACCGTTCTTGTGATCATTTTGACCCCACGGGGTGAGATCTTGCGTGGAGCCCCAGACCGAGGGAGATTATCAGTGGTCTTGTATGTCTTCCATTTCCTAATAATTGCTCCCACGGTTGATTTCTTCAAACCAAGCTGCTTACCTATTGCAGATTCAGTCTTCCCAGCCTGGTGCAGGTCTACAATTTTGTTTCTGGTGTCCTTTGACAGCTCTTTGGTCTTGGCCATAGTGGAGTTTGGAGTGTGACTGTTTGAGGTTGTGGATAGGTGTCTTTTATACTGATAACAAGTTCAAACAGGTGCCATTAATACAGGTAACGAGTGGAGGACAGAGGAGCCTCTTAAAGAAGAAGTTACAGGTCTGTGAGAGCCAGAAATCTTGCTTGTTTGTAGGTGACCAAATACTTATTTTCCACCATAATTTGCAAATAAATTCATAAAAAATCCTACAATGTGATTTTCTGGAAAATAAATTTTCAATTTGTCTGTCATAGTTGACGTGTACCTATGATGAAAATTACAGGCCTCTCTCATCTTTTTAAGTGGGAGAACTTGCACAATTGGTGGCTGATTAAATAAATGTTTTCCCCACTGTATGGGTGCATTAAAGCCTGGATGCCAGATATGTTTCTATTTTTGTCAACAAAGTAGCTGACAAATGAGTGGGCTAAAGTACAGTCGTGGTCAAAAGTTTTGAGAATGACACAAATACTAATTTTCACAAAGTCTGCTGCCTCAGTTTTGACGATGGCAATTTGCATATACTCCAGAATGTCATGAAGAGTGATCAGATGAAATGCAATTAATTGCAAAGTCCCTCTTTGCCATGAAAATGAACTTAATCCCCAAAAAACATTTCCACTGCATTTCAGCCCTGCCACAAAAGGACCCACTGCCATCATGTCAGTGATTCTCTCATTAACACAGGTGAGAGTGTTGACGAGGACAAGGCTGGAGATCACTCTGTCATGCTGATTGAGTTAGAATAACAGACAGGAAGCTTTAAAAGGAGGGTGGTGCTTGAAATCATTGTTCTTCCTCTGTTAACCATGGTTACCTGCAAGGAAACACGTGCCATCATCATTGCTTTGCAAAAAAAGGGCTTCACAGGCAAGGATATTGCTGCTAGTAAGATTGCACCTAAATCAACCATTTATCGGATCATCAAGAACTTCAAGGAGAGAGGTTCAATTGTTGTGAAGAAGTTGTCAGGGCGCCCAAGAAAGTCCAGCAAGCGCCAGGACCGTCTCCTAAAGTTGATTAAGCTGCGGCATCGGGGCACCACCAGTGCAGAGCTTGCTCAGGAATGGCAGCAGGCAGGTGTGAGTGCATCTGCATGCACAGTGAGGCGAATACTTTTTGAGGATGGCCTGGTGTCAAGAAGGGCAACAAAGAAGCCACTTCTCTCCAGGAAAAACATCAGGGACAGACTGATATTCTGCAAAAGGTACAGGGATTGGACTGCTGAGGACTGGGGTAAAGTCATTTTCTCTGATGAATCCCCTTTCCGATTGTTTGGGGCATCTGGAAAACACCTGTGTCATGCCAACAGTAAAGCATCCTGAGGCCATTCATGTGTGAGGTTGCTTCTCAGCCAAGGGAGTGGGCTCACTCACAATTTTGCCTAAGTACACAGCCATCAATAAAGATAGATTCCAACACATCCTCCAAGAGCAACTTCTCCCAACCATCCACGAATAGTTTGGTGACGACCAATGCCTTTTCCAGCATGATGGAGCACCTTGCCATAAGGCAAAAGTGATAACTAAGTGGCTCGGGGAACAAAACATCGACATTTTGGGTCCATGGCCAGGAAACTCCCCAGACCTTAATCCCATTGAGAACTTGCGTTAGATCCACAAGAGGCGGGTGGACAAACAAAACCCCACAAATTCCAAGTATTTATTATGCAGGAATGGGCTGCCATCAGTCAGGATGTGGCCCAGAAGTTAATTGACAGCATGCCAGGGCGGATTGCAGAGGTCAAGAAAAAGAAGGGTCAACACTGCAAATATTGACTCTTTGCATAAACTTAATGTAATTGTCAATAAAAGGCTTTGACACTTATGGAATGCTTGTAATTATACTTCAGTATACCATAGTAACATCTGACAAAAATATCTCATAACACTGAAGCAGCGAACTTTGTGAAGACCAATACTTGTGTCATTCTCAAAACCTTTGACCACAACTGTAGAAGCACATCTGGCAACCACGCAGGCTAGGTGCAACATACAGCACACAATTTTGGATACAATCCAAATCTCTGACTCTCCAGTGAAGCGCAAATCGGACAATGACAGCAATAACAACAAAGAAATGACGAATTACATTATATCCATGTTGACCTCCGTCTAGATAGAACTGCCAAAGGGGGCGGAGTTGCAATCTACTGTAGAGATAGCCTGCAGAGCTCTATCATACTATCCAGGTCTGTGCCCAAACAGTTTGAGCTTCTACTTCTAAAAATCCACCTTTCCAGTCTCTCACTGTTGCCACTTGCTACTGTGTCCGTAATGGGTCCACGGTCAAACGACCACCCTCATCACTGTCAAACACTCCCTAAAACACTTCAGCGAGCAGGCCTTTCTAATTGACCTAGCCCGGGTATCCTGGATGGATATTGACCTCATTCCGTCAGTAGAGGATGCCTGGTTATTCTTTAAAAGTGCTTTCCTCTCCATCTTAAATAAGCATGCCCCATTCAAAAAATTCAGAACTAAGAACAGATATAGCCCCTGGTTCACCCCAGACTTGACTGCCCTTGACCAGCACAAAAACATCCTGTGGCGTACTGCATTAGCATCGAACAGCCCCCGTGATATGCAACTTTTCAGGGAAGTCAGAAACCAATATACACAATCAGTTAGGAAAGCAAAGGCTAGCTTTTTCAAACAGAAATTTGCATCCTGTAACACTAACTCCAGAAAGTTTGGGACGCTGTAAAGTCCATGGAGAATAAGAGCACCTCCTCCCAGCTGCCCACTGCACTGAGGTTAGGAAACACTGTCACCACCCTTAAATCTACGATAATCGAGAATTTCAAGAAGCATTTTGCTACGACAGGCCATGCTTTCCACCTGGCAACCCCTACCCCGGCCACCAGCTCTGCACCCTCCACAGCAACTTGCCCATGCCCCCCCGCTTCTCCTTCACACAAATTTAGATAGCTGATGTTCTGAAAGAGCTGCAAAATCTGGACCCCTTCAAATCAGCTGGGCTAGACAATCTGGACCCTTTCTTTCTAAAATTTGCCGCCGAATTTGTAGCAACCCCTATTACTAGCCTGTTCAACCTCTCTTTCGTATCATCTGACTTCCCCAGAGATTGGAAAGCTGCCGCGGTCATCCCCCTCTTCAAAGGGGGTGACACTCTAGATCCAAACTGTTACAGACCTATATCCGTCCTGCCCTGCCTTTCGAAAGTATTTGAAAGCCAAGTTAACAAAAAGATCACCAACCATTTTGAATCCCACCGTACCTTCTCCGCTATGCAATCTGGTTTCCAAGCTGGTCATGGGTGCACCTAAGCCACGCTCGATAAAAGACAGTACAGTGCAGCCGTCTTCATCGACCTGGCCAAGGCTTTCGACTCTGTCAATCACCACATTCTTATTGGCAGACTAAATAGCCTTGGTTTCTCAAATGACTGCCTCGCCTGGTTCACCAACTATTGCTCAGATAGAGTTCAATGTGTCAAATCGGAGGGCCTGTTGTCTGGACCTCTGGCAGTCTCTATGGGGGTGCCACAGGGTTCAATTCTCGGGCCGACTCTATTCTCTATGTATATCAATGATGTCGCTCTTGTTGCTGGTGACTCTCAGATCCACCTCTACGCAGACGACACCATTTTGTATACATCTTGCCCTTCATTGGACACTGTGTTGTTAACAAACCTCCAAACGAGCTTCAATGCCTTACAACACTCCTTCCGTAGCCTCCAACTGCTCTTAAACACTAGTAAAACTAAATGCATGCTCTTCAATCGAAAGCTGCTTGCACCTGCCCGCCCGACTGGAATCACTACTCTCGGCGGGTCTGACTTAGAATATGTGGACAACTACAAATACCTAGGTGTCTGGTTAGACTGTAAACTCTCCTTCCAGACTCACATTAAGCATCTCCAATCCAAAGTTAAATCTAGAATCGGCTTCCTATTTTGCAACAAAGCCTCCTTTACTCATGCTGCCAAACATGCCCTCGTAAAACTGACTATCCTACCGATCCTTGACTTCGGCGATGTCATTTACAAAATAGCCTCCAACACTCTACTCAGCAAATTAGATGTAGTCTATAACAGTGCCATCCGTTTTTCACCAAAGCCCCATTTACTCCCCACCATTGTGACCTGTACGCTCTCGTTGGCTAGCCCTCACTACATATTCGTCGCCAAACCCACTGGCTCCAGGTCATCTATAAATCTCTGCTAGGGAAATCCCTGCCTTATCTTAGCTCATTGGTCACCATAGCAACACCCACCCATAGTATGCGCTCCAGCAGGTATATCTCACTGGTCATCCCCAAAGCCAACACCTCCTTTGGCCGCCATTCCTTCCAGTTCTCTGCTGCTAATGACTGGAATGAACTGCAAAAATCACTAACTAAACTCACTAACTTTAAGCATCAGTTGTCAGAGCAGCTTAACGATCACTGCACCTGTACACAGCCCATCTGTAATTAGCCCACCCAACTACTTCATCCCCATATTGTTATTTATTTTGCTCATTTGCACCCCAGTATCTCTATTTGCATATCATCTTCTGCACATCTATCACTCCAGTGTTAATACTAAATTGTAATTATTTTGCACTATGGCCTATTTATTGCCTTACCTCCATAACTTACTACATTTGCACACGCTGTATATAGATTTTCTATTGTGTTATTGACTGTATGTTTTGTTTATCCCATGTGTAACTCTGTGTTGTTGTTGTTTTTTATCGCACTGCTTTGCTTTATCTTGGCCAAGTCGCAGTTGTAAATGAGAACTTGTTCTCAACTGGCCTACCTGGTTAAATAAAGGTGAAATAAATAAATAAATAAATACAAAATAAACTTCGACATCTCTAAGACGGGACTGGTCTGGTCCACTGTGCAAAGAAACTCAGAGCGTGGGAGAGGGCAAAACCATTACTCTCAGAGCGCAAGATATCAATAGAATTACCTATAGAGTTTGGAAAACTGTGAATTTCAATGGGCGCCATGTTGGTTATTGTCATTGAACATTTGGAGCTAAAATGGACGATAGTTTGCAGAAATGTGTTATGTATATCTATGGCTCTGAGTGCTCTGATATAAAGATGTGGATCAGATCAGATTCTTACAAAGGTTTAAACAGTGGCACATGACATGATTTATCTTTCTTTTCTCAATAATCCTTCAAACGAAGACAGAACTAAACACAGATTACAGTAGAATCCATAACAAAGTACTACAAGGAAAAGAGAGGAGACCAGAGATATGGGGGAGACATGAGAATGTCTGGAGCATAGCAAATCAATGTTTATGCTAGCTAATCTATGTCTGTCGAAGTTAGAAGCATGGCTCTCTTACATTCACTTGGAGTATCTAAAAGTGCTACTGCTAATTATCTATTTTAAAGGAGGCTAATTAATACATACATTTACATTACATTTTAGTCATTTAGCAGACGCTCTTATCCAGAGCGACTTACACAAATAGTTGCATGATTGGTTGAGAGACAAATAAACAATCAGCCTTCATGGTCTAATCTCATCCACTCATCCACATTGTCAACATTCAACTATCGCTCAGATCTGCTGATAAGAGTTCATACAATTAATATATCCATCCACACACTATGGTTTTAGTTATATAGATATCCTCAGAAAAAATATAGGCAAGTTCTATCAATGACTGTTTCAGGCCCTTGTTTATTTAATATAAATAAAATATAGAAAGTGTTTCAGTGCAATCAGTGTACAGAACATGCATTGATTGTATGAAGTTGGTCAAGGATATTGATAGCAATAAATGTGGTCTACTACATTAAATCAACAATTCATCATCAGAAATACATTAGAAATATGCTGTACATAAAAGTCCTTTGAAGATGTAAAAAACCTGATAACGTGGCTGCATATGAAGATTTTGGGTGATTAGTCCTGGCTCGCAGTCGGCGTTCCAATTCATCCCAAAGGTGTTCGATGGGTTTGAGCTCAGGGCTCTGTGCAGGCCAGTCAAGTTCTTCCACACCGATCTCGACAAATAATTTCTGTATGGACCTCACTTTGTGCACGGGGGCATTGTCATGTTGAAACAGGAAAGGGCCTTTCCCAAACTGTTGCCACAAAGTTGGATGCACAGAATCGTCTAGAATGCCATTGTATGCTGTAGCGTTAAGATGTCTCTTCACTGGAACTAAGGGGCCTAGCCCGAACCATGAAAAACAGCCCCAGACCATTATTCCTCCTCCACCAAACTTTACAGTTGGCACTATGCATTGGGACAGGTAGCGTTCTCCTGGCATCCGCCAAACCTACATTTGTCCGTCAGACTGCCAGATGGTGAAGCGTGATTCATCACTCCAGAGAACGCATTTCCACTGCCCCAGAGTCCAATGGCGGCGAGCTTTACACCACTCCAGCCGACGCTTGGCATTGCGCATGGTGATCATGTGTGCGGCTGCTCGGCCATGGAAACCCATTTCCAGAGGCAGTTTGGAACTTGGTAGTGAGTGTTGCAACCAAGGACAGACGATTTTTATGCGCTACGCGCTTCAGCACTCGGCTGTCCCGGTCTGTGAGCTTGTGTGGCCTACCACTTCGCGGCTGAGCAGTTGTTGCTCCTAGACGTTTCCACTTCACAATAACAGCACTTACATTTGACCAGGGCATCTCTAGCAGGGCAGAAATTTGACGAACTGACTTGTTGGAAAGGTGGAATCCTATGACGGTGCCACGTTGAAAGTCACTGAGCTCTTCAGTAAGGCCATTCTACTGCCAATGTTTGTCTATGGAGATTGCATGGCTGTGTGCTCGATTTTATACACCAGTCAGCAACTGGTGTGGCTGAAATAGCCGAATCCACTAATTTGAGGGGTGTCCACATATTTTTGTATATATAGTGTATCAAGAAAGAGATAAAAAGAAAGAGATTAAACATAACATTAAGGAAAATGTAATCAAGAATGTGGGAGAGGGATAAATAGTGAGATAGAGAGCGGACAGAGAGAGAGAGAGAGAGAGAGGTAACATCAGGTCAGAGAGACATGGGGAAAGCTGAAGGAGAGTAAACGAGTGAGCGTTCAAAGACAGCACAGTAGAAAGCGATTCTCAAATATCACTGTGACATTTAAAGAGAGTTGTTTACGTGTTATTATTTGGATCTTAGGTCTCCTTGGGTAACAACACCCTTTCTCTACCTATAAACCCCCTTGATAAGTTCCTTTCCTGAGGATGGCTCACCCCTCACAGTTCTGGGTGACTTTAAGCTCCCTACGTCTGCCTTTGACTCATTTCTCTCTGCCTCCTTCTTTCCACTCCTTTCCTCTTTTGACCTCACGCTCTCACCGTCCCCCCCTACTCACAAGACAGGCAATACGCTTGACCTCATCTTTACTAGATGCTGTTCTTCTACTAATCTCACTGCAACTCCCCTCCAAGTCTCCAACCGCTACTTTGTATCCTTTTCTCTCTCACTCTCCTCCAACACTACTCACTCTGCCACTACTCAGATGGTAATGTGCCGTCGCAACCTTCGCTCACTCTCTCCTCTTCCATCCTATCATCTCTTCCCTCTGCTAAATCCTTCTCCCTCCGATCTCCTGATTCTGCCTCCTCAACCCTCCTATCCTCCCTTTCTGCATCTTTTGACTCTCTATGTCCCCTATCCTCCCGGCCGGCTCGGTCCTCCCCTCCTGCTCCGTGGCATGACGAAACATTGCGAGCTCACAGAACAGGGCTCCGGGCAGCCGAGCGGAAATGGAGGAAAACTAGACTCCCTGCAGACCTGTCATCTTTTCACTCCCTCCTCTCTACGTTTTCTTCCTCTGTTTCTGCTGCTAAAGCCACTTTCTACCACTCTAAATTTCAAGCCTCTGCCTCTAACCCTAGGAAGCTCTTTGCCACCTTCTCCTCCCTGCTGAATCCTCCTCCTCCTCCCCCTCCCTCCTCCCTCTCTGTGGATGACTTCATCAACCATTTTGAAAGAAGGTTGACGACATCCGATCCTCATTTATTAAGTCAAATGACACCACTGGTCCTGCTCACACTGCCCTACCCTATGCTTTTACTTATTTCTGCCCTCTCTCTCCAGATGAAATCTTGTGACTTGTGATGGCCGGCCACCCAAAAACCTGCCCGCTTGACCCTATCCCCTCCTCTCTTCTCATGACCATTTCCGGAGACCTGCTCCCTTACCTCACCTCGCTCATCAACTCATCCTTGACCGCTGGCTATGTCCCTTCCATCTTCAAGAGAGCGAGAGTTGCACCCCTCAAAAAACCTACACTCGATCCGAACCCATGTCAACAACTACAGACCAGTATCCCTTCTTTCTTTTCTCTCCAAAACACTTGAGCGTGCCGTCTCTAGCCAACTCTCCTGCTATCTCTCTCAGAATGACCTTCTTGATCCAAACCAGTCAGGTTTCAAGACTGGTCATTCAACTGAGACTGCTCGTCTCTGTGTCACGGAGGCTCTCCGCACTGCTAAAGCGAACTCTCTCTCCTCTGCTCTTATCCTTCTAGACCTATCTGCTGCCTTTGATACTGTGAACCATCAGATCCTCCTCACCACCCTCTCCGAGTTGGGCATCTCCGGCGCTGCTCACTCTTGGATTGCATCCTACCTGACAGGTCGCTCGTATCAGGTGGCGTGGCGAGAATCTGTCTCCGCACCACATGCTCTCACCACTGGTGTCCCCCAGGGCTCAGTTCTAGGCCCTCTCCTATTCTCTCTATACACCAAGTCACTTGGCTCTGTCATATCCTCACATGGTCTCTCCTATCATTGCTACGCAGACGACACACAATTAATTTTCTCCTTTCCCCCTTCTGATAACCAGGTGGCGAATTGCATCTCTGCATGTCTGGCAGACATATCAGTGTGGATGTCGGATCACCACCTCAAGCTGAACCTCGGCAAGACGGAGCTGCTCTTCCTCCCGGGGAAGGACTGCCCGCTCCATGATCTCGCCATCACGGTTGACAACTCCATTGTGTCCTCCTCCCAGACTGCCACCAATAGGCAGATAATTAGTCCCAACTGTGAGTGAGGAGGTGCCTATGGTTGTCGGAGGATGACACCTAGTGGGTCGCTCCGGAACTGCGACTCACTCCTGTAACACCTTCACCCTTTTATTTTCCTGTTTGTCCTTGATAAAGACAGACAGAGCGAGAGAGAACTGCGGGGGAATGACAGAGTAGCGAGTCGACATGCGTAGCGGTAGGCTACCTTCCCCCGTTTGTTAGTCAGTCAGCTTGGGTAAAATGGGATGTTTGTTTGTTTCTCTTTGGTTGTAGACTCTGATAAGTCTGTGCCCCTATCTGTTTAAAATGCAATGTACAACCTGCCGGTTGGACTCTCTCTCTCTCTCTCTCTCTCTCTCTCTCTCTCTCCATTATTGACGGCGACCCTGGAGGGTTAAGTGCCTTGCTCAAGGGCAGATTGACAGATTATCTCTGTGATCAGCATTGTTGCACCATTCCTGTGCAGAAAGCAGCTTGTTTCTAGGACACTCCGATCAAGAGTTAGAAAACATCAAGTTCAAGGGTAAATTGCAGGTCAAATTGACTTCAGATCAGTGTTGCGCAGCCTCTGAGCATTGTTACTTACATTCCCCAATAAGAAACCAAAAAATCGTAACTGAGCAGAAATCGGGAACTAACAAATGAGCCACTGACAACCAGAACGAAACAGGTGGTGTTTTAAAATGTGTTCTGAAAGGCCTACTGACTGGGTTCTGGCCAAGCAAACTCCAGTTTCCACCATGGACGCCCACTAGATTTGCCTGATATCAGACAAACTAAAGGAAAATAACCCCCCCGACCCCCACTTAGGTTAAGTAGTAAAAACAAACGTGGCGCAAACCAAACAGGGAGACAAAATAGAAGGTGAAAGTAACAACTGACTAACAAGGAGACAGGTGCAACACATTTCTAGGACACACCGTTCAAAAATGGTATTGACCAAGGTCAATGTCAAATTGTGGGGATTAAATTGACCCAGAACATCATGGATGTCACTATTCCGGTACCGGGTCAAATTAGGATTTTTTTATTTTTATTATGTGATTTACAAGTTTAAGACCCGTACAGTATCTAGGAGAGTATATGAAGGGACATGGTGATGACCCTTCATCTAGTAGCATTTTAGTGATTTCAAACAAAAAAATTGGTCAAATTGACCCGGAAGGGTTAAATGAAAGCTCTGATGTCAATCAAATGGAGTACTGTAGCCTCCTACTGCACAGCGCAGTTTGCTATCTACTTCTCTATATCATTGCTTTTTAAGGCAGTTAAACAGAAAATGTCATACATTTGTGGGCAATTTGCTTGCCCAGCTGTGTTATTTCAGGTTTCACTAAATAAAGGCACTCACAAACCAAGAGATTTATTGAGTAAAGCCTAACTGAAACATTGTAGGCCTAATCATAGCTGAGTGATAAAAATTATCTGATTGTAAGAAGCAAAGAAATGTGTGCAGGCAGTTTAAATAATTCGGTTAATTTGTAGCCTCACACTGTAAACAGCTAAAACCAGAATGCATTGCAAGCATAAAATCCAGAATCAAAACCTCATAAAAGTACAACTTAAATTAGACGTAACATGGTTGTAACTGATGACCAATGCGTAAAATGGGACAAGACAAGTGAAGTGACTTATTGGAGATAAAGCAACTCCATAGCCCCCCTACCCATCCCATCTAGCTGACTACCCTGTGACATCATCAACCACAAACTCTTCACCCATTCCTCCCTGTACACCAAGCCCCCCACCCCTATCCACCCAAAGCCATTGCAGGTGGCCTTATGTCAGACAGTGTGTATAAATAAATCAAATAATGGGCATTTTCCCAGATTATTTCAAAAGGCAGCCAGCCATGTAGACGATTGGAGACAGAGCAACTTTTGTTTGTTTGTCTTCAGAGCGGTTTAGAACGCCTAGAACTGAACGGTACAAGACATCACCCATCCCATATTTCTGCTCATTAATGAATGAGTCACTTTAAGACCGCAGGACATTTTAGATGTTTAACATTTTACGTCCCATTCTAAATCTTCATCATACTTCTTATTATTTGGAATGCTACTCCTCCTACACTGTTTAAGCTATAAACATTATTCCAACTTTAAAATGTGAAGGTAAGTCTGGAATAGTGTGCTTGTGTACACATTTTTTATATATTGTATACTTCAACTATTATTTCATTTTTTTGTAAATCTTCATTCACTTTCATGGCATTTCCTCAAGATTCGAAAATGCCCCATTGTGACATTATCACTTCCAACCATCCATTCACTGTAAATGCAACGTTTGACACAAATCAGCTACTTTGACCACTTTGCCAACAACTAGGACAAAAAGTTAGAGCGTATGAAATATGAGTCTCCTTCTCTGCTATTGAAATCTGGTGGTTTTATTATTTTTTATTCCAATAAAAAGTTACAGCTGTTTTACTAACCACATTAGCAACATGTTCTTTAACTTTTATAAACAACTGACATTTTGACCACTTCCCAAAAAAGTTAGAGGGTATGACATCATCTACGTCTCTGCTATTCAAATCTGTTCATGGAACAAAAATATATTCTACGGATCTAACGATACAGCTGTTTTAGTAACTTTATATAAACTTGGGTACCAGTGAGGATTTCCCACACTGGACATCTTGTTACAGCTGTTGATAAGTCATTGATAATAATCTCCCAATTTTTTTAATGTCATTACATTAAGATATAAGGGGGTATCATAGCTATATTCAATAAAATTCACGAGTTGATTTAAAACACGAGTTGATTAAAAAAAATGTTTAACCCTTTATCATGGTTGGTGTCTTGACGATCTGTCCAAAATCGTGTGACATAAAACATTACTTTTCTGTCCTTGCATTTATGGCAGTGTAAATTGTCGTTATATCATATATTTAGCATTAATCAGTTAAATTAGACATTGTACTTGAACCCTGTAAGAATATTGGAGCTAGCTGTCGGACAGTTTTTTGTATAGAGATCTCGGAAATGCAGTGTAACTACGTAACATTTTGTGTCTCATGTTACATGGTGAAAACAGTTTTCATGGGAACACAAATCCCAAATAATAAATGTAATAGAAACATCGAAAGCTTCTAACCTAAATAGTCACCTTACCTTGATACTTAAAACCTAAATCGATACTGTCATTAACGTGGTTCTTCAATAATTATGCATAATACTTGTTGGATTCGCATTTGGTGTCGAGCTGTTTAATTACGCTGTGATATTTTCACACATCATCATCTGATCCAGGAAGGAATTTTCCGGACGACAGCCAAGTGACGAACAGCTGTTGTGATAGCAACAACAGCCCAAGTGCTGGAAAAAAGATGTTCGCAAGGAATGTCCAGAATATTTTGGTGTCTCATTCGTTACGCCGGTGAAGACAGTTGTGCCTGGATCCACGTTGGATCTAATATCCCTAGCGAATTGAGGTTGATCATCTGTTGTTCTATGCTTGATATACAGTTCAGCAGGGTCTCGTTAGATTTAACAGAGAAAGCATCAAGGTAATGAGTTCATGTTTTCATATGTTTTTGTGCCTCGGATTGGACACAGAGTTTACTGTGCGCAATTGTGTAGGATAGACTATTGCGCAACACCCAATGCTCTTCCTATTAATTATTCTGGATATAATGACAACAAATTACATAGCCTAGTGTGCTTAATCACAATATAATATGGTAATGAAATAACTTGACAAATACATTTTGTTTTCATGTTACACCTGCAATTTTAAACAATACAAGGGCTTGAGGTAGCCTACTTGAACTTCAATTAGGAGCTCAGAAATACAACTACTGGAATAGGCCTACCTTGAAAATCAGACATTTCCTCAATTTGGTGCTTGAAAAGTCAGTGTAATTATTGTAAATTCTCATGCTCCCCTATAAAATCTGTGATTGTATTTTTGATGTGGCCACTTTCGTTTGTTTCCCTCCGCTTCAATGGAAGGGTGTTGCGCTACTCTGTTGCGGTAAAACCACGTACGGTTATTATAAGCACAACAACATCTAATATTGGCTTCAACTTGGCTTTCTATGCAAATCCTTCCATTAAAAAAGCAACCTGGTTTTTGGTCACTTTCTCTTATAAAAACAGCAATGGTGAGATTAATGCTACTGCAATTCATGGCTTTATTATGTGTGCCTGCGTCGGCCACATAGGCTACAGAAAAATCGCCATGCATGCATCCAATCTATTTAGTCAGGCAATGTCCACATTATTCTCACATAAAAATGCATTATTCCTAAAGTGGTAATGGCCTACTTTTTTTTTAACACTTTTTGGGGGTTCTATATTAGGCCCTATGTACAATTATATAAATGATAATAGTGTATAACATTGAGGTCCTTGAAAATTACAATTAAGAGCTTGAAGAAGTCCCTGAAAGTCCTTGAATTTGACTTGCCAATTTTGATCCCAATGTCACACATTGACCCCATTATTTATAGAAAGATAATACATTTTTTCCTAACTTTATCCAAACTGCCATTTTGACCACTACCCCAACAAGTAAGACAACAACTTAAGAGCATATGACATCTTCCTCTACTTCTCTGCTTTTCAAATAAAAAAATAGGAACAGAAATATCTTCTACCAATGAAAAGTTACAGCTGTTTGTCGGAGTTTAGAGTGACAAAAAGTTAGCTAACATCAGCTGACAGCTCTCTGTCTCATCATTGAGCATGGGTCATTGCTATGGATACTCACAGATGCAGAGGAGCACATGTGGCAGCGTAGGCAAAGATTATGATGAGAGTGACCACAATTACTGACCACAATTACTGACCACAACCACAAAACTACTGACCACATTTACTAACCACAACCACACAACTACTGACCACAACAACACAACTACAGACCATACCTCTTGACCACAACTACTGACCACAACCACACAACTACCGGTACTCACCATAAACTAATGACCACAACTACTAACCACAACCACTGACAACAATTACTGACCACAAGCACACAACTACTGACCACACAACTACTGAACCACACAACTACTTACCAAAACTACTGATCACTACTGACCACACAACTAATGACCACAACCACCAAACGACTGACCACAATAACTGACCACAACTACTGACCACAGCTACAGACCCCAACCACACAACTACTGATCACAACTACTTACCATAACTCCTGTTAAAACTACTGACCACAGCCACACAACTACTGACCACAACTACTGAACCACCTACCTACTTACCACAACTACTGACCACATGTGAGTACGCAGACCCATGAGCCACTGCGGCCCCTCATGATGAGTTACCTTTTTTTGTGCCCATCCCAATAGTAAAGTATAACTTTTTAAACTTCTACCACTACCACAAAAATACTTATATATATAATTTATTTTTTAAGAGTTAAAGCAAGTCCCATCAATTGTACTTCATGTACAATTAGCATCTAGTTTTTTACAGTTTTTTACAATCACTTTGGCACTAATTTCAGAACCTTGAACTCATTTTTCAAAACTCTAGACACAAAACTCAAAACGGTCATCACTTGTAACACACGCTGTCCAATGTTCAAAACATTGCATTGTGCATTCATATCTTTAAAGAAATCTTGCACTTGCACAATCATTGGTTCAAAAAACAAATTTATTGTGAAATACCAATGAAACTTTAATTTAGATCACCCAGAGTTTCACTGTGTCATTGTTCGTACAATCATTAGATATTGTAGTACAAAATAGGTGAAACATGTTTCATTATGGTACTACATGTAAATACATCCCTGTAAAAGTACTGCAGTAGTAGAGCGAATACTACAGACACAGTGGAGTCATTGAACAAAATCTGAAATATATTGATGAAAAACAATACAGTACTGTAAAACATCAAATGCAGTGTTCCTCAACTTGCTTGCTTGTACTGTAAAAAGCAAAACATAGGAGTGATTACTGTACTTCTACATTTTCATCAACTCTGTCTTGTGGATTTGGCCACAGGTTCTCATCTACATCACAATGGATGTTTTCATTAGCCAAACATCTTGGAAAAAATCTTTGGGCATGGCGAATCCAGGCCTGACACTGGTCTGCCGTGATGTCATTGCATGCGTCATCCATGGCCTGGAGAAGAGTGACTTGTTCATGAGGGCGCCTATCATAATCCTTCCATCTCCATGTGGAGAAAAATTCCTTAATCGGGTTAAGGAAAGGAGAGTATGGGGGTAAATACAAGGTGGTAAATTGCGCATGGGCCTGAAACCATGCTTGCACCATATGAGTATGGTGGAACCTGACATTATCCCACACAATGACATAGGTCACGCCATCAGCTCTACAGACCTGATCAAGCTCATCAAGGAAGGTTACAAGGAGAGCTGCATTATATGATCCAATACGATGTCTGCGTCCCACCACACCATCTTCTGATGTAGCCGCACACATGGTAATGTTGGCCCCACGTTGTCCAGGTACTTGGATGGTTGCCCGCTGGCCAATTAAATTCCGACCTCTCCTCCTTGTCTTGGCCAGGTTAAAGCATGCCTCATCCAAATATATGAATTTGTGATGGTTGTCATCAGCATCCAGCTCCATCACCCTCTAAAAATACATTTTGGAAAGCGATTTACTGATTACTGTACAATGTAGAATTACTACGGAATTTTATTACAACAGCCATCTTGAAACTGAACTTACCTGAACATACTCAGTCCTCATTTGCTTCACTCTGTCTGCATTTCTTTCAAAAGGCACACGGTATAGTTGTTTTAAAGACACCTGGTGCCTTTTCAGCATGCGTGCAATAGTTGGCAAACTTATGGATTCCACATTGATAAACATGTCTTCATTGTCCAAGATATGCTGGCGAATTTCAGTAAGGCGAATATCATTTCTGGCCCAAACCAAATCGACCACAGCCTGCTCTTGTTGGTCAGTCAGAATTTTGCCTCTGCCTCCCCTATTTGGCCTAGTCTCAATTCTACAGGGAACATTACAGTAAGAAGACACTTGGTCACATCACCTACTCTGTGATACACATTGGTATGCAGTCAATTGACAATTGACAAAGTAGCATAATGTTTAGTGCATGCTGACGACTTATCGGTTCTCATTGCGGAAAGTTCTGATTATTGAGGCCACGGTTGACCTTCTGAGGTTTGGTTGTATCATTGTAGCCGCCTCAGTCATTGTCATGCCATGATTTATGACATGGTCTACAACTATTGCTTGGATTTTATTGGACACTCTTTGCTGTTGCTGCCGCTGTCTTGGTCTGTGGCCTTGTCCTTTACCACGTTCCCCCACACCTCTCAAACGAGGCCCACGACCACCTCTCAAAAGGGGTGCTTGTCCCCTGCCATTCCTTTGACCAACACATCTTCCTCGTCTTCCTTCCACCACTGCTTGACCTCTATTGTGACCTGGATCACCTGCCGGCTCCATGTTACAGGACGTATCGCTATGTTGTTGCAAGTGGATCCCAATCAATTCTTTATATTCTCGTTCCACAATGTGAACTCAATCATCAGTAACGAGTTGGCAGAATTGGACAAGCAATTACAAGGGCCTGCATCCATACAGTGCTGTACTGTCAATACTGTAAATAGTCTGAAAAGGTGGTACATGGGACCATAGAAACGGTGTCTGATAAAGAATGATGATGAAATATTACATCCATAGATAATGTAGTCTAATTGGTTCATGCTCCACGCTAATGGGTGACAATGAATCTCGTTATCTTGAAACTTTCATGATCTAAACATGGAATATTGTTTGTCTGTTTCCATACAACTATGCATTAAGAGTAATGCAACAGTTACTTATCATTTTGAGCAGTTGTATCAATTGATAGTTGGATAATTGTAATGAAATGAATAGACACTCATCTGAAATGTAATGTGTGAATTGCCTTTTGAAATAGTAGTACTTTGATGTTAAGTTGTGTCATATTGAACAGGTGATTTTTGTTAAATGAACAAATGATCTTAGTTTTATGTGTATTGTATCCAAGCAATTGAAAAAAGTGTTAGAGTTTTGAAAAATGTGCATTTTGATCATTGGTTGTGAGTTTTGTGTCTAGAGTTTTGAAAAATGACGTCAAGGTTCTGAAATTAGTGCCAAAGTGATTGTAAAAAACTGTAATATTTGTTTTTATGCTCATGGATTTCAGTTTCTATTGTCTGCTATATGAGTGTAATAAAACTTGAACTTGTAGGTGTTGTGACGTTTCACTTTATCAGCCTATTACGAATGTACTTCAGTGCTAAATTTGTAAATCAGGAGGTGCCAGAACAAAAAGTGAGCACGAGAGGGGGGTGACCTGGGGAGCTTTGAGGTACCGGAAAATAACCTTTAAAATAAATAATTGCATGCATATCATCGCATTTGCATAGTGGCATAGACCAGTAGAGCAGAGGCACTTACAGAAGTTGCACACATGGGAAATGTTTTTAGTGGCCTACGGTCTGGAAAAATGTGGGCCTTTTATAAACGCATTTCATTTAATTCTACGTCATTTTACATGACTGGAGACTTTGGCATAAAACATTTTTTATGCCGCATTCAAAACAACTGGGAACTTCGAGCTGGGAAATCTGACTTCATTGCTTTCTAGACAACTGGGAACTCGGGAAAAAAAACTAGATCCGACTGGGACATTCTTTTGAACGGTCATCCAAATTGGAATTCCAAGTCGGGAACTCGGGCCTCTTTCTAAAGCTCAGACTTTCCGACCTGAAGATCACTGACGTCGTGATTCGACCTTGTTTCTTTCCGAGTTCCCATTTGTCTTGAAAATGACAGGCTACTTTGATACTGACAAATTGAGAATCTGAGATCAATAAAAACGGCCTTGTCTTAAATCAATCAATAGGTTTAGGTGTCTGGAGACACATACAGTGGGGAAAAAAAGTATTTAGTCAGCCACCAATTGTGCAAGTTCTCCCACTTAAAAAGATGAGAGAGGCCTGTCATTTTCATCATAGGTACACGTCAACTATGACAGACAAATTGAGAAAAAAAAATACAGAAAATCACATTGTAGGATTTTTTATGAATTTATTTGCAAATTATGGTGGAAAATAAGTATTTGGTCACCTACAAACAAGCAAGATTTCTGGCTCTCACAAACCTGTAACTTCTTCTTTAAGAGGCTCCTCTGTCCTCCACTCGTTACCTGTATTAATGGCACCTGTTTGAACTTGTTATCAGTATAAAAGACACCTGTCCACAACCTCAAACAGTCACACTCCAAACTCCACTATGGCCAAGACCAAAGAGCTGTCAAAGGACACCAGAAACAAAATTGTAGACCTGCACCAGGCTGGGAAGACTGAATCTGCAATAGGTAAGCAGCTTGGTTTGAAGAAATCAACTGTGGGAGCAATTATTAGGAAATGGAAGACATACAAGACCACTGATAATCTCCCTCGATCTGGGGCTCCACGCAAGATCTCACCCCGTGGGGTCAAAATGATCACAAGAACGGTGAGCAAAAATCCCAGAACCACACGGGGGGACCTAGTGAATGACCTGCAGAGAGCTGGGACCAAAGTAACAAAGCCTACCATCAGTAACACACTACGCCGCCAGGGACTCAAATCCTGCAGTGCCAGACTTTTCCCCCTGCTTAAGCCAGTACATGTCCAGGCCCGTCTGAAGTTTGCTAGAGTGCATTTGGATGATCCAGACGAGGATTGGGAGAATATCATATGGTCAGATGAAACCAAAATATAACTTTTTGGTAAAAACTCAACTCGTCGTGTTTGGAGGACAAAGAATGCTGAGTTGCATCCAAAGAACACCATACCTACTGTGAAGCATGGGGGTGGAAACATCATGCTTTGGGGCTGTTTTTCTGCAAAGGGACCAGGACGACTGATCCGTGTAAAGGAAAGAATGAATGGGGCCATGTATCGTGACATTTTGAGTGAAAACCTCCTTCCATCAGCAAGGGCATTGAAGATGAAACGTGGCTGGGTCTTTCAGCATGACAATGATCCCAAACACACCGCCCGGGCAACGAAGGAGTGGCTTCGTAAGAAGCATTTCAAGGTCCTGGAGTGGCCTAGCCAGTCTCCAGATCTCAACCCCATAGAAAATCTTTGGAGGGAGTTGAAAGTCAGTGTTGCCCAGCGACAGCCCCAAAACATCACTGCTCTAGAGGAGATCTGCATGGAGGAATGGGCCAAAATACCAGCAACAGTGTGTGAAAACCTTGTGAAGACTTACAGAAAACGTTTGACCTGTGTCATTGTCAACAAAGGGTATATAACAAAATATTGAGAAACTTTTTATTGACCAAATACTTATTTTCCACCATAATTTGCAAAGAAATTCATTAAAAATCCTACAATGTGATTTTCTGGATTTTTTTTCCTCATTTTGTCTGTCATAGTTGACGTGTACCTATGATGAAAATAACAGGCCTCTCTCATCTTTTTAAGTGGGAGAACTTGAACAATTGGTGGCTGACTAAATACTTTCTTCCCCCACTGTATATTGTAAGGGTTGGTGTGAGGTGTGACCCAGGTGCGGTGCAGGATAGACAGTAGGCAGTTGGCAGAGATGGTGAAACAAGGATCTTTACTGGTGGTCCCAAAGCCAGGATACAAAATAACGGACTTGGCAAATTGGTCTCAAAAAACAGGCTGACAGCTAAAATACAAAATACTAACTACGACTGAAACAACAATGAAACAGGGAGAACACTTCTCAAGTACCTGTACGTACATCTCACGATCAGACACTGATTCGTACTGCTTGGCATCGAGAAACTAGCAGAGAACTGAGCAAGGGAACACAGGGAAGTGAGGACATAAATACACAGGTGAACAGGTAGACACAGGTGACACCAATAGGATAATGATTAGTCCAGACTGTGAGTGAGGAGGTGCCTAAGGTTGTCGGAGGAGGACACCTAGTGGGTCGCTCCGGAACTGCGACCCCCCTCCTGTAACAATATATACAGTATAGGCTACAATATGAGGAGGAAATTATAGTCCTAAAAATGCTTTCCAGTTTCACTGAAGCACCCAATGATGCGCAGCTCACTCGCTGGTGATGGCTGGTGTGCTTGTGCCAAAATCCTCTCTCTCTCGTTTTACTTTGTAAAACAATATTTGGAAGTTGATCAAATATTTTGGTAACCTACAGCAGACAGATTAGAGTCCTCTCTTTTCAGCAGGAGCCATTTGCTTTCCAACCTGTGTTTTCCCGTGATTGTATAAAATATTGCGAAACACCTGTTTTGTCTGCATGCTGTTTGTTCACTGACAGATTTCCCAACTGTAGGCTATGCCTTGTTATTGGGCTACTCTCCACAGATACAAGGTTTTAATTTATTTCTGAACAGACAGCAGTAACTCTATAACTTTGGCAAATGTATTTCAATTTATCAGGTGTGCTGCAGCTCCTCCAAAAGAGAACCCTTCGCACGGCTATGATTCTATACGGAAATACATGATGAAGTGCAACGCTGGAGAGATGAGAGTTGCAGGCTCATGTTTATCAGAGCAGAGAGGAGGAAAGTGAATCTCATTCTAGTTCTGTGTGAGATACAGGCGCGCTTCTCACACAGCCAAGGCCACGTGTTGGTCTCAAACCATAAGCCCGGGCCGGCCCAACCCGAATCAACTCTTACAATATCATGCCCATGCTGAAAATCTACTTTTTCACATTCCGTTAAAAAAAAAGAATTAACTAAGAGGCAACTCGAATGAACTTTGATTGCTTTTATTATAATTTTTATATTGCAAAAAGTAAAACATTATTTTACATGCCACGAGAGGTACCGGAACAGTCTAAATTGGAGAGGTGCCGGAGAGGTGCTCAAATTAAGCACGGGCCTACTTTATATATACAAACCAGACTCTGTCTGAGGTCAACTTAGATATAACTGTGAGGGACTGAGAGGCCCAATGCAGCTGTTTTCATGTCAATATCAAATAATTTCTGGGTAAAAATTAAGTACCTTACTATAATAGATTTCCATTAAAATGGGCAAAAATGGCTTTTTAGCAACAAAAAACTTTTTCTCAAGCAATACTTTTGCTTGAACTGTCTGGGAGTGGTCTGAGTGGGGAGGGGGAAACTGAAAACTAGCTGTTATTGGCAGAGAGGTCTGGAAATCTCTTTGTTATTGGTCTATTAACCAATTTACCGCATGGTGATGTCACCATGGAAAGCTGAAACTCCCGCCCAAGCAAACCTGCTGATTAGAAGGCCAGGTGTAGATTGTCTTTTCCACCAGCAAATAACACTGATCAAAATGTTTCACAATTTTATAGTGTTAGTTTCATCAGCTGTTGTATAATATAATATAAAACACAAGAAAAACAGAATTTTGACTGAAGTGGGCCTTTAACAAACCAATCTAGGATCATTTGGAGGCCCACTATGACCAGTGATTTATAAGCACAATATTTAGGGTTAACTGATTCATAAGCTGGTCTTATCATTCTGCCGTGTACTTTGTACCCACGAGGGGGCAAAAGATGGCTTAGCACCCTCAGATTTAGTTTTATGTCCCTATATAAAAATAGCAAAAAAAGTTAGGGGTCCAGCCAGCTGTGAGTTGTGGCTCATGTAGCAGGCCAGTTTGTCACACCAGTGCGGGTGACTGGCATCCTCTGGACAGCGGATCTGATCTGCCTGGGAACACTGGTCAGAACAGTACAGGACAGACTTGCACTGGGAACTATGGGATGAGAGAGAGACAAAAACAGAGAGAGAGAGACATACAGAGAGACACAGAGAGAGACACAGAGAGAGACACAGAGAGAGACTCAGAAAGACCATCGACAAGGGCTGAGAGAAGACATGTCGGAAGAGGTCTACGCTGGGTTAAATTGGACCAAAAATTGATATTGTATCTTATCAAAACGAGGCCCTTCCTTCCGTTTCTCTGAGGCAACCTGCCACTCATGGGGGCCTCCATGCAGCATCTCAGAAGTCCCGCCATCCTCTGTAACCCTTTTTTTGGGGGGGCACAAAATGACTTCCATATTTCCATTCATTTTTTAAACCGGTACCGGGTTACCTTCAGACGAGTTCCGTGACACTTGTGGGGGACGTAGAACAAAACGGAGATCACCATTGTGTTTGTGAGAGTCTCATATTTCCATAGAATGGTCATATTAGTCATTGGTCTCTAGGTTTTCTTTAAATGTATGCCAAACAGAATCCATTGATTTCAAAGTTTAAAAAAACAAAGGACTACTTTTAAAAATGTAGACAGAACATTTTACAAAAACACATTTACAAACTGCCATTCTGTTACCACACTTTGCATCTGCACAAGTACATCTGTTGTTGTAAATTGTTTGTTTGTAAATTGTAAAAGTTCATTGAGTTGTATGGTCTGTTAAACTTTGAAATCAATGGATTTTGTTTGGCATTCATTTAAAAAGTGACAAATGTGATTCTCAGCGTAATTCCAACCGTGGAATTGCCCATAAGTAAAACATCTGCTTCAAAAACATCTAACTTTAGGAAGATTTGAATATGAGCTCTTGTGGACAATTTGAAGTAATTGACTGCATAATAATGAAATAATTTGTATCAATGGACAAATAATATCAACCTGTTCTCCAAATAGCATTTTAGAGTAAAGAAACAAACAAAACATTGTTTTTATTTAAAGAAGTATAATAGATATTGATTACAACCTTCTGTTTGCATTATAATAGTTGTATATCTGGGTTTCATTATTCAATTTCTTGCGTTGCTTGATGTGGATATTTCAATTAATTACTGGAGAACAATATTTCCTTCGCTGGTAGGTTTTTAAATCAAAAGGTAACATCACTCCTGTAGCATATTTACTGTATGTTTACGAGATTCAATTCTCCCCGCAACTTCACCAGAGAGCCGCTGTGTACACTGCTCTGTGACCCTGAACGTCAGATTTGTGGTAATTTGATCCGACTGCAATCAGTGGTGCTAAATATCCGATTTTGGCCTAGCGCAATGGTAAATCAAACCGCAGGCGGTAGCATTATAGGTACAGGGGTGTGTCCGAAATATTTGTGCTATTTTCACAATTATCAGCGTTGGTGCGAAAGGGTTGGGTTTTGATTAATAAACAAGTTATGTGTGTGTCGAGGCTTGGCCCCTCACTGGCCAATCAGAACGTGCTCCATGGTGAAATATGTGGTTGCTTCAAGTTGTGTATTTAAGGTATTGTATGTATTGCCTTGGAATCAACTCCAATTCCAATGTTAGTCCGTTATAGTTTGTTAAATGGCTTACAGAAACGGAATAACAAAATGTAGACCAATCTTTGCTAAATACGTTAACTTGAACCCATTTGCAGTCCACATTGTTCTAAGTAATTACATGGCTTCAATAGCATTCACACTGATATAGGGGCTAGGCCTACTGTAAATTGCATTATGACTGTGCATGGACATTAAATTCATTATTGATAAGGCCTAAAAAGAGAACGAATAATTCAAATAAAATCCTAAACAAAATGAAACAACAACTTGTTTTAAAAAGGCTATGTCACACTTACAGGCACCATAATTTCTCCCTTTGGGCATATAATATTATAACAACGCAGACTATGGAGGGTTTTACGCACATCCAAACTTTTCACAGTAGCTGGACAAAGATCTAATATAAAGAGAAAGGGAGAATGTCCACTCACCCTTATACTGCTCCAAAATAGGCCTATGTTTTATGAGCATAATCGGAATCATCTTACAGATCAGATGGCATTCACACATCTCCAGAAGTTGCATGCCGCCATCTTGTCTATTTCAAATCTTCTCTCATTAATGGAGACAGGTGAGTGTTATCATGACAAGATTTGAAATAGACAAGATGGCGGCGTACACATTGTTGGATTACTTCATGGAGCAAATCATTTATTTATTTGAATAACAGAGCATTTTCTAAATTAAAAACGAAACACCTGGACATTTTAAAAGACACATGTTTTGCCAAATCGAGAACGAAGATAGTATCGCCATTAACAGGTTAGTTATTGAAAAATCTATGGCAACGTTTTGTATAGGCAAACCTGTAATGTCCAGTAATGGTTACCAAAAATCTTTGGTTAGATCACATTATCTGGTGTACAATCTTTATCTACTCTGTGACCTACAGTAGCCTACATCAGAGTGTGATTGGTTGGAGATTGAGATAGATAGATCAGTTTATGAGCATATATACAGCAAATAGAGACCATCATGTCACAATATGCATACTGTGTTGTGAAAAGTTTAAACCTGGATACATTGACATAGAATTAGAAATTTAAAGTATAGGGCTATGTTATTACATTTGTAGTAATTTTGCGCTTTTCCATTTTTTATGATACTCTCAAAACAGTGTGAATGTATTATGTGGATATCTCACCAGCTCAGGTGGCAAAGACTGAATAGTTTCTGAATGTTTCCAATTAAACATCATCCTTAATTGGTGTGATAGTCTTTTTCTTCTTTGGCTAGAAAAAAAGGGCTCATTTTACATTTTTTACAATCTTTTATCTCTTAATTACACTTTATAAAATACTGTACTTATCTCAAGATACCTTAGGTGGTGCCTCAGTTCTGTCGTATCCACGTGTGGAGCAGAGTTTTTTTGCCTTTTTATTTGGCCTCATCCATTTCTTATTAAAAACAGATTTAATCTAAGAAAATACTAAGAGCTTTCTTTGCCTGTGTGCAAATGTTTGAAGTACATTTTTCACAATGTCTGTTCTTTGAGCCAGTGTTCTAGAAATCATCATGGTAAACCTTTTTAAAGAATCATAAATCATTGTTGAGTGCATTGATCGCTGATTCTAGAACTTTGATGATGACTCATTCTGAGGTGCTTCTGTTTTCTTCTAAATCAGTGGTTCCTAAACTTGTACTTATTGTCTAGCCCTAAGCCACTCACTGCATGCCCTTTTGGCAACACATTTTCAAGCAGATACCTTCCTAATAATGCCCCTATCTTCTTATGGTATGAATCCATTATACATACACTCAATTGATAGAAAGTAAATAAAATAAATTGATCAATAGTTTTAATGAAAAATCAACACATTGAACTAGATACTGTAGCAGACAGAATATGTGCAAAGATTATAGCATAAAAAAACTACGGAAAAATGTATGACCTATAATGTTTCTCATTTTGTGTTAACTTGAAAGATCATATCCATGACAAATCAGCATTTTTTTTATTTAAAGGCCACACACAGTAGGTCACAGAGTTTGGAAACGGTTAATTGAGATGTAGTTTAATTGGAGAAGTGAGATACCCTTGAGTCATGAAACCAGAGCGCGACCAAGGCGTGCGTACGCACAACACGACACGCACAGCTGGTGGTGGGCTGGTCACGTCCAATCACATTCCTCTCATTCTCAGGCATTTTCCTCTTTCAGCAGGCACTCATTCACTCTCTCTCTCTCTCTCTCTCTCTGTCCCTCTGTATCTCTGCCTACCTTCTGTCCCCTACACACTCTCAATCTCTCTTCTGCTCTCCCTCTCTCCTCCTGCACTCCTCTGTCTCTCTTATGATTTAAGTCCTGTACTGTTTGTAACTACCCTGGGAGGTTGATTGATAACCTGAACCAGGTTGCAGGCACTGGTTACAGTTTGAAGCTTTCTCTTGAGGGGGCAGCCTGATGAAAGCCAGTCAATATTTAAATCACCCAGAAAATATACCTCTCTATTGATATCACATACATTATCAAGCATTTCTCACATGTTATCCCGATACTGACTGTTAGCACTTGGTGGTCTATATCAGCTTCCCACCAGAATGGGCTTTAGATGAGGCAGATGAACCTGTAGCCATATTACTTCAAAAGTATTTAACATGATATCCTCTCTAAGCTTTACAGGAATGTGGTTCTGAATATAAACAGCCACACTTCCACCTTTGGCATTTCTGTCTTTTCTGTAGATCTTATAACCATGAATTGCAACCACTGTTTCATCAAAGGTATTATCTAAGTGAGATTCAGAGATAGTCAGAATATGAATGTCATCTGTTACTAAATTATTGATTTGATGATCCTTGTTTCTTAAGCTACACATGTTAACGTGAGCTATTTTTAACACTTTTCTGGGATCCTTGATTGTTTTTCTTGTTTTACTGGGAAGCTTAGCATAGGTAGACATGCTCAAGTTATTTTTATAAGTGCCGGGTCAGCTGCACACAGTGGACTTCCTACTAGGGCACACCACCTCAGTGCTAACAGTATTACTCTGGTTCATAGGCATATGATTACTGCATACAATATATGTATGATTAGCAGAGGCATTCAGGGCAGTAAGAGGGACATAAATTAGGTTACTTACATTGTGTCTTCCAATGCACCTAGGATAATGTACATTTGCTGAAGCATTATGACAGCTCAGCGACACAATGGTAGGGATTAAATGAGCTGGACTTGGGTCATTGCTAAGTCATTGTCTCAACGCAGCCTTTTAAAGCTGTGAAAATATCCAGGAACCCAAATGATTTGGGTGGATCCCATCCTCCTTATAATATGAGCTTTTCTTCCAGAAGGTATCAATATTGTTAATAGATGTTACACCCACAGAGCTGCAATAGTCTCATAGCCAGTTATGAAGGGCTAAAAGTCTGCTGAACTGTTCAATGCCACGATTTAGGGAGGGCAGAGGGACATATATTATGGGGCATTTGTTGGTGTCAAGTAGAGTTCTAATCAGTTCTTCAAAATCCATCTTCAGCTGTTCTGAGCTGCCCTTCGTAATGTAATTTGACCCCACATGAACCATGACAGTATCAGCCCCCGGTGACTGACTCACTGCCTCAGGAAGCAACCTGGTAATATCCTGAACTTTTGCCCCAGGAAAACACAAAGTCATTGCCCCAGGTACAGATATATGCCTCACCATCGAACTTCCTATCACAATCGGCAGAATGATCCGGCCTCTGCCGTGTCTCGAAGCAGATTGCGAAGCCATCTTTCTGGTTACGACACGCATCTATTTACACTCACCTGGAGTCGAACAATGAGCAGCCATTTTCTGGTTCAAGCTAGTAGAGGGGTGCAGTTGCGGAAATTTATTCAAATGAGCTTTCACTGCTGCATGCCGACTGTCCAAGGGAATAGACATTTCCATGGCTCCGCCGGGGACTTAGATGCTTGATCCTCATTTACCCACATACATTAAGAGTGAGGTCATGGCCTCAGAGACTGTGGAATCAAAGAACTGTGTGTCTGAATCGTGGTGACTATCAAAATCTGTCACTATACCGAGTGTATTTGTTTTGTGAAGTTCGTGTCTTGTTTTGCTCTGTGCAAGCCAATGACCTAGTAATATTTACTGGATATGACTTCTCTACTTTTCCTGTCCTCTTTTGCTCTACAAACTCCCCCTCTCTCTCTCTCTCTCTCTCTCTCTCTATCATTTCCGCTCTTCCCCTCCTCCCCCATCTCTCGCACTCCCAGTGTCCTAAGTGCAGTGGATGCTGGAGGATGCAGCTCTGACATCACTCTTTCTCACGCTCCCTGTCTCCCCGCTCCTCCACCTCCTCTCCTCTGTGCTCTCCCATCCTCCTCTTTACCCCTGGAGTAATGGATTGGTTGTTGATGCCCCATTTAAACAGACAAATCACACATCCAATACATCTAACTAACACATAGCCTACACATGTAGAAAATCCAAACCAATGTGGCGCCTCCGCGATTTATGACCTCTAAGGGACCAGCATCTGGTCAAGATACAAAATGTCATTTTAACAATTTTCTACCAACAAATCATGTCACTAGTCAATTTCAGCTGTTGTTTTGTAAATAACTGCATGTTGGTGCATCAGCACTTTACGACTCCCAAAAAGTCCAGTCCAGGTACAAAATTACCTTTTAACCCTTTTACTACAAATCATCTTACTCGTTAATTTCAGTATCCGTCTTGTAAATAACTATGCATTTTACAACAACATCATAGATGAGAGGAAAAAACATACAAGTGCCAAGCGGAGGGTCATGAAATGCGGACGCAGGGTTAACTTAACAGCGGCTGCTAATGGAGGGTATATGTTTAAGTGTACAGTGAGAATGTAGTGTATAAGGCGCCCGACCCCATCGCTCTCTGGACCCAGCTGTGGGATCAGGACACCAGGACATTGACAGATGGTCCAATGGGACACTGGGGAGGGAGGGAGGAGGGAGGGTGGGGAGGGGGAAAATACCATGTTAATGGTCCCTGAGACAGAGAAGAGGAATAGGGGATGTGGGGAGCAGTCATCTGGTCAAGGGGGAAGAATGGAAGAATAGAAAAAAGAGAAGGGTAAAACCAAAACCCCACAGGAGGTGATGGGGACAATGCAGACCCGCTGGCCTAACATTTGCACTTACATAGGAGTTCTGACACACACACGAGCATGCACACACATACATATGTATGCGTACACACACACATACATACGCGTGTGCACACACACATATACACTGTAAACACATATGCCTACTCACACACACATAGACCTAGACACAAACAGTATTAGCATTAGGCTACTAATGATATGGTGACACATTAGTCTAAGATGGTTTTACTGAGCATGGCTGGAACTCTGGAGAGCAGGGGACAGTAATATGTGTAACACATGTAGAACAAAGAGGCTAGACAATGTTGTTACATTATTAACCAGAGAGGGTACAAATTGGAATTCTGCTAAAGGAAATTCCCTGAGGCCACACGTACTGTATCTCACTAATGAAAAATAATAACCTACATTCAATCTGGGAAATGTGACATTGGCATGCAGCGATGCAGCGAATTATTTGTTTCATTGTGACTGGGGGTCTTGGTGAAAAATTTGATATGAATGGGGATACCATGCTGCCTCACTCTCTTGATTGGTTCACTCTTCATTTATCTGCCCAGAACCCTCCTACTGTATCTGATTGGTGTATATTCCCATCAGTATCATCTCGGCCGTTCTGAAATCACTCGACATAAACATCCAGCTCTAGGTTCAGAGGTAATTATCACGCTTGAGATGGAAGTGCGATGACGCGAAGGCTTAACAATGTCCAAACCTTTGTACAATCCCTTGTCACCTGTGTACCCACCTTTGTCTCCTGATTATAAACCAACTGGACTTACCTATAAAACTATTTGCTCTCCTGAAAACCTTGAGATGGAGTTGGTTAGTGAAAACTCAGTAGTCAAACTCGGGAAAGTGAGGATGAAGTACCTGCGGTGACAGGTGGGGTGAAGACTTCTGAGCCTCAACCCAATGATCAGGATAATGCCTGAGATGTTTCTGGCCCAGTGGGAGAAAGATTTGTGTAGAAAGTGGATCCATGCCTTTTGGCTGACCCATTTGTAGTATCAGGCTGTGTGGAGGAGAAGCTGGGAATTGTTAACTCGGTAAAAGTATCCAGAAGTGAACATGTATTGATTTTCTGTTTGTCTTCCACCCAGAAGGAGTGGGCGCTCCACGTCACGCACCTTAGGACAAGAGATGTGTCTTGCTTTGCTCTCTGGAGCAGAGCACCGCTGAAAGGAGTGATAACTGGGGTGGCTTTGAGTGTTGAGGTGGATCAACTGACGTTGAGGATCCCTGGTATCTGTGTTGCACGCCGTTTGGTACGACGCAGACCTGGTGGCGAGCGCGAGAATGATGAGAACCTGTCTATCCTTTTGAATTTTGATGTTAAGTGTTTACCTGATAAAGTCATGCTAGGATATGTCAGGTATCCCGTAAGACCTTTTGTTCCGGACCCACTAGGACGTTTCAGGTGCCAAGCTTATGGTCAAGCTGCAGCAGTATGTAGGAGGGAGATTCCGAGGTATGAGAAGTGTGCAGGAGTGCATTGGACAAAGGAGTGTGTAATTTCGGTGTAAAAAGTGGTGCGTTTCAATTGTCTGTGTGCCCATGTTGCTGGGGATCAGAAATGTCCTGTTCGAGTGAGCCAGGTTGAGGTTACCAGCGTCCCAACAGTGCAGAAAGTGTCACATGCATGGCAGTTAGGAAAGAAGAGGATGGTGGGAAACGGGTGAGGGAGCCTGAGAGGATCCCTGTGAGTCAATGGAGGCTGCTGAGGGGAGGACGGCTCAAAATAATGGCCGGAACAGAGCAAATGGATTAGCATCAAACACATGAAAACCATGTGTTTGATATATTTGATACCATTCCACCTATTCCGCTCCAGCCATTACCACGAGCCCGTCCTCCCCAATTAAGGTGCCACCAACCTCCTGTGCTGTGAGTAGTAGGCCAGCACAGAGTGAACCAAACAGTTTGTGCTTTAGTAGAGTTGGCTTCTTGGCGTTTATTGCTATTGTCATTAATTGTACTGCACAGATTAAAAGGAAATCCCAGAAGATTGATTTGGTAGTAGCAGCAGCAGATGTGTGTCAGAGATTTTAGTGCAGAAGAAATACACAGGGTTTTGAGAGAAGGGGTTCCAGGCTCCCAGGCCGACGGCCTGGTGTAGGATCTGTTAAGGCAAAGGTAGTGGGAAGGGGTGGTGGGATTGTTGGGGATAGTGGTGTATAGCTAGGGTTAGATGGTGGTGCAATTGCTTTATTCCCCATTTCCCTTTTTTGTGAACAAAATGTGCAATTCACTCCCCGAGCTGTGAACTGCAGCAATACGCAACAAAGCGTCTAGTCTGCCGGAAAACCACACGAAGAAGAAGAACATGAACGCCCTTTTCCTCAGACCCCGCCTTGAGTTATCCAGCTCCTTTGAAATATGGGTGTGTAATCCCTGTCAATCAAATTCCTTTCTCATCGTAGCCACTCCCACTTCTCCTCAGCTACCTCGGGCTGCTGCACCCCTTCCGAAAAAGATTCAGTTAGTACATCTTTTCCGTGCTTCGCGGAATGTTGTATCGTCGTTGTGGATAACGAAATAATAGTCTGTAGGATTTATTCATTGTCCTAGCTACTTCGAAAGTTGTTTGTCGGAAGAGAGGCGGACGGTTTTGGAATTAGTTGTGAGGGATATGAAAGTGTAAAGGAATACTTTTATTTTTTGAGACTCAAACAAAGTAACATAAAGAGGCATATCTACGTTCATGGCTGCTGGGGACGGTGCCCAGCTGCCAGCGACAATAGCGGCTAGCCGGAGCGTGGAGAAGTCGCTCGAGGAAGCTGCAGCGAGTGGTGCTCTGAACTTGTCGAATCGTAAATTGAAGGAGTTTCCCCGAACCGCCAGGAACTATGACCTGTCCGATATTGTGCACGCAGGTGAGTTGTGTTTTGTGTAGATAACGTGGTTCGATTGAGTTGACAAATCATCTGATGGGGAGTCACCGTGGACAGTGTTATTTTTTTTTGTCAACTGCTATTGTTAGCTAACAATCATCATGAAGTTGAAATGTGACGAGCGGATTGTGTCTCAATATTCCTTGACCCTATCTTCAGAAGTTGAACTGCCAATTCAACAACAACTTATTACATTTGTACATTTGTGTTTTATTCTTTCAATTTCGAAGAGACATTTATTTTCATTTGTTTCACGCGTGCTCAGATTCATGTCCTGGCTCATTACTTGTCAAACTTTCACAAGTTCCCCTTTGCATCATGTATGATGATGTATGCTGGTCATGTCAATGCTCAGCACACTATCACAATGAATACCATTGAAGAATATGAGTTCGATGACATAATAACATTGTAACGTTTTAGGGTGCCTAAAATTGCAGTCAAGGGAGTGAGGTTAATTGACAGTTCGGATTAAGGAGAAATATATTTGTTGAATGAGGATTACCCATTCCGGGTTGCTGACTGAAAACATTCTAAAGTACACAACGTTTTGAAACAACGCCCCCCTCGTCTACTTTCTGTGCTCTCTGGTAATTATGACCATCTGCTCAAAAGGACCTAGGCCTTTTTAAAGTGATGAGAGACCTTGGACACACACACGGCCTGAAATTTCGTGATTTTAGTGGGCGCCAAGACTATGAACCAAAATAGCCGATTAAGTTGATTAGGACACAGAAAAACAATGTTCTGATATGAAAAATATGTGAACAATTTATTTCAGAGCTATCTTTGAAAGAGTTTGTCTTCCATTCCTTGATTTTTGCTCACAAAACAATTTCATAGACAAACAATACAATTGTATGTTTTAAGTACACAACAATGATAACAACAATAATTCAAGTGTGCATGTATCTAACACTGTTCGGTTAGCGGTGTTTCTGTAGCGCACGTGATGGAGTTTGCAAAACTAATGGCCACTGGATTGATGGAAATAATCGTATCATTCTGCCAGGTAGGCATAGACTACTTTGTAGTTACTTAACATTTAATTGGGAAATATATTTGGGAAAGCCTTACCATCTACCAGAAGACGGTTATCATTGCAATGCTTTATTTTTTTCCAGTTCCATATTTATGATGTACGCTGCTGCTAAATTAATACAGAGGAAACACTGACGACACGCTTCCCATGGTTTGTTTTTTAATTGGAGCATGCCAGATACTCCGACTATAATTAAACACAATCGTTTTCTCAATATTAGCATAGGAATTGAGAAATAAATAATACAAGAATGGAAAGCTGGGATCCTCCTCTTTTCAATACAGGCCATCAAAGCTCTGTTTTCCCCTGATTGCATTTAGAATTGTTGTGGAATGCCTGGACTTTCTCTCGTTTCTTTCCACACATCAACCAGCTGTTGGAGGCATTGCACATTCTCACTGCCAGACAGGTGATATTCTGTTAAAACTAGGCTATTTGTGCATGTGATAAATAAACTTAACAGCTTCAGAAATTAATATTTTGCCAGTAATATAGACTCCATAGTTATTAGGGCACATCGGCCACAGTGGCCGCAAGGCATGCATTTATTGGGAGGGCATTACGGCCACTCAATAGGGCATGGCTGTCGATGCCGTCAGGGAAATTTGAGGCCTGACACACACACACACACACACACAGCTGCCATCTGTAATCCAACTAAATCCAACTAACGGTAATGGATACTGTAGTGATGAATGTATCCAAGGCCTTCGACACTATCTTCATGTGCACATGTTTATCCAACGAAGCTCAGATTATAAACATTCTATAGAATACATATAAACATTTATATTTGTTGGTGTCCAATGAGCTCTTCGTCATCTAAACCACCTCTGATGAAAGATTGTTTGCATTTAATAATAAATTTTGCCTTGAGGACAGTTCCTGCAAAGTTTGCTCTAACTGCTCTGAGTCTGTCCAGTTTCTCTCATATATTCAGTGACTCATTTTCTGGTGGTGTTAAGATGGCAATGTAGTTCCCTTTTGAATGGTCGTAATAACACTTTTCTCCAAACATAGACAGAGCTTAGCTCATACCTGCACTTTGAGATAATAGCACCCTCCGTTTCAGTATTTGGTGCTTGCTTGCTTGACACACACATCTCTTTCCCCTATGACAGAGATTTAGGCTGACTTAATATAATTACCAGTGGTGACACAGACAGTGGTGTGTGCTGATTAGGAGCTTGATAGTCAGGTATGGTCTTGCCCAGACTGTCGAGTCCATGTCTTAACTGTATAATCCACCGGTGTGTCTTTTACATTACCAGACTAAACACGACAGGGGGAAGACCTCAAGGAATGGATCTGACTCTCTGTGAAGATTACAAAGAGAGAGACATTTAGATTTGATTCGGCGTGGCCAACTGTTATGGAAAGGCAGAACAAATCAAATGTTATTTGTCACATGCGCCGAATATGACAGGTGTAGACCTTACAGTGAAATGCTTACTTACAAGCCCTTAACAACAATGCAGTTTTAAGGGGGGGGGGGGGGGGGGGTGCAATGCAAATAGTCTGGGTAGCCATTTGATAAGATGTTCAGGAGTCTTATGGCTTGGGGGTAGAAGCTGTTTTGAAGCCTCTTGGACCTAGACTTGGCACTCCGGTACCGCTTGCCGTGCGGTAGCAGAGATAACAGTCTATGACTAGGGTGGCTGGAGACTTTTGACAATTTTTAGGGCCTTCCTCTGACACCGCCTGGTATAGAGGTCCTGGATGGCAGGAAGCTTGGCCCCAGTGATGTACTGGGCCGTACGCACTACCCTCTGTAGTGCCTTGTGGTCGGAGGCCGAGCAGTTGCCATACCAGGCAGTGATGCAACCAGTCAGGATGCTCTCGATGGTGCAGCTGTAGAACCTTTTGAGGATCTGAGGACCCATGCCAAGTCTCCTTAGGGGGAATAGGTTTTGTCGTGCCCTCTTCACGACTGTCTTGGTATGCTTGGACCATGTTAGTTTGATGGTGATGTGGACACCAAGGAACTTGAAGCTCTCAACCTGCACCACTACAGCCCCATCGATGAGAATGGGGGCGTGCTTCTTCTTCTTCCTGTAGTCCACAATCCTCTCCTTTGTCTTGATCACATTGAGGGAGAGGTTGTTGCCCTGGTACCACACGGCCAGGTCTCTGACCTCCTCCCTATAGGCTGTCTCGTCGTCTGTGATCAGGCCTACCACTGTTGTCTTCAGCAAACTTAATGATGGTGTTGGAGTCGTGCAGGAGGGGAGCACACACCCCTGAGGGGCCCCCGTGTTGAGGATCAGCGTGGCAGATATGTTGTTACCTACCCTTACCATAAATAAAATTTAAATAAAAGGGGCGGCCCGTCAGGAAGTCCAGGATCCAGTTGCAGAGGGAGGTGTTTAGTCCCAGGGTCCTTAGCTTAGTGATGAGCTTTGAGGGCACTATGGTGTTGAACGCTGAGCTGTAGTCAATGAATAGCATCCTCACATAGGTGTTCCTTTTGTCCAGGTGTGAAAGGGCAGTGTGGAGCGCAATAGATTGTATCATCTGTGGATCTGTTGGGGCGGTATGCAAATTTAGGTGGGTCTAGGATTTCTGGGATAATGGTGTTGTGAGCCATGACCAGCCTTTCAAAGTACTTCATGGCTACAGACGTGAGTGCTACGGATCGGTAGTCATTTAGGCAGGTTACCTTAGTGTTCTTGGGCACAGGGACTATGGTGGTCTGCTTGAAATGTGTTGGTATTACAGACTTAGACAGGGAGAGGTTGAAAATGTCAGTGAAGACACTTGCCAGTTGGTCAGCACATGCTCTGAGTACACGTCCTGGTAATCCGTCTGGCCCTGCGGCCTTGTGAATGTTGACCTGTTTAAAGGTCTTACTCACATCGGCTACGGAGAGCGTGATCACACAGTCGTCCGGAACAGCTGATGCTCTCTTGCATGTTTCAGTGTTACTTGCCTCAAAGCGAGCATAGAAGTAATTTAGCTCGTCTGGTAGGCTTGTGTCACTGGGCAGCTCGCGGCTGTGCTTCCCTTTCTGGTCTGTAATAGTTTGCAAGCCCTGCCACATCCGATGAGCGTCGGAGCCGGTGTAGTACGATTCGATCTTAGTCCTGTATTGACGCTTTGCCTGTTTGATGGTTCGTCGGAGGGCATAGCGGGATTTCTCATAAGCGGGATTTCTCATAAGCTTCATAAATAAAATTAAAATAAAAGGGGCGGCTCTACCCTTTAGCTCAGTGCGGATGCTGCCTGTAATCCATGGCTTCTGGTTGGGGTATGTACGTACAGTCGCTGTGGGGACGCCGTCATCGATGCACTTATTGATGAAGCCAGTGACTGATGTGGTGTACTTCTCAATGCCATCGGAAGAATCCCGGAACATATTCCAGTCTGTGCTAGCAAAACAGTCCTGTAGCTTAACATCTGCTTCATCTGAACACTTTTTTATTGACCGAGTCACTGGTGCTTCCTGCTTTAGTTTTTGCTTGTAAGCAGGAATCAGGAGGATATAATTATGGTCAGATTTGCCAAATGGAGGGCGAGGGAGAGCTTTGTACGCGTCTCTGTGTGTGGAGTAAAGGTGGTCTAGAGTTTTTTTTATTTTTTTTCCTCTGGTTGCACATTTAAAATGCTGGTAGAAATGAGGTAAAACTGATTTAAGTTTCCCTGCATTAAAGTCCCCGGCCACTAGGATTGCCGCCTCTGGATGAGCGTTTTCCTGTTTGCTTATGGCCTGATACAGTTCATTGAGTGCTGTCTTAGTGCCAGCATCGGGTTGTGGTGGTAAATAGACTGCTATGAAGAATATAGATAAACTCTCTTGGTAGATAGTGTGGTCTACAGCTTATCATGAGATACTCTACCTCAGGCGAGCAAAACCTGAGCTAGAGTATCTCTACATAGACTGCCACCCCTTGTCTTACCAGAAGCTGCTGTTCTATCCTGCCGATATGGTGTATAGCCCGCCATCTCTATGTTATTCATTTCTTGGTTCAGCCACGACTCTGTGAAACATAAGATATTACAGTTTTTAATGTCCCGTTGGTAGGATATTCGTGCCTGTAGTTCGTCCACTTTATTATCAAGTGATTGTAAATTGGCCAATGGTATCGATGGCAAAGGCAGATTAGCCACTCGTCACCGGCTCCTTACCAAGCACCCCGATCTCCTTCCACGATATCTCCTTTTCTTTCTACTGCGATGACAGGGATGAGGGCCCTGTCGGGTGTCTGGAGCAAATCCCAGTTCAAGGTGAGTAATCGCTGTTCTGATGTCCAGAAGCTCTTTTCGGTCATAAGAGACGGTAGCAGCAACATTATGTACAAAATAAGTTACAAACGATGCGAAAAAACACACAAAATAGCACGGTTGGTTAAGAGTCCATAAAACGGCAGCCACCCCCTCCGGCGCCATCAGAGGCCAGCTCTGTGTCCTAATCCAGACGAGTTTTCAGAATCAATTAGTTTCAGGTGCCATTTTTGTATGGGTATATTGGAAAAGGGCCTACTGAAGCTCACTAGCGAGGGCTTATGGATGGAAAGTGGGGATATTGCAGAATTGGGACAAGGCTCCAAGCAGGCCCTATGGTGTTTATGATAACAGTGACAGTCTCCCTCTCTCTTATCCCCCTCTCGCTCACTGTCTCTCTCTCGCACACACACACTGTGGAGCAACTTCCCTTCAGGAAGGTCATGGTTCAGTCTTTTCCCCCTCCTCTCCCCACACACACCAGCGTTTCCGTTAGCCGGCAATAGCCAGCTTTTGTGCCCCCCCCACCCCAAAAAATAAATGAATAGGCGATAAATAAAACTGGCGCCGGCCAATTGTCTGGAATAAAAAATAAAATAGCAAAATAATTATTTTTAGCATGTTCATTGATGGAAATACCAGTCGATGGAAATACATTTGACCAGTCATGCTTATCGAGGTTAATTTGCATAGTTTAGTGGAATTAAATTGGCACGTGTGTGTTTTCGTTAGTCGCATCACACATGCACAGCATACAGATACAGAGCCTATGAGCAGAAATCTTTCAGACAGCGCGAGAGCTGCAGCTCCTTTGTTGCTGCTGGAGTGAAACGTGCTTTTATAAGCCCAATCATTGCGTAACAATTCTAAAGGCAATCGCGTGTTAACTCAACTGGTAATTGAAGCGCGCTTCCCATTCATCATTCAAGTGTTTCTAGCCCCCCAAGCCCAAGCTGACATTGAAAACTAGCAATAACCCAAACAGAATTAGGCCTAAGCAAAACAAAGCTTGTAGGGGACAGTGCCTAACCCAAATAGAATTACGACATAGTTTATGAACATAGCTTGCGGGGTATAGTGAGAGGAGGGGTTTTCTGTGACCTGACCCTGCTCCTGTTGTCCAGTAGCAACATTAGTAGTGATAATGTTCGCTCAGGGAGTGGGAGAGAGAGGGGAGTGAGTGGGTACAAAGTTAATAAATGCTGGGACCTCCTTCCACTCTCATGACCTCCTGAGGCACTCTTAGACAAGCTTATTTTTGAGAGGGAGAGAGAAACCAAGGGAGACAGAGAGGGGTGTGTGACACCGCTAGAGAGACCGCGAGAGGAGAGGAGAACTGGAATGACCACAGATACACTTCATACCACAACTAAGCACCCTAGCAGCTGACATATGAACTAATGAAAAGGAGGGGAACAGGGAAGGGGGGGATTGAGGGATGGGCGGCGAGGGGAAGGATGCCCTTTGATAGAGTGGGCTGGCGCTGCTCGCATTGTGCTCTTCGTGTTCCCGTGAAGGGGTTTCACCATTAGAGCCAGGATCTATCTCTCTCTCTCTCTCTCGCCTCCCTTCTTTGTCTGAGTCATGCTTTTAACCTGGCTCTCCCAGTTTATGGTGCCGGCCTCTATCCCTTGTGCTCTCTGTCAGTCTCTCAACATGCTCTGTCTGGCTGGCTCTCTTTTTCTCTCCCTCAGGCTCTCTCATTCCCTCTCTGGTTTTCTCTACCTCTCCTTCCCCCATCCCATTTCATCTCTCTCTGATCCAGAAAGAGCACAGTCTGGTCTGTCTATCGCTCTGTTCAGTGACGTGTGGTCTGTCTGTCCTATTTGCTGCCAGTTTTCCTTTCATCACGTCTCGGCAGTTACTAAACAAAGTAAAGAGGAGTTTTGATGACATCTCGTACACAGAACAGAATAGATGGCATTAGTTTTGATAGTGATGGGGGAAAGAAATCGCAATATTATTTTTGCGCTAGTTGTCTGTACCTTTTTTAAAGCTTCCTTCACAACCCTAGCTTTTAGTGTTGTAACGATACCAGAATTTCGACTGATACTTATATCAGGTTTAGTATTACTATACTCGATACCATCACAATACTCTATACCAAAACGATACCACAGCAAAAAAAATAAGACATATTAGCCACAGAATAACGCTTGATGCAGCCAGATAAACTCATCTACTGCTCTGTTCAATCGTTGGGCATCTTTTGAGTTAAATATCATTACATTTTGACTTTTCTATGTCAATTTTTCAGAGACAGCCATGTATGCATTAATTAATCAATTATACAATCATATAATCAATTTAACTTTGTTTTTACCAATCAAACTACCGAACAACATAATGGTAATCATTTATTTGAATGGTAAATCTCTTGATAAACTGGGTAAATCAAGATGTAGCCTAGGCCTATCCACAATACAGGTGTGTGCATACATTGAGTTATTGAGCTAGCTTGTTTTGGCTGATTTCATGGGGCTACAGACAATCTGTTTCCCTTCCATTTGGGACCCTTTTTTATTGTACTGAACATTTGCATAGAAAAAATGTGCGCTGTCTCTTTGACCAGTAATGACGTCAAGGCAAGAGGGGTGGTGGCCTGTCAGTTTGCTGAGGAAATAGATAATATAATCTTTGGGAGAGACATGAGAGAGTGAATGAATAACGTTTTTGGTGGCAATCAGCTTTGAAATCTTCATTTTTTGCATAAAGGTTTGCATATTATCACAAAGTACTACAGTAGTGAATTGATGATAGCTTAAGCTGTCAGCTAGCAAGGAAAGTTAGCCTACAATAGCTGGAAGCGACCAGTATCTTCTTGCATTGTAAAGTGTTCTGGCCTGTATGGACATTGTTTTGCAAACAGTAATTAACAGTTTCAACATTTCTACATGGTGTCGCATTATTCAAGTGTGTTAACTTCTGTGCAGCATGAGTGGGGAGCTAACATGATGCAGCCCAGACACCCAGTGTAGGCTAGCAATGAGTAAGTGGAGCAGGCACATTGCATGCTATAATAAGGGGTTGGCTGCGCTGATACACAGGCTTCATCCATGAGACACATTTGACAAAAGTAACGAAAGTAACACACATTCGAGTACCGAACCGTTTTTCATGTTCTAGTATCAAAAAAGTACAGAGGTTTCAGTATACTGTGCAACACTGCTAGGTTTTGATGGCGCATGTGTTCAAGATCATTCAATTCTAGTGTGTTCAGGTTCAGCTTTGGTCGTGTCGAGCCTGCCGTCAGGGGAACATTGCCCACAGGAGGAGGTGTGTACCGGCTCGAGAACATAAAGTCATTTTTCCTCGCTACAAAACTTTTGATCCTCTATTTCCCCCCCTCCCTGCTCACAAACGCCTCTTCTAATGTAAAGTTACTCTACATCAGGGGTCGGCAACCTATTTTGTGTGGAGTGCCAATTTACAATTTATCCTACCATTTCTAACGATCTTGCGTGCCAGTTATGATTTTCATATGTGCATTACAACTAATTGTGTCTATTGAATATCGAATTGCATAAATCGCTAAACAGAGGCGCTGTCCATCAGCACCACGGAGCTCCACTATAGGCCTGCCTGCATCAGATGAGCGATGCCGCACCAAGGCGCTGTCCAAGGTGTTGAATCCGGCGCGGTCTTCACTCCTTTTAAAATGCACTTCCTGATGTTCGCCATTGTTTGGTCGAGTTTGTTTGGCAAGCGTCCTTGATAATTGTAAGTCATTATTTCGATGTTATGTCTCATATTCCATTGCATTATGTGTATTTGTCTGAAATTCAGTTGTGGTCAGCAGTTTTAATGTGATGGTCATTTTAATTTTGTCATCATTTGAAGTTGGCCTTATTTTGACTTGATTGCCTGTAGTAGTGGCTTTATGTATATTTTTTTTCGTAAAGCTGTCTAAATGTTGGTTTAATTTATGGTTTTGATTTATGGACAATATTCCTTTGGTGCGTTTTATCAAGATTTGGTTGTGATGCGACACTTATGATGTTTTCAATTGCATTTATCAGACATTCCGATTTGATTATATATGGGCATTTTGTTAGAACACTTGGAAATATGATTTATACATCTTCGTTTATAATAATATTGTGTATAAATTGCTTCTCCTTTATGTATTTTTGTGGAACAGTCCCATTTCAATATAGGCTACAGAACTACAAAGGACAAATAATACATACAAATATTACATTATTTATTGAAAGATACAAGGTTCAAGGTTCAATAAAAAAACACAACTGAGATGACCGTTAGGCCTACCAACAGCCCTAAACATAACTGAATTATTATAAACTTCATATCTGACCTATATTTGGAGACATTGAGCTGCACATAGGCCTCCCAGTGGTCCGTTGTCAGCCGACTGCATGAGGGGCTCAGGATAGACTTCATGTGTGACAAGATCTGTTCACATACAGTGAGGGGAAAAAAGTATTTGATCCCCTGCTGATTTTGTGTGTTTGCCCACTGACAAAGAAATGATCGGTCTATAATTTTAATGGTAGGTTTATTTGAACAGCGAGAGACAGAATAACTACAAAAAAATGCAGAAAAACGCATGTCAAAAATGTTATAAATTGATTTGCATTTTAATGAGGGAAATAAGTATTTGACCCCCTCTCAATCAGAAAGATTTCTGGCTCCCAGGTGTCTTTTATAGAGGTAACGAGCTGAGATTAGGAGCACACTCTTAAAGGGAGTGCTCCTAATCTCAGCTTGTTACCTGTATAAAAGACACCTGTCCACAGAAGCAATCAATCAGATTCCAAACTCTCCACCATGGCCAAGACCAAAGAGCTCTCCAAGGATGTCAGGGATAAGATTGTAGACCTATACAAGGCTGGAATGGGCTACAAGACCATCACCAAGCAGCTTGGTGAGAAGGTGACAACAGTTGGTGCGATTATTCGCAAATGGAAGAAACACAAAATAACTGTCAATCTCCCTCGGCCTGGGGCTCCATGCAAGATCTCACCTCGTGTAGTTGCAATGATCATGAGAACGGTGAGGAATCAGCCCAGAACTACACGGGAGGATCTTGTCAATGATCTCAAGGCAGCTGGGACCATAGTAACCAAGAAAACAATTGGTAACACACTACGCCGTGAAGGACTGAAATCCTGCAGCGCCCGCAAGGTCCCCCTGCTCAAGAAAGCACATATACAGGCCCATCTGAAGTTTGCCAATAAACATCTGAATGATTCAGAGGAGAACTGGGTGAAAGTGTTGTTGTGTTGGCGCAGTGGTCTAAGGCACTGCATCGCAGTGCTAACTGTGCCACTAGAGATCCTGGTTCGAATCCAGGCTCTGTCGCAGCCGGCCGCGACCGGGAGACTCATGGGCGGCGCACAATTGGCCCAGCGTCGTCCAGGGTAGGGAAGGGAATGGCCGGCAGGGATGTAGCTCAGTTGATAGAGCATGGCGTTTGCAATGCCAGGGTTGTGGGTTTGATTCCCACGGGGGGCAATTATTCACTAACTGTAAGTCGCTCTGGATAAGAGCGTCTGCTAAATGACTAAAATGTAAATGTAAATGTGATGTAAATGTCAGATGAGACCAAAATCGAGCTCTTTGGCGTCAACTCAACTCGCCATGTTTGGAGGAGGAGGAATGCTGCCTATGACCCCAAGAACACCATCCCCACCGTCAAACATGGAGGTGGAAACACTATGCTTTGGGGGTGTTTTTCTGCTAAGGGGACAGGACAACTTCACCGCATCAAAGGGACGATGGACAGGCCATGTATTGTCAAATCTTGGGTGAGAACCTCATTCACTCAGCCAGGGCATTGAAAATGGGTTGTGAATGGGTATTCCAGCATGACAATGACCCAAAACACACGGCCAAGGCAACAAATGAGTGGCTCAAGAAGAAGCACATTAAGGTACTGGAGTGACCTAGCCAGTCTCCAGACCTTAATCCCATAGAAAATCTGTGGAGGGAGCTGAAGGTTCGAGTTGACAAACGTCAGGCTCGACACCTTAATGACTTGGAGAAGATCTGCAAAGAGGAGTGGGACAAACCTGGTGGCCAACTACAAGAAACGTCTGACCTCTGTGATTGCCAACAAGGGTTTTGCCACCAAGTACTAAGTCATGTTTTGCAGAGGGGTCAAATACTTATTTCCCTCATTAAAATGCAAATCATTTTATAACATGGATTTTTTTGTTGTTATTCTGTCTCTCACTGTTCAAATAAGCCTACCATAAAAATTATAGACTGATCATGTCTTTGTCAGTGGGCAAACGTACAAAATCAGCAGGGGATCAAATACTTTTTTTCCCTCACTGTAGATACGTGGATCCAAATGTTGAAAGCATTGCACATGCGACCTAGTTCAGACTGTCAAATTTCACTGGCAGGCTCTCCCAACAGTCGATAATGTAGCCCCCCGATCTCTCTGTCCCTTCCAGTTCTTTGCGCAGCTCTGTGAATTTTGATGACCAAAGAGGGGCACGCTTTGAGCTCGATCAGTTGCATTTCAAAGTCATCGATACCCATCCGCTGAAACACCAACAGATCCAGTCGCTCTCCTCAAAGTTGTCTGGCTTGATCTTGGAACATGAATTCTCTTGGTGAATGATACAGTGACATTTAACCATGGGGTGGCCAATCTTATCTTCAATCAGCTTTGTGAATCCTTTGTTACCCCACTATAGCGGGGGCACCGTCAGTTGTAATAGTGAATATGTTTTGAATATCGACACCTCTCCTCAAAATGATCTGTGAAGGCTTTTGCTACATCTTTCCTTTTGTATTTATTTTGGATCCCCATTAGCTGCTGCCAAGGCAGCACCTACTCTTCCTGGGGTCCAGCAAAATTAAGGCAGTAAATACAATTTTAAAAACATTACAATACATTCACAGATTTCACAACACACTGTGTGCCCTCAGGCCCCTACTCCACCACTAACGCATATCTACAGTACAAAATACATGTGTACGTGTGTGTGTGTGTGTGTGTGTGTGTATGCATGTGTCTGCGCCTATGTTTGTTGATTCACAGTCCCCGCTGTTCCATAAGGTGTTTTTTAATCTGTTTTTTTTTTTATCTAATTTTGCTACTTGCATCAGTTACTTGATGTGGAATTGAGTTCCATGTAGTCATGGCTCTATGTAGTACTGTGCACCTCCCTCCCATAGTCTGTTCTGGACTTTGGTACTGTGAAGAGACCTCTGGTAGAATGTCTTGTGGGGTATGCATGGGTGACCGAGCTGTGCGCCAGTAGTTCAAACAGACAGCTCGGTGCATTCAACATGTCAATACCTCTCATAAATATAAGTAGTGATGAAGTCAATCTCTCCTCCACTTTGAGCCGTGCTGCCCTGATCTGAGCCAATTGCAATTTTCCTAAGTCCTTTTTTGTGGCACCTGGCCACACGACTTAACAGTAGTCCAGGTGTAACAAAACTAGGGCCTTTAGGACCTGCCTTGTTGATAGTGCTGTTAAGAAGGTAGAGCAGCACTTTATTATGGACATACTTCTCCCCATCTTAGCTACTTTTGTAACAATATGTTTTGACCATGATCGTTTACAATCCAGGGAGATATATATATATATTTTGTGGTGTGCTAAGCCTTGGCTTGCCATTCATTATCACAGTTATTTTTCGCCAGTATTCACTGCAATTTTGTAGTTCCCAAGCTAAAATCAAGCTACAGAGGGGAGCTACAAAGTTGTGCAGTGCATTGCTAAAACCATTTACTAATGGGGAATATATCAAGGAGGCTTCCCTCCCTATTTGATGGATTGCGTAACAAAGACACAATCATCTCAAAGATAAGATAATACAGTACCAGTCAAAAGTTTGGACACACCTACTCATTCCAGGGTTTTTCTTTATTTTTACTATTTTCTACATTGTAAAATAATGGTGAAGACATCAAAACTATCTCCATATGTAACTCTGTGTTGTTTTTTTCCACACTACTTTGCTTTATCTTGGCCAGGTAGCAGTTGTAAATGAGAACTTGTTCTCAGCTGGCTTACCTGGTTAAATAAAGATGAAATAACACAAATGGAATCATGTAGTAACCTTATTAAACTGATGGAGAGAATTGTTTGACCAAATACGATGCTATTTCTCAGGGAACAAGTTAAGTGCCGACTTTCATGCATATAGAGAAGGGCACTCAACTTGTACTGCCCTGACTCAGATGACTGATGATTGGTTAAAATAAATAATAAGATGATAGTTGGAGCGGTATTGTTAGATTTCAGTGCAGCCTTTGATGTTATCGATCATAAATTGTTATTGAAAAAACTAACTTGCCATGGCTTTACATAACCTGGCATCACATGGTTGGAGAGTTATTTATTTAATAGAACCCAGAGAGTGTTCTTCAATGGAAGCTTCTCTAACATCAGATATGTGCGGTGTCTGTCAGGTCAGTTGCCTTGGCCCGTTACTCTTCCTATTTTTACAAATGAATTGCCACCGGTCTTACACGAAGTTAGAATGACTATGTGAACTCACTGAAATTCTATATAAGGAGTTGTCAGTGTCAGAATGGGAGATTTAATAATAAACTGGTCTTAAATGCATATAAAAAGAAAAGCATTTTATTTGGTTCAAAACATTCTTTAAGACCTAAACCTCAACTGGAGTTGTATATAAAGGGTGTGACCATTGACCAAGTTGAGGAAGCTAAACTCCTAGGTATAATATTGGATGGTCAATTATCATGGGCAAGTCATATTGACAAAGTTGTTGTGAAGATGGGGAGGGGAATGTCTGTTATAAAAAAGATGTTCTCCGTTTTTGACACATCAACTGTACTAGTTGACGGTTTAAACGAAAATTTTGATTTCACCTTCCTAAAGGCCAAATTTAGACTGTTATACAAGAACACTGTCCATATCAGATTTTGCGTATCGTTTATGAGTTAGCCCCACATATTTATGAACGGCTGAGCCTGATTTCCTTTGTGGTAAGCTATTTCATTAATTGATATAATGAATCCAAGTGAGCAGACACTTAAGGCAATTGATTCAAGAATTGCTCTTTGTGCCCGCTCCCATACCCTATTTAAGTGATAATACCCAAGAAGCCGTGTTTGGAGGATATATTGGCACGGGTGTCATTAGACCCGAGACAAAGTTGACTGCCGGCAAACCATGCCAATATATCCTCCAAACACTGGCTTTGAGGGCATTATCACTTTTATACAACAGGTTACCAACATATTCAAATAATGATTGATATATTTTCATGAAATTCATTTTGATTAATTTATTCATACTATTTCATCCTTTCACGAGATATAGTCCTGACACAAATCTATGGTTGCTACCCAAGCCGGTTGGTTGTTCATTCTATCTGTTCAGTTGCCAGAGACACGGCCCAGTCGTTAAGTGTCTTTGTTCTGTGTCTATGGACGCAACCCAATCGTTCGTTCTAAATGTTCTATTGCCATACTGGCTGGCAACGTTCTTATCCCTTGCTTGCAAGTTAGCCAACTACGGCTAACTTATAGTCACGTCAAACCGTGCAGCCAGAATAACAGCAAAGTAGCTGCATTTACATTTGTTTAAGTGGTTTTCTAGTGACATTTATTTGGATACATTTAGCCTATAAGAATGAGCTAATGATGCACGATTTCACCTGGCATAAAAAATGTGCGCTCTCATCAGGACACTGTTGTTCAGAGGAGCTAGCCAACAACACAGCTAACACAATCACTCCAAACTGAAGCTGGAAAGACTGCAAACTAGCTGCATTTTGTTTAGTTTGACTGGTTTTCTATTGACATTTCTGTCCATAAAAAGGATGCGGATTCATGATTTTGACTGGCTGAGAAAAGCTGCCTGTCTGTCTCATCCTGACTCGCGACCCCTACACAATCATTACTATGGGACAGCTGGAGATCGAATTTCAATATTGAAACAATGTTGTAAATATCAGAGATAGACCGCAAGTCTTATACAATCTCTGCTATTGAAAACCAATTGCTAGTCTAAAAGAAATGGGAGATAATGTCTAGATGCTTTTTACAGTGGAGATCAAGTTTATAAATTGTCTGGCTGGGCTGATGACAGTGGATAGCACAGTGAGATGGAGCTGTGTAAATAGGCATTTCAACGTCATAGCTTTAGCCTGTGGTAACTTGTGGAATAGACACCGGCTGGAATGCCGTTTTAGCCAATCAGCGTCCAGGATTAGACCCACCCATTGTATAAAATTCTGTATTTCTTTGTGACTAACTTGTATACAGGTAGACCAGAAAAGCCACATTCGTGATTGGCAGATGAGTGGCAGCACTGATTAGAAGCACCTGCTGCTCATCGGTTGTTCCCTACAAATGCTGTTTTAAATTAAAATAAAATTCTACCTACACACTAAACAAAGCTGTAAATCTGAAACGTCTGTGTATGCTATCCCTGATGCAGTGAAAATAATAAAACAATTGAATAATGAAGTAAGCTTTATGCGACGTCTTTTTGAGTGTGGACCCGTTATACCTTTTTGTTTGACACACCCACAGACACACTCTTACACACTCACACAATTTTGTTTTTGTATTGTTGGTATGATTGTTTAGTTGTATTGTTGTATTTTACATTTGTGTGACTTTCCTTGTGTATCAGTGTTTTTTTACTTAGCAAAAAGCAATTTCTCAAGAAATAATTTTGCTTGGACTGTCTGGGAGTGGTCTTAGTGGGGAGGGGAAAACTGAGAATTAGCTGTTATTGGCAGAGTTTTTGAACTCTCTTTCTTATCGGTCTATTAACACTAATGCGCTTTTAGTGTAAGGCAGGCCAAAACTCCATCCCACCAAAACAGGCTGAAATTTCAGGTGGTCTTTTCAAACAGCTCTTACACTAAAAGGGCATAATCATCCTTTTCACAGTATTATTCCAACCTCACTGTGGAAATATACATAAAACACAGAAAAATCACATTTTCGACTGCACTGGGCCTTTAACTCTTGCACAGTGTTCTTCATCTTCTCCCTCCACTCTTGTTTCTGTCACACTGCGGATGTGGGTTTGCATGCTCACTCACTCAACCTTCTGCTTTCTCTCCCCTTTTTCAACTGAATCGTCCTTCGTCTCTCTCGCTCTTTACCTCCCTCTCTCTGTCTGTTTCACTGTCTTATCTGTAGGCATACATTCTGTACATGTGGGTGTGGACATTTTTTTATTTTGCTCTGTCTCTCTGTTTCACTCTCTCTCTCCCTCTCCCCACTCTCTCTTTCCCCCTATCTCTCTCTCTGTAAGCCCTGTTGGTCTGTTCTCTCACAGCACAGCAGATGGTGAGGGGAATCCCTTTTGCTCCCTGGGGAGTTAAGAGGAGAGGGGAAAAAGAGAGCGAGGCGGTAGATGGAGGGAGAGAGGGAAGACTTGGACAGGACACTCGGATTCAGTCAGTGTCAGCCAGTCCCATAGGAACAGAACAACCAAGGGTGTATTCAGTAAGTGATGTGAAATGTTCTCAACGTTGCAAATAGAAGTGGAATGACTATAGCAGACAATTCCCTACTCTACATGACAATCATATCTGTTCTCATCTACACCATACATGTATATCTGAACATTCTGCAACGTCGTATTGAACAGGCCCCTGAAGTTGCACCTTCAACAACCTCCCCATCACTCAGCCTGTTTGCTGTAGCTCTGTGGGGTTGCCATGTTGGAAAGGTCATCCCTGACCTGAGAATAGTCATGATGACAATAAAGGGTTGTTGTCTGGCAACCCAAAACCCCAAACCAGCTTTTTGACAGGTAGTAAGTAGTCATTGTATGTCTATACGCCCTGCAGGTTTCTAGAGGGGTAGTCATATAGACTAGCTAGACAGTTACTCGTTCTGACTATGTAGGCTTATCTAGGCCTCTCTACCTAGGTTGTGGCCCAAATGGCACCCTATTCCCTAAGGAAAGGATTCAGATCCCTTGACTTTTTCCACATTTTGTTACAGCCTTATTCTAAAAATTAATAATCCTCATCAGTTTTTTTATAGATTTTTTGCTAATAATAATAAACAAGATATCACATTTAGTATTCAGACGCTTTACTTAATATTTGGTTGAAGCACCTTTGGCAGCAATTACAGCCTTGAGTCTTCTTGGGTATGATGCTACAAGCTTGGCGCACCTGTATTTGGGGAGTTTCTCCCATTCAGCTCTGAAGATCCTCTCAAGCTCTGTCAGGTTGGATCTGAAGCATTGCTGCACAGCTATTTTCAGGTCTCTCCAGAGATGTTCGATCGGGTTCAAGTCCGGACTCTTGCTGGGCCACTCAAGGACCTTCAACTTGTCCCGAAGCTACTCCTGCGTTGTCTTGGCTGTGTTTCTTAGGGTCGTTGTCCTGTTGGAAGGTGAACCTTTGCCCCAGTCTGAGGTCCTGAGCACTCTGGAGCGGGTTTTCATCAAGGATCTCTCTGTACTTTGCTCCGTTCATCTTTTCCTCTGTCCTTCATCTAGTCTCCCAGTTCCTGCCACTGAAAAACACCCCCACAGCATGATGTTGCCCCCACCATGCTTCACCGTAGGGATTGTGCCTGGTTTCCTCCAGATGTGACGCTTGGCATTCAGGCTAAAGTGTTGAATCTTGGTTCCATCAGACCAGAGAATCTTGTTTCTCATGGTCTGAGAGTCTTTCGGTGCAGGCTGTCATGTGCCTTTTACTGAGGAGTGGGTTCCATCTGGCCACTCTATCATAAAGGCCTGATTGGTGGAGTGCTGCAGAGATGGTTGTCTTTCTGGAAGGTTCTCCCATCTCCACAGAGGAACTCTGGAGCTCTGTTAGAGTGACCATCGGGTTCTTGGTCACCTCCCTGACCAAGGCCCTTCTCCCCCGATTGTGCAGTTTGGCCGGGCGGCCAGCTCTAGGAATAGTTTTGGTGGTTCCAAACTTCTTCCATTTAAGAATGATGGAGGCCACAATCCTGTTTCTGAGCTCTACGGACAGTTCCTTCGACCTCATGGCTTGGTTTTTGCCCTGACATGCACTGTCAATTGTGGGATCTTATATAGATAGGTGTGTGCCTTTCCAAATCATGTCCAATCAAATAAATATTCAACAGGTGGACTCCAAGTTGTAGAAACAGCTCAAGGATGATCAATGGAAACGGTATGCACCTGAGCTCATTTTTGAGTCTCATAGGAAAGGGTCTGAATACTTATGTAAATAAGGTATTTCAGTTTTTTATTTTAAATATATTTGCAAACACAAACTGTTTTCACTTCGTCATTATGGGGTATTGTGTGTAGATTGCTGAGGATTTTTATTTATTTAATCCATTTTAGAATAAGGCTGTAACGTAACAAAATGTGGGAAAAGTCAAGGGGACTGAATACCAGAAGTCAAAGAGCTTTGGATGTGTTATCTGTACGTCTGCCATTCTTTCCCTGTTTTTCCTACTAGCGTTTTGTTTCTTCTCCATTCTTTTCCATGTACACATGCTGCTCTTCCTTCATAAAAGCATGCATCACAACTTTGTTCATTTGCTACATTTCTCTCGTTCACTTTCGCTTGTAAATTTCCACACTCACGGAAAATGACATTCAGTAGCTACTCGTTATGCTTGTATAACTTTATGAGCTGGATTCGCCTGTCTTTGTAATTCATTTCAGCTCGTTAGCATTTAGCTAACAGCGTCTGTGATTTCGCTACTAGTTTGTGCTTTGTTAGCATTCTGGTAATAGAGGCCAAATGGGCTTTTCTTGCGTTTTTAGCACCCCCTTGTGAGCAATGCCGGTAACACCATAAATCCCGGGATGAGAGAAAAACAGTATGACGATATGAACATCTGGATACCGCCCAAGCCTAACCAGTAAGGATGTAACGATTATCTCGAAGGGAGGAGATGTTGAGAGTTAATAAAAAATATAAATGCAACAATTTCAACGATTTTACTGAGTTACAGTTCATATAAGGAAATCAGTCATTTGAAATAAATTCATTAGGACCTAATCTATGGATTTCACATGACTGGGAATACAGGTATGCATCTGTTGGTCACAGATACCATTAAAAAGAAAAGGTAGGGGCGTGGATCAGAAAACCAGTCAGTACCACCATTTGCCTCATGCAGCGCGACATATCTCCTTTGCATAGAGTTGATCAGGCTGTTGATTGTGGCCTGTGGAATGTTGTCCCACTCCTTCAATGGCTGTGCAAAGTTGTTGAATATTGGCGGGAACTGGAACACTCTGTCGTACACGTCGATCCAGAGCATCCCAAACATGCTCAATAGGTGACATGTCTAGTGAATATGCAGGCGATTGAAGAACTGGGACATTTTCAGCTTCCAGGAATTGTGTACACATCGTTGCGACATGCATGATCATGCTGATACATGAGGTGATGGCGGCGGATGAATGGCACGACAATGGGCCTCAGGATCTCGTCACGGGATCTCTGTGCATTCAAATTGCCATCGATAAAATGCATATGTGCTCATTGTCCGTAGCTTATGCCACCATGGGGCACTGTTTTCACAACGTTGACATCAACAATCCGCTCGCCCACACGACGCTGACTGCCATGTGCCCGGTACAGTTGAAACCGGGATTCATCCGTGAAGTGCACACTTCTCCAACGTGCCAGTGGCCATTTTGAAGGTGAGCATTTGCCCACTTAAGTCGATTACGACACCGAACTGCAGTCAGGTCAAGATCCTGGTGAGAACGGAGAGCACGCAGATGAGCTTCCCTGAGACGGTTTCTGACAGTTTGTGCAGAAACTATTTGGTTGTGCAAACCCACAGTTTCATCAGCTGTCCGGGTGGCTGGTCTCAGACGATCCCGCAGGTGAAGATGCCTGATGTTGAGGTCCTGGGCTGGCGTGGTTACACGTGGTCTGCGGTTGTGAGGCCGGTTTTACGTCCTGCCAAATTCTCTAAAACGACGTTGAAGGCGGCTTGTATAGAGAAATGAACATTCCATTCTCTGGCAACAGCTCTGGTGGACATTCCTGCAGTCAACATGCCATTTGCACACTCCCTCAACTTGAGACATCTGTGGCATTGTGTTGTGACAAACTGCACATTTTAGAGTGCCTTTTATTGTCCCCAGCACAAGGTGCACCTGTGTAATGATCATGCTGTTTAATCAGCTTCTTTATATGCCACACCTGTCAGGTGGATGGATTTTGAGAAGCTTTTTGTCCCTGTGGTTCTGCAATCTTTTACTTCAGCTCATGAAGTACATGTTGCGTTTTATATTTTTGTTCAGTATAATATAGAAAAGGCTTTTCTTCCCAAAATAACTATTGTAGCCTTCAAATCAGACAACCGGAACTCATAAGAATCAGACTGATTCCAGTCCATGTCATAGATAATTTGCCCATTTACATAGTCTCTGTTACTGTCCCCTTTGGGATGTAATAATTAAATACTGTAAGGTTAACAATATTTACTGGCATGCAAACAATAGCTTGACTTGTAATAAACAAAATGTCACATACAAGAACTCAGTGGGGGAGGATCATGGGACTGCAATATGAATATAATAAAATTTGTATTTTGCTTTGGACACTACCATGTCGTAGAGTAGCCCTTTTATATTGAGGGAGTTTAATTAAGCTGGACCGGGATGCACCGGGCTATGGCATGTGACGTGAATGGGCAAAGTGGTGAGGGAGGAGCTCCCTGCTCAAATCGAACAGTAATCTGCGCCACCAGGTCATATTGACAACAAGATAGCATGGTTTAGAAACATACAATAGGTATTTTCCATAAAGTATATGTTAGAATTGTACTAGTTTTACTTGGGAAGTACATATTTTTTTTTTTAACCAAGAGCAAACAACACTTCATGTAAACACTGAACCCTAAATCATTACTCTGCGTTCTTGCCATAGGTCACATTGTTTTGAGCTGACTTCACCGTGGGCTTTGAACGGGGCACCTGGCTCTCGCCCGGGATGCAGCCCTGTTTTCAAAACAATCACTTTTCACCTGGTGCAATCTCTGCCCACCCGGGCCCCTCATTGCATCCCCCCTTCATTGTAATGTCGCTGTAACCCTCAGCTACGGGAAAAGGTGTATAGGTGGTTGAGAGCTCACATGAGGGCTAAATCCCAATTCTCCACCCTTCTCTTATGGTGTGCACTTGCAAACTCCTCATCTTGGAAGTATGTGAGTGCACACTTTGGGAAGAAAATCAGGACAGAACTGCAACACTGTAACTCTGCAAGAAGTCTAGCTCATTTGAGTACTGCCTATGAGGAGAAAGGGTGCTCCATACACGATCTGTTCACAGTTTGTGACACAATGTCTCTTTGGGTTGCACAATCACTGCCAAGTAATGACTTGCAAACATACAGTACAGAGTATCTACCTCTATGCTTGCAGCCTCTATCTAACCAAGTAGTAGTCCCTAATATGGGATACTTACTTATCCTACATGTGCTCAGTGCTCAGTGAAGATGCCCTCCGGTGTTGTCGCACACTACTCTCCTGCAGCCACATCTGGAACTCCCAGACGGACATGCTGACGGACGGACGGACATGCTGACTGACGGACAGGTGGACATGCGGACAGACGGAGAGAGTGAGAGAGACACACATATGCACATTGAGAGCTGGGCCAAAAAAAGAAACAAAAGCTAAACAAAATGTGATATTGTGGATGTGACGTTACACTATATAGTCTGATGACATGCTTTCAGATAATTCTGTTGTTTTTGAATAGACACATACTATTAGTGATCCCCTCTAGAGTAACTTTAGTGCATCATAGCTTTCTAGCTGTCTGTGGTAGAAAATAAATAACCATGCTAGTTATTCAGCTAATTGTTTCAATGCACCTTCCAAATGTGAAATTACAAAACAAATTACAAGCCACTTATCGTACCTAAAGGTGTTCCACAATGTCTTGTTGTGAAGGTAGCTAGCTAGGCTAGCCAGTGCGCTAGCTAGCTAATGTTAGCCAGTAACGTTAGCCAGTAGTGCCTCTTCATAACCAGCTAACTACTAGCTAGCTATCTAACCTACCGGTAGCTAGCTACATATAATAGCTAATGAGCCGTATTACCTAGCTACTAGTAGCTCCCCGTGTCCCTTCCACTGAGCTTTATAGTCCCCTCCCGCAAACTCCTCACACACACTGGCTGTTCTTCTTCTGTGGGGTTTCAGACTGGCTGTTGTTGCCGGGACAGCTTAAAAACATGCCACATCGATACAGTTACGACCGAAAGTGACTGTTGCCAGCAAGCACAGGCAGCCTCTTCCGTCTCACATTACCGAAACCCCGCCCGCAGTGTTTGATTGACAATCAACACAAGTCTAAAACGATAACCCAAATTTATTAACCGGATTTGATTTTATCAGATTTGATTGAGCTTTTGAATTTGAACAGTCTTAAACCACATGGAGTATGGAAAAACATTGTCAATTGCCAATTGGGAGGTATTTTTTATTTTTGTCACAACTCATGCTATCACAACAAGGCAATGAAATGGCAAACATGAGAAATGATTAGCATTTTACATTTGATTTTTAAATGTGTCAGTATAGTACCATGGAAATTAAATATGAAACACACTTTGCTATTTATTTTTCAAATTATCAGACATTATGCATACTCAATCATGGAAATTATAATGCAATATCTTTTTTTGCATTTCAATTAACAATTTTGTCACAAAAAATGCATACACATTTAGGAAAAGGATTCATCATTTGACCATTTGCTTTTCCAATTGAGTTTCGGCAGCTAAATGCTTCCATACAAACTGACCCCAAAACAGAAACACTAAACAATGATTTTAGATGTATTAAGAACAAGTTTATTGAAAAAGTCATGAAACATTTGAAGAATTTTGGGCCTTGATTTTTTTAAAAATATGCCTCTGGGGTAGTATAAGGGTTAATTCACTGGGGCTCTGTGCCACCTCTATTGCCACATGAGAGAGACTGTAGGGGGGCTGGGCGGGGCCGTGGCAGGTTTAGGCTGGTGTGTGTGTCTGTGCCTGTGTCTGCGCAGAGGGTATGGGGTGTAGAGAAAGAGGTGTGTGTGTGTGTGTGTGTGTGTGTACGGACAATCAGACCCCAACACACCAGCAGCCCTATGCCATGGCTTAGTTCAGTCAGACAGAACATAGAGGATTACAGGGCTACCATAGTGAGGATAATGAATTCACTTTCTGTTCATCAAACCAACAACACACACACACTCTGTAAATCTGCAATAACCCCTTTCTTATTAATCCAGATTTGAATAGAAACTGATCAAATAAAATAAGTTAAGCAACAACTGGGGGTGAGTGAGTGTTCTGGCCACAACGCGCATCTGTTTTCCATTGGAACCAAAGCAACAGCTAATTCCGGCCAGAGACTAGGGGATACAACAGTTGTTGATGACGATGATGTCAAATAATTCCCCCACAGTTTTTTCCACTACTCTCCCCTCCTGCTGCTTAACCAGTTTTGACACCCCGCCACTGTGCACGCTAGCCAGCAGTCGTCATGGTGATTGGAGGCTGTTCACACTGATTCACTCTATAATATGGTGTCACATTCCTCTGCAGTTCTGTCCATGGGGTTTGATATTTAAGTGTGATATTTCATCAAATCACTGTATGACGAACTGAAATTAATCTGCATTTGCACGCAGTCAGTCAGTTAGATCTATATCTTATTTTAGTGAGCTTGCTGTCCTCGTCTAGTCTATTAGCAGATCAATGTGTGTTCCAGCCAACTCCTCTCTTGTTTTCTGTCATGCCCAAACATGTAGCCGACAACGATTGACAGTTGGTTGAAGCAGTTGATTAATCTGACCTCTATGATCTGCCACTAGACTAGACCTTAGATCCATTCTGTATAGCCTGCTACTGGTGAGGTGATTTCATAGAGATGGAGGACTCATCTTTGTATCTGTGCCATTATGGTGTCTGTGACCGCAGGGGCAGCACCATTGAGGCTATCTCCATTTTAAAGTAGTCTATTTTCTTTTGTGTTTGAAAAAAGCGTGGGGAGAGACTTTAAGTCCCTGGCCTCCGGAATGTTTAGATGGCCAAATCGCACAGCTTGACCCTTGACTGCTGCTGCTGCTCTGATGTTCCAATGATTCCAATCTGACTTATTGTCATACCGTCTTTCTCTTATCCCGGGATGTATGGTATTACCGGCATAGCACACAAGGGGGTGCTAAAACAGACACATTTGCTACAGGTATTAACTTAAAAAGTAGCTACAAATATTCACATTTACTGAAAAACTTCAAATATATAGTTTTGACGGTTTTGAAAAAACATCCCGTAGCTTTTTCCAAATAACCCGATATACGGTATACCGCCCAAGACTACTAAATATCATTTTTTTAGTCACGTTTCCAAGTAACTGATTTTAAAACACACTGGTTTGCAATGAAGTTGTACAGTAGCCTCAAAACCACCCTCTAGGGTAGCACCATAGTGTAGCCAGAGGACAAACCTAGGAGGGTCATGGTCTCTACCCCCTTCCATAGACCTACACAGTAATTATGACAACTTCCAGAGGACGTCCTCCAACCTATCAGAGCTCTTGCAATATGAACTGACATGTTGTCTATCCAATCAAAGGATCAGAGAATGAATCTAGTACTGAAAGCTACAGCTAGTGTGGAGTAAGGAGAAGCAGCAGAAAGATGTCTATTTCATTGTATTTTTTAAATTATTTTTAGTTTACCTTTCACTTAGCTAATGCAGTTAATTTAGCCTTCTCAACAATCTGACTCAGAGAAAAATGCTATTTATGTTAGCTAGCTGGCTAAGGCTATCCAACACTGCAGCTCTTCCAAGTCGAGGTAAACGTTCGGTTTTATTAATTTATTGCCACCGGTGTAACTACTAAACTGCTTGTTTTACACTGTACTACGTGATTGTACACATGGATTGTGGGTTCACTAATGTGTTAGTTCTAGTTTGTGGACTATAACGTTAATATGGTAACAACGATATAGGCTGTGTAGCGGTTATGGTATGAAGGTTTGGCTTGGAGAGGTTTTTGCGCCTGGCTGCTCACAGACAGCTGTTGTGTTGTGCACCGAAGTCCACACGTGAAGGGAAAAGGTGAGATGAAGGAATTACACAACGAGCAAAGTGATGATGCTGTATGTGGCTGCTATGAAAGTGAACTGTGTGTGTGGGTGATCGGATGTATTCATTCCTCCGGTTCTGTTGCGAAAAGTTTCTTGAACGGAAGCAAACGGAACGAGGAGGGAACTACCTGAATTTGTCTAATAGAAGCTCATTATACATGCAAGAGTGTGCAAAGAGGTATTGAATGTGTCATTGTCTGTCATCTTGATTACTCCAGTTTCTCTCGACCTGGGCACCTACGTTATAAACTTTAATTTGTAGGCTAGGTTGTAGCAACCTCATGATGGGTATAGCAACTTTGAGTATCATGTAGTAGCCTAAACCTGTCAATGTTACATTGAGCTGGGTGAATGGAATATGAATGACAGTCATCCAATATGCTGTAATATAATTAAGGCCATGCTCATTAAAGAAAATGTGGCCTCCCTAATCTTGAACAGCATCAAACACCACTGATACACACTCACATCACACACACACACACTATGCATAAACACACACTCGTTGGGTCTTGTCTGTAGAGTACTCTCTCTTCATGTAGTCTCTCTAGCCACTGTAACAGGAAGTGACAGCATTGTTACATCCTGTTTCGTAATTCCACCACATCAATGTCTGGGAGGTTTCTGAGGGCTGATATTGTCATTGGCAACGTTTGACACAAACAAGGTAAACACAACAGCAGCAGATCATATAATAGCACTCCTGAGCGGGGCACTCTCTCTCTCTCGCTCGCTCTTCCCCTGATGCATACAGGCTGCTGTACGGTGAAGGAAAGGGTGTGAATGGGATGGGGGTTGGAGAGAAGACAGTCTGGAATCATTGTAATGATGGTGATTGTAACGTAAGATCAGATGAAAAGGCCATACTGTAGTTTTCGTTATTATGAGAGGCCCCGGTTCCCTATTTTCTTGGATTTCAGTGTCATGCTGAGGGTTGAGTGGAGTGAGAAGTTTCTTGGCTGTGGGATAGAGAGTAAATCACATTGCTTTGCTGTCCTGACGTATTTGGACTCAACGCTCTTTCTCCTTAATCATGGACAGGGCCAGCATGAGCATGCTGAGGTCACACACACACACACACACACACACACACACACACACACACACACACACACACAGGGCTATGACGGTCATGGAATTTAGGGTGATTGGCCAGCCACACACATGTTCCTCTCCTCTACTCCTGACTGCATGTGCTGCCATAGAAATAGAACGGGCGTCCCCATTGAAGTCAATGATTACATAATGGGTGGACTGGCGGCCAATGAGAGTTTACCCATAGGAGCGAAGCAGGAAGTAAAAACAGGAAGTGTACCCATCAATATGTGCTGTGATTTGTTCATTCTACTCAACTGACATTACAAGAAATACATTCCATTGCATTAGCCACATCAGTTAACATCATTTGAATTATTGCATCACAATACCAGGCAACCATTGAGTGTGCCCTTGAGTTTACCAGTCAAATTGCCAGGGTTAGAGGTTCCAAACCCATTTTAGTCATTCTATTTCAATGTATGCTGCTGCTGCATTGTGGCAACCAAAGACTCGTATGCTACAACACCTTGCTTGTTTCAGCAAGGAGCAACAAAGTTGAATCACGTTAAGTGTCTCATGAGTCTCCTGAGTGGCGCAGTGGTCTAAGGCACTGCATCGCAGTGCTAACTGTGCCACTAGATCCTGGTTCGAATCCAGGCTCTGTCGTAGCCGGCCGTGACCGGGAGACTCATGGGCGGCGCACAATTGGCTCAGTGTCGTCCAGGGTAGGGGAGGGAATGGCCGGCAGGGATGTAGCTCAGTTGATAGAGCAACGGCAGGGTTGTGGGTTCGATTCCCACGGGGGGCCAGTATAAAAAAAATAATATATATATATATATATATGTATTCATATATGTAAGTCGCTCTGGATAAGAGCGTCTGCTAAATGACTAAAAAAAAAAAAAAAAAAAAAAAAAAAAAAATGTCCATGTTACCGCAGAAACTGACTTCACTGCACTAATTATTTTTATGACTGTCTTCATCCATAACCGTCGGTTGCACTGTTATACGTTAATTGTGCCAGCCCTACAAACACACGTACACACACCTCAGATCAGACGACACTCATGCGTATGCACAGTAATTGAAGCAAAGACCGACACGTGCAGACATTTGCACAAACACGTACGCAGATGTAGGTCTACCTACCCGCACACATGGATGCATGCACAAACACATGCACTTACACTCACTGAGTCATGCTCTCATGCTGTGTATCTAAGTCTGTTCTGGCTAATCAGCTTTGAGTAATCACCCTTTCATCTGTGAGAGGGGGATGGGAGGAGTGCGCGGAGAGGATCTGAGATTGGCAGGTGGTCTCGCTCACTCACTCACTCTCTCACTTTGTCACTTTGTCTCATCAGCTGCCCAAATATGAGTCGGATACATTGTGTAGCAACTTCAGAGACTGTAGACGTGTCATTATGTTACACAGCTTAAAGGCAAATAATACTTTATTTGATGTTAATTGAGGTCTCCGTGATGCCTGAGACCAAACCCTCATCCATATCCCAGAGTTTTTAAACCTCTTTGTCCAAACAATCAGTTTAGAGAGGGGGTTGTTTGTTAGCCTAATATGTTAAGATGGAATCCGCACTTCTTAGACATATATACAGTTGGCTACCAGCTCCCAAGAAAAAAGCCTACATGGTGCCCCAGCGGATCACAGAAAGAGCCAGTACTCACCACAAACAGCAGCTTGGAATGACGACCCTGTTGCCAGTTCCCACACCTCCAGGCCTAAAACTGTTATGTGCTGCTCCTGGTTCCTGGTTCACCCCTTACTAGGAGGTAATCAGAGCCGGTATGACAGCAATGCATCCTTACGGCTCTGCTACAGAGGTTCAATTCTCAATGGCGTGCGTTCATTCTATCTTATGAATTGAAATAATGAGAAGTAAAGTGCTATATAGGCAATGTGCTGAACAGGCAAACAGCTTCATGTAGCTAACTATTTTGATCGATTACCAACCAAATAATGATTGAATCACAAAGCATAACAAATTCCATTGCATTTTTTTACCTCTCTTTTGGTGTTGGTTTTTCCACAACTACTGCAACCTAGGGCTGTGACAATACCAAAATCGCAATATTTTTTCCATGGCAGAAATGAAAACAAAAGCAGACTAAACTCTTTATGTAAAATATTGTGTGCTATAGCTTGGAAAATAAATAAAGGTGACTCTGGATGACAACATAATGATGTTTGTTTCCAACATAAAGGCTGTTTTCCTAAAGAAGTTAAATCCGGATTGTGTTTTGTTTCCTTGCCACGATACTAACGGGTATCGCGATACTGCTATCGTCCCGGCCTTACTACAACCTCAGGTTCTGTCAAAATCAGACTCTCCACCAGTATCTCCCTGAGAAATACATGTTTGTTGTGATGTTACTGTACCAAATGTTATAGCTAGATGCATTTTTTTGGGTGGTGCTCAGACAAATGATGTCGACCGCCTAGCTAGCTAGAATTATCGTCTACAAACCAAACACAATATCATGTCAACAATCAGCATGTCTAGCTAACATTAGCTAGTTGAAATAAAGGCATTGAGCATCTTGTGGGGTTTATGCAGTGTAGCTACATGATGTAGCTATCGTTAGATTAACGTTACAAAACAGTCCGAATACAGAAGATGTTAGCTAGCTAAGTAGCCATGTTAGCTAGCTTGAACATTGAACACACTAAGGTTAGCAGGTAATGTAGCTAGCAGGCTAGAAATGCAACCCAACACTTACCTATCAGTCCATGAGAATGGTGGCCATTTCGGCGTCATTCTTCCACCTTTCAAAATTAATTCCAATGTTTATCCAGTTTCTGGATATTTTATTTATTTATTTGGGATCGAATTGATTCAGATCCAAAAACTGAGAATGATGCTTGTTTATGTCGACATTTTCTGAAAATGTTGTCTCTGCTACCAGGACAGTTTATCTGCAAACAAGTTAGCTAGCTTGTTGGCTTCGTCGGCTCTGTGTTTATTTCTTACAAGTTACTTCCTCTCCAGCTCCGGGGCCATGGTGCAGCAGGGTCGCTCGAGTAGGTATGATTTGGAGCAAAGACACACCATTGCCCAGAAGGCCAGCCCAAGGCGGCTCAGAGCTCAACCCCCTTGTTTTTATTAAAAGTGAAACCGCAATACAAGAAGCGGCATGGGGGTGCCCTTGACCTGCGGATACCTGCTTTAAGCTTAAAAGGTTTTGAAATGGATTGAGTATTTGTTTTGACACTTACAGCCACTTACAGTTATTTCAGTGATGAAGTCTATTTGAATTTTGCTGTGAAGTGGTATGATGGCAGTGGGCATAACTTCCAATTCAATAAGACATACCAATAACCATAGGATGCTCAAGAACACTTAGCCTAGCTAGCTTAATAACTGTAACTAGTTGTAACACTCAACTATTGTCATATCAATTAAGAATAGTCATGTTCCTTCTATTTGTATGCTAGCCTACATCCTTCCCCAACCTCCGGTCATTTCAATGAAGCAAATACTGTACAAATTTGAAAGTTGTTTTTGGCTGTAACTTGACAGGCTAGGCCATAGAAAAATTATGAATAGAACGTGCTTGGAACCTCTAACCCTGGCAATTTGAGTGGTAAATTCATGGGTACACTTGCAATGGCTGCCTTTGTATAGGTCGTTATCAATAAAATGTCACAATATGGTGCAGAGCGTTTGCTGGGGGCAAGCAGACCCCCAGCTCCGCTAAAACCATTGACAACTACGTGCTGTTTAAGGCATTGTTAAATAAATGTTAACTTTTTGCTTGTAATATCATCACCTCTTGAAGAGCATAGTCAGAACTACAAATTTCATGCAAAACAATTGCGCACATTTAGCTTTATCGTAGTTATTTTTTTATTTAATTTTTTATTTCACCTTTATTTAACCAGGTAAGCCAGTTGAGAACAAGTTCTCATTTACAACTGCGACCTGGCCAAGATAAAGCAAAGCAGTGCGGAAAAAACAACACAGTTATATATGGAATAAACAAAAAGTAAAGTCAATAACACAATAGAAAATCTATATACAGTGTGTGCAAATGTAGTAAGTTATACAGCAAGTAACAGCATGCTTTTCATGATCAGTAAACATCAATTGATCATGTAATTTCAGATACATGAGGGTAGTTTTTTTCACTACACTCGTCAACCTATAATTAACCATAGAATTCTGTAATTCTGTCTAATTAGGCTAACCCCTTGTCAACTAATATGTGTTTTAGAATAGCATAACACAGTCCTTGACAGTTGGAAAATGTTGATTAGTTATGTAGGCTGTATTATTTAGTGTATTGATTGTAATGTGAATAGGCCTGTGTCTGTGTCAGAGACAGATGTAGACCTATTGAGCCACGTTAGCTTAGTTGTTTAACATGATTTAGGACTAGGCTGTGGATTAAATTAGCGTATGGACTGTGTCAGAGCCAAAAGGTATTGGACCAAGCTAGCTCATTTGTCAAGATTTTTTTCTTCCCCAGTCTGTTGGGGTTCGAGGGCCAATCATGTGATCTTGGTGTTAAGCCCATCAAATGACCTGCATCGTCACCATGGTTACGCAGTATGAGGTCAAGCAAGGTCAACTGAGCTTTTAAAGTGCCTATAGATTAGTGTAGTTACATGCTAGCCTATATGGTGTGTGTAACTGTGATGGTTACACGCTACAGTGGGTTTGTGTGTGTGTGTGTGTGTGTGTGTCTTGGTGTTTCGGGCTAATCTTTGCTAGTCTGCACGCTGTCACACTGTGATCCATTTGTTCCGTAGATAGCTTTTCTGTTTTGGTCATGTTAGCGAGTAGCGACTTGAGTAAACTCAATACTTCCATCTCTGGTCTCCAGGGAACCCTGTTCCAAAAGACTTGGCCTTAGATCTCCTCCGTTGCCCTGGCTAGTTCTCTCCCTCTCCAGCTCTGTTCTGCTCTGGAAGGCCAGTCGGATGCTGGACATTTCAATGCTCACTGTCAACTAAATGTAGTGAACTTAATATAGACAATTCATTAATTTGCCCAAGTTAATAATAAGATATTAACAAAATGCATCAGTGATTTGTATTTTTCTGAAACGGCACAGGAATGCCCCTGTCTGTATGTGTTGTGTGCGTGCGTTGGGCACGTATGTCTAGTCTACTCTTTGTGTAGCCATGATGATGCTAATGATAACCGTCTGCTGGTAGATGGAAAGCTTTCCCTACAACCTCCAATTCCATGTTAACTACACAGTAGCCTATGCCTACCTGGCAGAATAATATCATGATTATTTGAATCAGTGCAGTGGCCATTTGTTTAGCTATTTCTGCAATCACATGAGTGCTACAGAAACACCGCTAATGGTGTACACTTGCATTAAAGGGTAACTACAACCAAAAGTGGACTCCAGATGTGATTTTAGCGTTCTTGTTGACGTAGAACATCCAATTTAGTTGTTTTTCTATTATAAAAGTGTGATTTGGAGAGGAAAAAAAGGAAACCTGGAAAACCAAAACGGAATTTGGGCTAAACATTTAAATGAATGTATAGGGCCCTACAGCAGGACAAAAGCTCTGGGGTGTGATAGCGCAGTGTCGATCCTGGCCAGAGATGGGGGGGGGGGGGGGGGGGGGGGAGAGGAGGGATTTATTGGGGGGGGAGTGCAGGGACGCAGAGGATCACTCCCCCACTCACCCCTCCCCAATCCATTGTTCACACAGCACCCCTCTAGTAGTGGGACAATGGAGTCAGAGACAGAAGGGGAGAGTGCCTAGCCTTTGTGCTGCTTTACGCACACTAGCATAGGCTTCCCCCAGTCCCCTCAGCTACTGTGTGGACCACAAGACACGCGCACACACATACACAGTCAGAGGATAGCATGTTCTGTTGGAATGTCGGCGCGCACACTTTCAACTGTGCTGCTGTGCAACTAAATCGTGGCCTCTTTCTGTACCTCTATCTCTCTCTTGCTTGTATACACACATGCACAAGTATGTACAGTAGGCCTACACAGGCACATACATGCACGCACAGGCCCGGTGTGTTCTGGGGGTCATGGAGATATTTCTGGAGAGCAGAGAAGAGATGCTAATTACAGGGCCTCTACGGAGCTTGCTCAGTGTGGAGAACTCACTGCCAGGACCGCTGTCATTACAGAGAGACGAGGGGAAGGCGGGCTAAAGGACGGAGGGGGAGGGAGGGATGAGGAAGAGAAATGGAAAGGTTAAAAAAAACATGACGGACAGAGAAAAGGAGAGACAGAAAAAGAGTGATGGAGAGAGATAGAAAAAGGGAGAGGACATGGATGAGGGCATTATTTATTCTAGACTGAGAATCAGACAAAGGGGTCTATATTTGGAAAAGCCCAAATGGTGTGTCTGGTCAAAAATGGACACAAATGGCCTTGGTTGAGTCCAGCATGCCAGGATCTGTCAGTAATCTGTTTTCGAGCGTTTTGCTCATTTTTGGCCAGTGTTTTGGAAAGGGATTGATTATTTTATGTTTTGGGCGCAGATTCATTTATATTGCATAATGAGGAATCAGATATACCAAAGTATGACTGCTGGCGATGCCCAGGAACAACTCTGTGTGTGTCTCTGTCTTCCCCTCCTTTTTCTGTGTGTATTTGTCCAGGTCAGTCAAATCAAATCAAATGTTATTTGTCACATGCTTCGTAGACAACAGATATAGACTAACAGTAAAATGCTTACTTACACTGCCTTGCAAAAGTATTCATCCCCCTTGGCGTTTTTCCTATTTTGTTGCATTACAACCTGTAATTTAAATGGATTTTTATTTGGATTTCATGTAATGGACATACACAAAATAGTCAAAATTGGGAAAGTGAAATTAAAAAAATAACTTGTTTCAAAAAAGTATAAAAAATAAATAACGGAAAAGTGGTGCATGCATATGTATTCACCCCCTTTTGCTATGAAGCCCCTAAATAAGATCTGGCGCAACCAATTACCTTCAGAAGTCACATAATTAGTTAAATTCCACCTGTGTGCAAACTAAGTGTCACATGATCTGTCACATGATCTCAGTATATATACATACACCTGTTCTGAAAGGCCCCAGAGTCTGCAACACCACTAAGCAAGGGGCACCACCAAGCAAGCGGCACCATGAAGACCAAGGAGCTCTCCAAACAGGTCAGGGTCAAAGTTGTGGAGAAGTACAGATCAGGGTTATAAAAAAATATCAGAAACTTTGAACATCCCACGGAGCACCATTTTTAAATCCATTATTAAAAAAATGCAAAGAATATGTCACTACAACAAACCTGCCAAGAGAGGGCCGCCCACCAAAACTCACGGACCAGGCAAGGAGGGCATTAATCAGAGAGGCAACAAAGAGACCAAAGATAACCCTGAAGGAGCTGCAAAGCTCCACAGCGGAGATTTGAGTATCTTCCATAGGACCACTTTAAGCCGTACACTCCACAGAATTGGGCTTTATGGAAGAGTATTTTAGTTAAGATTATTTGTTTACAATATGTGATCTATAAATTGAGAGCTTCGTTTGCTGATTTATTCAATTGTGGTGTTTGAATAGTGTGAGAAAACAACAGCGTAGGGTACATAATCAATTATATCTCTTAATGGGGCAGTAGCCTACATTGGGTGTATAATTTTCAATTACAGCATTATTTAATCTGCAGTTAGCTTCTATATCTTTTGATTACATGGTCTGTCTTTTAACTAAATGCAATCTATTAGCTTCCAAAATGTAAGTAGGTATAGATGGAATGCCTTGTCCTGCATCCTGCACTTTGTAAAAACACAGAGTGCATTGAGTGAATGTTGGAAAAATATCTTGGTTCCTTTCTAAACATAGCAATGTGAATGCAAAGAGGACTCGGACCTAAAAAAAAAGGTGATGTGAACTGGCAAAAAAGTTGAGTCCTCATTCAAAGGCAAGGTGTTACGTTCCCCAGCAAGAAAACCAAAAATGTCGCACAAACAGAAGGGGGAACTAACAAAGAGTCACTGACCAACAACCAAAACGAAATAGGCAGGGTTTTAGGAGGGGGTCTGAAAGACACGTGTGTGTGCAACAACAATTGGAACCTAAAAGACACCTACCTACCTACCCACTACATTTGCCCACTAACAGGCAAACAAAATTAAAACCCACAACAAACTTAAAGACAGGAAGTGAACCCAAAAGGTGGCGCAAAACTAAATCAGGGAAATCAGTTTAAGGATTGTTTGTCTAGAAATAAAAATAGGGAGAGCCAACTAAAGGTGTTAACCCTCCGCATCTATCAAGACAACTGGAGCACTGGCCAGCCACTCTTAAATAGCACCTGGCCCAGCACAGATGAAACACCTTCCCACTAAACAAGATGGCAACCAGCACAGGTGTAACACATACTGACTAACGAGGTGACACCAATCGGTGCGCCTTACGAATTATACGTGCTAAAGTCCAACCTCAAAACATAAATGGAAAAACCAAAGCCTGTAACAAAGGGCAGTGTGAATACAAAGAGAACTGAGTTATTTAGTTTTTACTTTAAAGAGAACTGAGATGGGTTATTTTAAAGAGGACTATATGTGAAAACACCCTTACTCTTGAAAGGTGTAATAGTAGAATGCACAAGGTGCAATTTCAAAATTACGTAGTGAATCATCAGTTTTCCTCTTGGCATGTCATTGCATACCTTAGAGAGCTATTTATAACTTGTCAGAAATGTCCAGCTCAACTAGCCCATGTCGGCTAACGTTTTTTAGCCCATAGATTTTGTTGTAATATTTGATTCACTCAAATATCACATGAATACACATTAGACATGGGAGAATGTATAGAATTGCAAGAAAATTAGCTTCAAAATGGCAAACATGTTATCTGCACCCCATGACAAAATGTGTAGAATTGCAGGAAATAAGCTTTAAACCTGCTAAATGTTCTCTCCGCCAACAAGAGGGGTTTGTTCCATGAACGGTCGAGTTGGTCGATTTCGAGATTTTCATATCGTCATACCGTCATTCTCTCATCCCGGGATTTACGGTATTACAGGCTTAGTACACAAGGGGGCGTCTGTTACTAGAATGCTAACAAAATGTGCAGAAATAATAGCGAATTTCCATGGAGGCTGCTGGCTAAATATGCTAACGAGCGCAAACAAAAATAAACAAATTGCAAAGACCGGCAAATCAGCTCATGAAGTTATACATAGGTAGGAGGTATCTAATGTCATTTTGGATGTTTACAAGCGGATGTGAATGAGAGACGTGCAAATGAACGAAGGAAGAATCTGGAGTCGCTAGGGCAGTGGGCCTGCATGCTCTGCTAGGAGAAGATGGGGGAGGAGAGCAGACTGGCCAAGAACGAAGAGGAGAAAAAGGCAAGAAATCAAAAGATAGCAGTGGCAGCTGTACAGATAACTCATCCAAAGGGTTTTGACTTCTCAAACATGGCAGAAGCTTACACAATATGATGACCCGTCACCTTATTAATTCAGTAACTTAGATAAGTAGGAAGTTAAACTTAGGGGTCGCATTAATTTCAGAATTCGTCATATTTTACGCAGGAAAAAAGGAGAACGCATAAGATCTCTTGCTGCATTTTGTAAACGCAGATCTAAGATGCTTCTTATTGTCATTTCTGCTCGGCATTAGACTAAATTGTTGCTTCAGTTGCACTTCTCCACTCAGTTGAATTCACGAACGGGCATTCTATCAGCACACCGTGCTCTGACTGATGTGTAGCGACTTTTCCTTCTGTACTTTTCTCGGTGTAGCCAGCCTACTTTTCTCCGGTACAAGATATACAAGATTACATTTGTGCTATTTACAAACAGACATGTGACTGGCTCAACTGTTCTAGGGAACTATAGTAAGCTTCATAATGTAAATGAATGAGACAGGTGACATGAATAACGTGATCTGCTTTATCTCCTAACGTATTGCACAAGTTGACTGCAGGTATGTTAATTAAAAGTAGCTACACATATGAACATGTATTGGAAAAACTTCAAATAAATAGTTTTGACGGTATTGGAAAAACCATCCTGTGGCTATTTACAAAAAACCCGCTATATACAGTATGCCACCCAAGCGTGAGATGTTTCCCAAAGCTGGAAGAGGGCCTGAGTGAAAAATGTTGGGAACCCCTGTTCTGTGCCCCAAATTCATTTATGATTTGTAGCAGGGATGAAGACTCAACAGGCAATTTTTTGCTTTTCAATAAAACCTGTCATGTTGGTATAAGAACATCGTTCTACTTCATTTTATTACAACTTTACAGGCGAATTTATATTCTGTTAAGATGAATTACAATCTAAATGTGATTTTGAGCACCGTGGGTGGATGCATATGGATGTTCGGTAAACTTCTCAAATGTCTGGTAAATTAAATTCTTGCCGGTCACATTGTCCGGGTGCCATATTTTCTTAACGGAAACCCTGCTATATGGATATAGTCAGCGGCCAGTGTGTGTGTCTCTCCCTGAGTGATTCATTCACCCATGAACCCATATGACAATGGTGAATGATGACTTTCTCCCAGACCTCTGTGTAGGTCTCTTTTGTCTCGCAGATTGTTACTGGTCTGACAATCTTTTCATTTCTCCTATTTAATCAAGTGTGATTCCTTTTCCCCTTTCCTGTGTCATTGTAATAGGTCCTTTTTTGTCTCATCAGTATCATTGATTGTGATAGGTCCTTTTTGTTTCTCATGGCTTTATAATGATTGTCTGTTATTCGTTCTATTTGTCTTATTTCGGTATCATTGATGGTTATTGATTATTTTTGTTTCTCATGGCAATATTATTGAATGTGAGTGGTTGTCGTTGTCCAATATATCTGGATTATTGACTGTGATTGGTCCTTCTTGTTTCAGACCTGTCTAAGAACCGTCTGTGTGAGCTGCCAGAGGAGCTGTGCCAGTTCATCTCCTTGGAGACGCTCGTCCTGTACCACAACTGTATTCGCTCCCTCACCCCCATTCTCTGTCAGCTACAGGCTCTCACCTACCTTAACCTCAGGTAACACACACACACCGGTCGCATACACACACACAAACACCTTTTCAAGTCGTTACACCCGTTCAGTTGCCTGCTTGTGCGTGTATGACTTTTCATCATTGTTCTGTCTGTGTCCGTCCTTGCAGCCGTAACCTTATCTCCAACCTGCCCCCCTCGGTGTGTCAGCTCCCCCTCCTGCGAGTCCTGATCGTCAGCAACAACAAGCTGTCGGCCCTGCCCGCCTCCATACACACCCTCACACACCTCCGACAGCTGGTACGTAGTAACACATACCCATGCCTCAGGTTACCCACTACTCACCACCACACAGGGCTCTCTGATCTCTCTCTCTCTCTTTTTCTCTAGGTATCTCTCACTATGTCTCATTCTCCGTTTTGCTATCTTTGCTCTAGCTATATCTCTTGCAGTCTTTAACTCTGGTCATGTTTACTTTAGGTACTCTATCTGTTCCTCTCTTCACACTCTCCTGCTCTACATTTTTTATTTCTCTGCCCTCTCTGGCTGGCTCTCACAGTCCTGTCTCACTCTTCCTCTCACACCTGCATTTCTGTCATACTGTGTCTCCTTTCTGACTTAGCCCTTTTTTCCTCATTCTCGCTTCTTCACCCCCCCCCCCCCCCCCCCCCCCACCCCTCGCTTGTTCTTTGTCTTTGGGGTGTAGGCCTGGGTTGCAGTTACACTTTTTGATGATTTGGTTTCCCCTCTCCTGTAGGATGTGAGTTGTAATGATCTGCAATGTCTGCCGGTGGAGCTGGGTCAGCTGGAGTGCCTGAGAGACCTCAACCTGAGAAGGAATCGGCTCACCACGCTGCCCGAGGGTAAGACACACACACCTGACCTTTAACCCCTTCATACACCCTATACACCCCACCGCCGTGCTTCAGTGTCTCCCTGAAACCCCCCAAAATAAAGTTCCCTGGCCTATATACAGTGAGGGAAAAAAGTATTTGATACCCTGCTGATTCTGTACGTTTCACCACTGACAAAGACATGATCAGTCTAGAATTTAAATGGTAGGTTTATTTGAACAGTGAGAGACAGAATAACAACAAAAAAATCCAGAAAAACGCATGTCAAAAATGTTCTAAATTGATTTGCATTTTAATGAGGGAAATAAGTATTTTACCCCTCTGCAAAACATGACTTAGTACTTGGTGGCAAAACCCTTGTTGGCAATCACAGAGGTCAGAACGTTTCTTGTAGTTGGCCACCAGGTTTGCACACATCTCAGGAGGGATTTTGTCCCACTCCTCTTTGCAGATCTTCTCCAAGTCATTAAGGTTTTGAGACTGACGTTTGGCAACTCGAACCTTCAGCTCCCTCCACAGATTTTCTATGGGATTAAGGTCTGGAGACTGGCTAGGCCACTCCAGGACCTTAATGTGCTTCTTCTAGAGCCACTCCTTTGTTGCCTTGGCCGTGTGTTTTGGGTCATTGTCATGCTGGAATACCCATCCACAACCCATTTTCAATGCCCTGGCTGAGGGAAGGAGGTTCTCACCCAATATTTGATGGTACATGGCCCCGTCCATCGTCCCTTTGATGCAGTGAAGTTGTCCTGTCCCCTTAGCAGAAAAACACCCCCAAAGCATAATGTTTCCACCTCCATGTTTGACGGTGGGGATGGTGTTCTTGGGGTCATAGGCAGCATTCCTCCTTCTCCAAACACGGCGAGTTGAGTTGATGCCAAAGAGCTCTATTTTGGTCTCATCTGACCACAACACTTTCACCCAGTTCTCCTCTGAATCATTCAGATGTTCATTGGCAAACCTCAGACGGGCCTGTATATGTGCTTTCTTGAGCAGGGGGACCTTGCGGGCGCTGCATGATTTCAGTCCTTCACGTGTAGTGTGTTACCAATTGTTTTCTTGGTGACTATGGTCCCAGCTGCCTTGAGATCATTGACGAGATCCTCCCGTGTAGTTCTGGGCTGATTCCTCACCGTTCTCATGATCATTGCAACTCCACGAGGTGAGATCTTGCATGGAGCCCCAGGCCGAGGGAGATTGACAGTTCTTTTGTGTTTCTTCCATTTGCGAATAATCGCACCAACTGTTGTCACCTTCTCACCAAGCTGCTTGGCGATGGTCTTGTAGCCCATTCCAGCCTTGTGTAGGTCTACAATCTTGTCCCTGACATCCTTGGAGAGCTCTTTGGTCTTGGCCATGATGGAGAGTTTGGAATCTGATTGATTGCTTCTGTGGACAGGTGTCTTTTATACAGGTAACAAACTGAGAATAGGAGCACTCCCTTTAAGAGTGTGCGCCTAATCTCAGCTCGTTACCTTTATAAAAGACACCTGGGAGCCAGAAATCTTTGATTGAGAGGGGGTCAAATACTTATTTCCCTCATTAAAATGCAAATCAATTTGTAACATTTTTGACATGCGTTTTTCTGGATTATTTTGTTGTTTTTCTGTCTCTCACTGTTCAAATAAACCTACCATTAAAATTATAGACTGATCATTTCTTTGTCAGTGGGCAAATGTACAAAATCAGCAGGGGATCAAATACTTTTTTCCCTCACTGTACCACTATCCACCCCCTCCCCACTAAGTCTCTCACTACCAGTCTCTGACCCCTTACATACAGTAAGCATACCATTGTGGCTCCAACTTCATGACACTATACTTTACACACTGTATACACTAACCCTACACAGACCTCATCCATGTCCTTGATAGTTCTCCAAGCTAAATGGTAGTCTTTCTCTGAAACCTTTAAAGTCCCCTTTGCCTAAATACATTTACTGACACGTATATTTACTAATCTTCTTAAAACAAATCTTAAAATGTGAACGTCTGACCCTTTTTAACTTATTTTCTCAGAATTGGGCTACTCGGTACCTAATGTTGTTGTTGACCCTAGAGTTGGACCCTTGACTTTCCGAGTCTTCTATAATGCCTCCGAAAACTCTGTCACCCCTTTTTTCCTATAAGTCCACCCTTTTACCCCATATGTAACTCTGTTGTTGTTTTTATCGCACTGCTTTGCTTTATCTTGGCCAGGTCGCAGTTGTAAATGAGAACTTGTTCTCAACTGGCTTACCTGGTTAAATAAAGGTAAAAATAAAAAATAAAATTCCTAACCTAGTTGTTGACGCACTACTTCCACCACTGACTCCTCTCTAACGCTTAACCGCTCTTTAACTCTGTTGTTAAACACACCAGACAACCCCAGAAGTATAGGCCTAAGTACCACTACCAGAAGCTTTAGCCCAAACAAACCATACAGTAATATTAAACAACATAGCACTGAAATTGCACAGCAAAACAACCTGGCTGCCTGTGACGGTATGCCCTGTAAGATACCAGTATAGCTCTGGCCTCACAGCACCCCCCCATCCTCCAATCCTGAGCTCTCCTTAAAACTCCAACCTATTGACTACAGGCTCTCAATGCAAGAAAACGTAGGATACCACCACCACTGTAGCACCTCCTTCATATGAGTCAACGCGGTTTGAGAAATGATGATCGAGGCCTTGTTTGAATTTAATTAAACAGAAATTTTTTAAATTTCATGCATTGATTTGAATTGATACTGACAAAAGTGTATTTTATTTCCCTTGATATGCTAATTTCTATGATTATTAGATATCTGCTCGATACTAAACTACACCTAACCCCCTCCCCCTTCTCAGAGTTGTCCGAGTTGCCCCTGGTCCGGTTAGATGTTTCCTGTAACCACATCTCCCACGTGCCCGTGTGCTACCGCCACCTGCGCCAACTCCAGACTATTGTATTGGACAACAACCCCTTGCAGCAGCCTCCTGCCCAGGTCTGCTCCAAGGGGAAGTACCACATCTTCAAGTTCCTCAACATCGAGGCCTGCAAGAGGAACCAGGAGGAGCTGGAGAGAGCCCTGAGACCCACCGGGTTCAACAGCTGGTGAGATAGATAGATGGAGGGAGGGATATATTTGGGGAGGGAGGGAGGGGGGTATTTGGGGAGAGATTATCTAAATGGCTTAATTTCTTAATCTTATTAGCATTATAAGATAAGAGATGATTAAGGGGGAGGGGAGAGACGAGTGGGAGAGGATGGGAGGATACAGTGAGGGGAAAAAGGGATTTGATCCCCTGCTGATTTTGTGCGTTTGCCCACTGACAAAGACATGATCAGTCTATAATTTTAATGGTAGGTTTATTTGAACAGTGAGAGACAGAATAACAACAACAAAATCCAGAAAAACGCATGTCAAAAATGTTATAAATTGATTTGCATTTTAATGAGGGAAATAAGTATTTGACCCCTCTGCAAAACATGACTTAGTACTTGGTGGCAAAACCCTTGTTGGCAATCAGAGGTCAGACGTTTCTTGTAGTTGGCCACCAGGTTTGCACACATCTCAGGAGGGATTTTGTTCCACTCCTCTTTGCAGATCTTCTCCATGTCATTAAGGTTTCGAGGCTGACGTTTGGCAACTCGAACCTTCAGCTCCCTCCACATATTTTCTATGGGATTAAGGTCTGGAGACTGGCTAGGCCACTCCAGGACCTTAATGTGCTTCTTCTTGTGCCACTCCTTTGTTGCCTTGGACGTGTGTTTTGGGTCATTTTCATGCTGGAATACCCATCCACGGCCCATTTTCAATGCCCTTGCTGAGGGAGGAGGTTATCACCCAAGATTTGACGGTACATGGCCCCATCCATCGTCCCTTTGATGCGGTGAAGTTGTCCTGTCCCCTTAGCAGAAAAACACCCCCAAAGCATAATGTTTCCACCTCCATGTTTAAAGGTGGGGATGGTGTTCTTGGGGTCATAGGCAGCATTCCTCCTCCTCCTCCAAACACGGCGAGTTGAGTTGATGCCAACACTTTCACCCAGTTCTCCTCTGAATCATTCAGATGTTCATTGGCAAACTTCAGACGGGCCTGTATATGTGCTTTCTTGAGCAGGGGGACCTTGCGGGCGCTGCAGGATTTCAGTACATCACGGCGTAGTGTGTTACTTGGAGAGCTCTTTGGTCTTGGCCATGGTGGAGAGTTTGGAATCTGATTGATTGCTTCTGTGGACAGGTGTCTTTTGTACAGGTAACAAGCTGAGATTAGGAGCACTCCCTTTAAGAGTGTGCTCCTAATCTCAGCTCGTTACCTGTATAAAAGACAACTGGGAGCCAGAAATCTTTCTGATTGAGAGGGGGTCTCATACTTATTTCCCTCAATAAAATGCAAATCAATTTATAACATTTTTGACATGCGTTTTTCTGGATATTTTTGTTGTTATTCTGTCTCTCACTGTTCAAATAAACCTACCATTAAAATTATAGACTGATACTTTCTTTGTCAGTGGGCAAACGTACAAAATCAGCAGTGGATCAAATACTTAGATTCTCCTGTACTTTTGTATACTTTTTTACCAATAGTTCTGAAAGTAGTGCTAACGAGCCAAAAGTGGTCCCCAAAAATTGCGTGCTACGTCATATATGTGCAGATATGTGCACCACGTCATTGCTTTCACTCTGTTGTGTGTGCATCTTGCTAGCTGTCACTCAAATGGTGAGGGGCTGAATCTCATTGGCTGGAATTCAAATTGCTAGGGGGCTGGCCCAGTTGGGGGGAAATGTATTATTAAGATAAAGTGAATGAATAACAGGTCAGTAAGGGACAAGAGAAAGAAAAACCAGGTGGACTTGGAGTGAGTACTAAAACATATACTGGCATCAACAGCTAGTAAGCCAATAGAAGAAAAAAGACGGAAAGTAGGGTAAGGGACAAAAAGAGAAACAACTTGAAGAAATCAATGTGCTTACTGTTGGGAACTAGGGACTCTAGGAAAAACTTGTCTTGAAGAAGAGTCGGTGTACTATAGAGTGCAGCAGAGCGCAAAAACCTTGGGTGTTTTCTCAAGTGTGTGTGTGTGTTTATACTGATGGGTGTACTGTGAATATCTGGTGTGTGTGTGTACTGATGTGTGTAGTGTTGTGTGTGTGTGTGTGTGTGTGTGTGTGTGTGTGTGTGTGTGTGTGTGTGTACTGATGTATGTGTGTGTACTGATGTACAGTGGGGAGAACAATTATTTGATACACTGCCGATTTTGCAGGTTTTCCTACTTACAAAGCATGTAGAGGTCTGTAGTTTTTATCATAGGTACACTTCAACTGTGAGAGACGGAATCTAAAACAAAAATCCAGAAAATCACATTGTATGATTTTTAAGTAATTAATTTGCATTTTATTGCATGACATAAGTATTTGATCACCTACCAACAAGTAATAATTCCAGCTCTCAGACCTGTTAGTTTTTCTTTAGAAAGCCCTCCTGTTCTCCACTCATTACCTGTATTAACTGCACCTGTTTGAACTCGTTACCTGTATAAAAGACACCTGTCCACACACTCATTCAAACAGACTCCAACCTCTCCACAATGGCCAAGACCAGAGAGCTGTGTAAGGACAGCAGGGATAAAATTGTAGACCTGCACAAGGCTGGGATGGGCTACAGGACAATAGGCAAGCACCTTGGTGAGAAGGCAACAACTGTTGGCGCAATTATTAGAAAATGGAAGAAGTTCAAGATGACGGTCAATCACCCTCGGTCTGGTGCTCCATGCAAGATCTCACCTCGTGGGGCATCAATGATCATGAGGAAGGTGAGGGATCAGCCCAGAACTACACGGCAGGACCTGGTCAATGACCTGAAGAGAGCTGGGACCACAGTCTCAAAGAAAACCATTAGTAACACACTACGCCGTCATGGATTAAAATCCTGCAGCGCACGCAAGGTCCCCCTGCTCAAGCCAGCGCATGTCCAGGCCCGTCTGAAGTTTGCCAATGACCATTTGGATGATCCAGAGGAGGAATGGGAGAAGGTCATGTGGTCTGATGAGACAAAAATAGAGCTTTTTGGTCTAAACTCCACTAGCTGTGTTTGGAGGAAGAAGAAGGATGAGTACAACCCCAAGAACACCATCCCAACTGTGAAGCATGGAGGTGGAAACATCATTCTTTGGCGATGCTTTTCTGCAAAAGGGACAGGACGACTGCACCGTATTGAGGGGAGGATGGATGGGGCCATGTATCGCAAGATTTTGGCCAACAACCTCCTTCCCTCAGTAAGAGCATTGAAGATGGGTCGTGGCTGGGTCTTCCAGCATGACAACGACCGGAAACACAAAGCCAGGGCAACTAAGGAGTGGCTCCGTAAGAAGCATCTCAAGGTCCTGGAGTGGCCTAGCCAGTCTCCAGACCTGAACCCAATAGAACATCTTTGGAGGAAGCTGAAAGTCTATTGCCCAGTGACAGCCCCGAAACCTGAAGGATCTGGAGAAGGACTGTATGGAGGAGTGGGCCAAAATCTCTGCTGCAGTGTGTGCAAACCTGGTCAAGACCTACAGGAAACGTATGATCTCTGTAATTGCAAACAAAGGTTTCTGTACCAAATATTAAGTTCTGCTTTTCTGATGTATCAAATACTTATGTCATGCAATAGAATGCAAATTAATTACTTAAAAATCATACAGTGTGATTTTCTGGATTTTTGTTTTAGATTCCGTCTCTCACAGTTGAAGTGTACCTATGATAAAAATTACAGACCTCTATTTGTGTGTACTGATGTATGTGTGTGTGTGTACTGATGTGTGTGTGTGTGTGTGTGTGTGTGTGTACTGGTGTGTGTGTGTGTTTGTGTGTACTGGTGTGTGTGTGTGTGTGTGTGTGTGTACTGGTGTGTGTGTGTGTGCACTGGGGTGTGTGTGTGTGTGTGTGTGTGTGTGTGTGTGTGTGTACTGGTGTGTGTGTGTGTGTGTGTACTGGTGTGTGTGTGTGTACTGGTGTGTGTGTGTGTGTACTGGTGTGTGTGTGTGTACTGGTGTGTGTACTGGTGTGTGTGTGTGTACTGGTGTGTGTGTGTACTGGTGTGTGTGTGTGTACTGGTGTGTGTGTGTGTGTACTGGTGTGTGTGTGTGTACTGGCGTGTGAGTGTGTGTGTGTGTGTGTGTGTGTGTGTGTGTGTGTGTGTGTACTGGCGTGTGTGTGTGTGTGTGTGTGTGTGTTGGCATGTGTGTGTGTACTGGCGTGTACTGGTGTGTGTGTGTGTACTGTTGTGTGTGTACTGTTGTGGTGCGTGTGTGTGTGTACTGGTGGCTGTGTGTGTGTGTGTGTGTGTACTGGTGGCTGTGTGTGTGTACTGTTGTGGGTGTGTGTGTACTGGTGTGTGTGTGTGTGTACTGTTGTGGGTGTGTGTGTGTGTGTTTGTGTACTGGTGGGTGTGTGGGTGGGTGTGTACTGGTGTGTGCATGTCTGATATGTGTGTATACAGACCAGGTGAATCCAGGTTAAAGCTATGATCCCTTATTGATGTTACTACACTTCAATCAGTGTAGATGAAGGGGAGGAGACAGGTTAAAGAAGGATTTTTAAGCCTAAAGACAATTGAGACATGGGTGAATGGGCAAGACAAAATATTTAAGTGCCTTTGAATGGGGTATGGTAGTAGGTGCCAGCCGCACCGGTTTCAGTGTGTCAAGAACTTCAACGCTGCTGAGTTTTGCAACTGTTTTTAACAGTTTCCCGTGTTTATCAAAAATGGTTCACCACCCAAAGGACATCCAGCCAACTTGACACAGCTGTGGGAAGCATTGGAGTCAACATGGACCAGCATCCCTGTGGAACGCTTCCGACAGCTTGTAGAGTCAATGCCTCGACCAATTGAGGCTGTTCTGAGGGAAAAAGAGGGGGGTTGCAACTCAATATTAGGAAGGTGTTCAGTGTGTGTCTGGTATACAGTGTATGTACTGATACGTGTCCTATCTTCCGTGTCTCCCTGCAGTCTGTCGGACCAGGAGCTATTCTCTGGTCTGGACTCTGGCTTCAACAGTGTGGACAGTGGGAGCAAGAGATGGTCTGGGAATGAGGTGAGACAACAGGGATCTGAGAGAGCGAGAGTCTGTGGTGTTAATACCTTGCAATTTATATTGTCTATTATTGTGAGGCCATCATAATAGCCCGAACAGTCATAACAGTTAGAGGTCTACACAGATGTTTTTAACCTTAGGTCAAATGTCTCAGACCTACATGTCTCACTCTCTCCCTCTTCACCTGTTGTGTACTGTGTGTCTCACTCTCTCCCTCCATATCTGTGTGTCCAGTCTGCAGATGACTTCTCAGAGCGGTCCCTACGCATGGCTGAGCTCACCAGAGACCAGAGGAACCTGGAGGAAGAGGTGGAGGCTGAGGAGGACTCTCCCCTCACCGAGACCCCAAACAGGGGTGAGGAGCGGGCTCCAGCTACTTAAAACCGTCACACGTTACGACATCAGTCAGTTACACACCCTGGTCCTGCAGAGCTACATGGTGATCAGGCTTTGGTTCCAGCCAAGCTCTAACCCCCTAAAACCATCAGACATTATAGGCTGCTTTCTCAGACACAGATTAAGCCTACTCCTGGACTAAAAAGCATGCTCACTGGAGATTCTCCATTGAAATATGTTTCTGGGAAACAAGCCATAAAACCATTAGGGGAAAGAAACATACTCTGAGGGGAGAATGAGAAGCTCATAGGAGTCAATTATGGGATTTATCTTTCAGACTGGTCTCCTTGTGATGCCATATAGTTCATATACTCAATCCCCTAATAAAGATGCACAGTATTGATACACTCCCAAAACCATGAGATATTTGATATTATCCCACTCACTGAGGAAAGAAAGGGAGAAAGAAGCTTATTGTAACAAAACAGGATTTTATTTTCAGACAGACAGCACTCTGTTTTCCAAAATCTTCTTAATATCCTCCTCTCCGACCTCTAATAAAGGCTATACTGTCTATATACCCTCCCAGACAATCCTTAATGTTATTTTACTGTCTAGAATATCTTTCATCCTCCCCCTACCCCCCCCCCCTCTCTCCCGCCTCCCTCCCCCTCTTTTCTTTGTTTTCACAGTGAATGGGGAGGCAGAGCAGGTGGTTTCCATAGACTGCAGTGTCACCGAGGAGGAAGAAGAGGAGTGCAGGACGAATCATCCCACTCCCCCGCTCACAGCACCCCCACAGGTTAGGAGGACGCCTTTTATAAATGCTTTTAAACGCTTTATTAAATATTATAAACATGTTATAAATGTCTTATGGCGAGTAGATGGGTATCTAACAGCGACATGGTGTTTTTCTCAGGAGAAGACCAAGAAGTCCTCACCACCTCCCCAAACACAAGACACTTCTATAAGCAGGTGAGTCTCACACACACACACACGACTCAACACTCATATTGTCGCGTGACCATTGAAAATGCACCCTCAGCCATGTTCCCACAAGGTTGTGTGATTGTGGTGTGTTTGTGTGTCAGTGCCAATGCCAATGAGTTTCGACTTCTCTGTTCCTGCGACAGTTTCAGTGTGGATCCAACAGTTTGACTGGCTGGCTTTGTGTACACAGTCTCATACACAGCAACCACCAGTCAGTCTTTCAGAGTGGAAAGGATAGATACTCTGTTTTTCTCTCGCTGCCTTGTTTTACAAGGTCACCCTCTCAGGGAGTGTTTGAGGAGCTGTGAAATGTCAACAGACTGCGGTTCCCATTACTTACACCACTCACTGACTGACTGGCTTAACCAAGGGAACACACACACACACAACCAGAGGAAATCATTCACTTACTACTGCTAGGCTTATAAAGAGCAATCGCAACAATTCTGCTTACTTACTTTCTCTACAGTTTGTGTTCATTTTGGTGACTGGGGATGAGTGATTTACATTGTAGTCTTAGGCTGTATTCAGAGGGGTCCAACTGTTTGCCTATGGTTGTTGGCTGCAGTGGTTAAAGTGTGGATTGAAGAGTCACAGGTTGGAGTCCTGTGACTGTGAGAAGCTTCTGCTAGCAGGACATTGACACTATTGTCTGACATAAAGCCACTGCAACCAACAGCCACCATTCGCCAGTTTTGAACTCAATAGGAGGCTATGTTGACGCATAACAAAATATGACCTCATCATACAATGTTTGGTGTTTGCCATCAGTCCACTCTGTAACACATAGACCAATATTTGTATCACTCATCACTCTCCCTTTTTTCCTTTTTCTCTCCCTCGCGCTCTCTCTCTATCTCCATCTCTTGCTCTCGCGCTCTCTCCCCCCCCCCAGGTCCAGTATCAGTGTGGAGGTAGGGGGCTGTGGAGGTAGGCCCCTGCCCCCCTCCAGTCCCACCCTGGAGGAGAGGAGGAGACCAGGCACCCTGCTCATCTGGCAAGAGAGAGAGAGGGCCCAGCAGCAGAAGAGAGACCACCGGGCCAGAGACAACGGGTTAGTAGAGGGAGCGAGTGAGAGTTTTATCATCCTTTGTACAATGGAAGGTTTGAGGCTGCACACAAAACCATATACAGTTGCAGTTAAATATATTGGCACCCTTTTAATGATTTCCATATTTATTTTCAAATAAGTTAAAATTGATAACTTTTGGTGTTTACACGTGGATTTGTTTGACTTAGAACTGCACATGACAAAGAAAATATGAAAATCAAAACTGAAATTTAGATTTTCACTTTAAAGTAAAAAAAATGGCTTGGATAGAAATAGAGGGCTTAAAAACAAAGGTGTCATTGTACGCTGTGACAATTCATGTTTTCTTTTAAATCTGCAATTCGGATCCCTGCACAGCCTCATAGAGGATCAAGATAATTTTTCTAACCTTTCTGGATTAAAACCGAATTAGAAGTGCACCATATGACGTATTGGATCTCTAAAAAATATAACTTTTACATCACTGTGTAGTTTACCAATAAAATGGTCCAACGGTGAAGTGGACATACTCTGTATTCATATCCCGAAAGAAAGAAATGATTTCACTACAATACATTTTAATAGAATGTTATCCAAATTAGATAATATTTTGCTACCATGGAATGGACAACACCTGTCTATTTGTGGAAAAATCACCCTGATTTAACTCTTTAGTCATATTCCAGTTGACCTATTTACTTATGGCCCTGCCTACACCTAACGACTTGTTTTTAGAATTATATGAGCCAAAAATATTCTACTTTATTTGGAATGGCAAGCCAGACACAATTAAATTGGCCTATTTATATAATGATTAAATATTAAATCATTGGACCTCTCACTAAAGGCTTCAGTCATACAAAAACTATACTTAAATCTGAACTGGTTCTCTAGCAGATTAATAAGAATGGCTCAACCCATGTTCAAGAATGGCCTTTTTCCCTTTATTCAGATTACAACCTCTCACTTTCGGTTATTTTAAAATTTTAAATCATCTCCAAAATATTACGATTTTTATAACAAGCAATAGAAAGCTGGTTGTAATTTCAGTTTAACCGACCAGAAAAAAACTGAACAAATATTATGGTTAAACTCAAATATACGAATTGATTATTATTATTTTTTTACGCCATAATCTTTGTAAATTATATAATAAATAGTACTGGTGGAGTTATGTCACACATGCATTTTAACAAAAATATATGAAAATGTCTGCTCTATCCAAAATACAACCAACTGATTGCAGCATTACTGCAAAAATGGAGGAGCCAAGTTGAATGGGGAGAAGGTAAGGAACTTTTCTGTCAGCCCTGCATTAAAGACCAAAATTGGCTAAAGAAAATTGGAGTAAATAAAAAAAGTATACCAGTTTAATTTAAGGACCGAAAAATTGACAGCTGCACCATATAGGTTGCACAATAGATGGGAGGAGATTCCATGGCACATGGTTTATAAACTGATACACAAAATGACTTCGGATTCAAAATGTAGAGTTTTTCAATTTAAATGATATACAAAATTCTTGCAACAAATATAATGTTCTATATACAAGGGATACAACCATCCCAGCTCTGCATATTTTGCTGCGAAGAGACAGAATCATTAGATCACTTGTTTTGGTACTGCCCATATGTAGCTTGTTTCTGGTCTCAAGTTCAGAAATGGGTGAAAAAATGCAACATTTACTTGGAGCTAACTCTGCAAATAGCACTGCTGGGTGATTTGATAAGTCATAGTCAATCGATCAATAATATTATAATAATCTTAGCAAAGGTGTTTACATTGCATTCGGAAAGTGTTCAGACCCCTTTACTTTTTCCACATTTTGTTACGTTACAGCCTAATTCTAAAATTGATTAAATAGTTTTTTTTCTCTCTCATTAATCTACACACTAGCCCATAATGACAAAGCAAAAACAGATTTTTAGACAGTTTTGCAAATGTGTATATATATATAAAAACGATCACATTCAGACCATTTACTCAGTACTTTGTTGAAGCACCTTTGGCAGCGATTACAGCCTCGAGTCTTCTTGGGTATAACGCTACAAGCTTGGCACCTGTATTTGGGGAGTTTCTCCCATTCTTCTCTGCAGATCCTCTCAAGCTCTGTCAGGTTTGATGGGGAGCGTCGCTGCACAGCTATTTTCAGGTCTCTCTAAAGATGTTCGATTGGGTTCAAGTCCGGGCTCTGGCTGGGCCACTCAAGGATAGGGCCGTTGTGGTGACCGTATTACCGACACACCGGTGGGCACGAGTCATGAACGCAGTCAAATTCCATGTGACCGTTTAGTCACGGTAATTACACTTCTCCAAGCTCTGATGCTGCTGATGGTCTTTAGTAGTCTACCAAACTTGCTAACTGCCTGGTACTCAGCACTCTATTGTCCCTCTAATCATTCTGACATCAAAGCAAATGTAATCGAAAATCTAATCAAACACTTCATGAGAGCCCATGAGCTCATGTTGCTCAACATTTCTATAGGCAATGCAATTGAGTGATGGCCTACTATATTTATTTCTCAACTTTCCTAATATTAAGTACATTGCTTATCTTTACAACAGGAGTATAGCCTACCTGGCTGGCATGAAGATGAACCACGGGAAAAGCGTCCTCCGTTCGCTATTTAAGTGCATAGATTACATGTATTTTTTCCCTTGCCCCTGATTCGAGACAGGTGCATGATAATGGGCCATTCTAAATCAAAACAAATTTTACACATATGTGTGTATGTATGTGTGTGTGTATGTGTGTGTATATGTATGTGTGTATATGTGTGTGTGTATATATGTAAAGACAAGATTAAATCAAGAATAGTGTGATGGGTGACAGTATTAGCCTATCACTTGTGAATTATATATTATCACTTGTGAATGATGCCCAGCATAATGCAAGAAACGCTGCTTTTTTTTAAAATGTAGCCTAGCCCATAGGCCTATATGTTTTGATAAGGTTTGTATCATAACTAAAGTGGCCAAATAACTTAAGCACATGAATGAGAAACTTTACAAGGGGTGTAGAGCCTAACTGGCATACATAAGCAGCGCATGAGTTTCCAGTTTGAGGAAGATAAGTTTCACCATAAAAATGCATCTTTATAATAAAAGCATGACATGCATAATCGCATTTGCGGTCACTTTTGATAATGTTGTTTTCCCGCTAATGGAACATTTTTGCTTATAGCCTACTGCTTTGTGTGCATTACTGAGCTTATAATGTGAAGAAATAGCCTAATAGTTTATCAACACTTTAAGCTAAACGTTCTGATCTGTTGCGTCAGCCACATTGCGTAAAAAAGGTTTTTTGATATTAGTGGTTGTATTAATTTGGGATCTATCACATCCCACAACTGTCCCAGACTATGTTTGGAATATTGATTTCTCGCACAGAATAGAATTGGTCAACTTTTGTACTATGGGGGATAGTAGATTGACATAGGCTAGTGCTTTTGCTGTTCATTAGGCCTACTCAGCTTGACAAAAAGTAAATGTGGACAGTTCTTCCAATATCTTCAATATACACCTCGAAATTGGATAAGGACGAGCGCAGTTGCGTCCCCTAAGTGTATGTCTTCAATTGTAGCTTATGAGAAAGACCCGATCACGTGATGGAGAGCCATGTGAGTGAGAGGTGCTTCAGGGCACACAGCACTCAGGGAGACGGGCACAACGCAGCACTCCAGACCAAGGGCACAGCGGCCACTGGCCACAAAAGGCATGGATTTTTTAATGGTGCATTACGGCCATACAAAGGCGACGCCGCAGTGAAATTCGAGGCATTATCAACTGCTTGTCAAATTCTGAATGAGAGACTGATGAAGTGTGTACAAAGCAAGCAGAGTTCATGCCTGTCAAGCGACTTTTTTCAAATCATCATTAGTCGCATCATGCAGCCTTACAATGTATTAGAAATCAAAACATGTAGCCCAACGCTTGTAGAATAACTAAAGTTACATTAATAACTCTAAATTAAGCATATAGGAGTACCTATTTCTTTGTTAACCTCTCAACACAGAATAGCTGCATCTGCACACTCCCTCATATCGTTTGGAGAAAAAATCCTTTCTATTTTATTCAGCTTTGTTCAATTGTATTCTCCATACTATAAAATAATATAAAATAATGCCACAGAATTCTAAGCAAATCATGTCTGCTAAATGAACTAGTGTAACCCACAGCCATTTGGCATAGCCACATCAGGACCTAACATGAGGACAACTCAGAGTATGCTATTCTGTTCTTCATATCATGCTTCTTTAGACCTGTCTAAAATAAATCATGGATTTATTGTGAAGGTGTAGGCTATATTACATGGATTTATTAGACTTTTTATTTATTAGACTACATCTAAAATGTAGATGTTCTAAAAGTCTGTATCAGTGGCTTGACGGCTATGTGTGGAAGCCAGGACATGCTAAATGTGTTTATGTTAATTAATGGTCAATTACCTTAAGACCGACAGTTATTTGCTTGCCAATTTTGTGACCGCCCACCCCTACTCAAGTACATTCAGAGACTTGTCCCGAAGCCACTCCAGTGTTGTCTTGGCTGTGTGCTTAGGGTCGTTGTCCTCTTGGAAGGTGAACCTTCGCCCCAGTCTGAGGTCCTGAGTGCTCTGGAGCAGGTTTTAATCAAGAATCTCTGTACTTTGCTCCGTTGATCTTTCCCTCCATCCTGACTGGTCTCTGAATCCCTGCCGCTAAAAACATCCCATAAGCCATTTTGTCACAACTTCGGAAGTATGCTTCGGGTCATTGTCCATTTGGAAGACCCATTTGCGACCAAGCTTTAACTTCCTGACTGATGTCTTGAGATGTTGCTTCAATATATCCACATAATTTTCCTTCTTCATGATGCCATCTATTTTGTGAAGTGCACCAGTCCCTCCTGCAGCAAAGCACCCCCACAGCATGATGCTGCCACCCCCGTGCTTCACGGTTGGGATGGTGTTCTTCGGCTTGCAAGGAACCCCCTTTTTCCTCCAAACATATAACGATAGACAGTTCTATTTTTGTTTCATCAGACCAGAGGACATTTCTCTGAAAAGTACGATCTTTGTCCCCATGTGCAGTTGCAAACCGTAGTCTGTCTTTTTTATGGCGGTTTTGGAGCAGTGGCTTCTTCCTTGCTTAGCGACCTTTCAGGTTATGTCGATATAGGACTCGTTTTACTGTGGATATAGATACTTTTGTACCTGTTTCCTCCAGCATCTTCACAATTTCCTTTGCTGTTGTTCTGGGATTGATTTGCACTTTTTGCACCAAAGTACGTTCAACTCTAGGAGACAGAACGTGTCTCCTTCCTGAGCGGTATGATGGCTGCGTGGTCCCATGGTGTTTATACTTGCGTAGTATTGTTTGTACAGATGAACGTGGTACCTTCAGGCGTTTGGAAATTACTCCCAAGGATGAACCAGACTTGAGGAGGTATACAATTTTGAGGTCTTGGCTGATTTCTTTTGATTTTCCCGTGATGTCAAGCAAAGAGGCACTGAGTTTGAAGGTCGGCCTTGAAATACATCCATAGGTACACCTCCAATTGACTCAAATGATGTAAATTCAGAAGCTTCTAAAGCCATGACATCATTTTCTGGAATTTTCCAAGCTGTTTAAAGGCACAGTCAACTTAGTGAATGTAAACTTCTGACCCACTGGAATTGTGATACAGTCAATTATAAGTGAAATCTGTCTGTAAACAATTTTTGGAAATATTACTTGTCATGCACAAAGTAGATGTCCCAACCGACTTGCCAAAACTATAGTTTGTTAACAAGACATTTGTGGAGTGGTTGAAGAACTAGTTTTAATGACTCCAACCTAAGTGTATGTAAACGTCTGACTTCAGCTGTATATATGGGGGATTGTAAATTATGTAGAAAATTACATTGATAGAAGCCACAATCTATCTACAATATAAAAGCTGATCTACTCCCTGGCCTGGAATAAATTATTCAAAATTCAAATTAATTTGGTTGGAGGCAATGATTCTTGTCACCTGTGGTAAATTGCAAGTGCCTACAGGGTGAAAATAGCCATTCAACCAGTTTTGAAAATAAAATTGCATTCCATTGTAAAGTGCAAGGGTGCCAATATCTTTGACCGCATCTGTACTTTAAAAAGTTGTGATGAAATCGTTTTTTTTAGGTTATTCTACCATCTAATCTAGATAGAACCAGCTGCTAGTCAATTTATGTGGGGGGTGGAGGACTTATGGTTATCTGTGTGTGAATATTTCACTTATTCAAAAGGTGAACAAAATGGCAGTCGTAACACAGATGATAGACATCACAGTGGTCTTTCTATGGAAACAACCACCTTTCCTTTTTATATCTGATTTTATAAACATCATCTTCCAGTTTACTGAAGACGACGACGGCCAAAACAGGAAGTCATGTGGCAACGCTCTCACAAACGGGAAGTAGCTCGAGGTAAGATATCCTACATGAAACAAGCTAGTCCAGGGAGTGAGAAATTGTACTGCCTGAATTGATGCATGTGTGAAATGTATTTGTGTTTTCGAAGGCCCTGCTATATGTATTAGGAGCAGATGAATGTGGTCCCGTGTAGCTCAGTTGGTAGAGCATGGCGTTTGCAACGCCAGGGTTGTGGGTTCGATTCCCACGGGGGGGCCAGTATGGAAAAAGTATGAAAATGTATGCACTCACTAACTGTAAGTCGCTCTAGAGCGTCTTCTAAATGACTAAAATGTAAAATGTGCACAGCGCTTGACTGTTGTGGTTAGAGTATTTCCTTTCTGATTGTGTTATCTCTGTCTCCCTCTAGTGTTGGCTCACCAGACAACCGCCACTCCCAGAACAGCTTCCGACAACGATGTGCAGTCAGTCTCTCAGCCACCTTTCCCACTCTTTAAAACTTTCATCAGCAAATACCAGGGGTCCCCAATTACATTCAGCCATGGGCCAATTTTTTTCTTGAGTGGATAGTCTGGGGGGCCAGAACATAGTTATAAATAACTTGTATGCTGCAAATTGACTGCAAGAAGCCCAAACAGATACTGTACAGTATTTGACAAAAACAGAATCCTTTCAAACCTTGGGATACGATCACATATGCCTCTCTAATTATGCGTGGGAATAGATTTCCTAAATTAAAATCACTTTGAGCTGATTTCCTGTTAATTTTTTTGCTCAGAACTTGCGGGGCCAAATAAAATCACCCGCGGGCCGAATTTGGTCAGCGGGCTACCTATTAGGGAACCCTGGCATATACTCAATTTATCTTCTACTATTCTTTTACTTTATTACTCCTGGTCCCAGATCTGTTTTTGCTCTTGCTAACTCCATTGCTGTCATTGTCAAGCCAAACATTGACAATGAGAGACAGGGAGTTGGCATCATAGCATAAACAGGCTGGCACTCAGGCTATATAATCCACACATGAAGTAAATCATGTAACTGGTCTTTCCCTCTCCAACAGAGTGCAGATCAGATGTGCACATCAAATCAGGTGTCATCGTCTCATACGCCGCCCGTTCAGTGCTCTGTTAGCCGATCAGGTACACACACACACTGACACAAACACCAACAGTCCACCTTCAATCTCCAAGTATTGACAACTCCGATGTTAGTCAACACAAAATGTGTTTGTGTGTTTATCAGACGGTCCGTCGTCTCCCAAGGCATCGTCCCCTCCAGGCCTGACCCAGAAACCCAACAGTTTCCTATTCCGCACCTCGTCTCGCTGCAGCGTCAAGAGTCAGGTGTCCATCTCAGGCTCTACACAGAGTCCGGTGGAGGCAGGCCGTACTGAGTTGCGCTCCGCGTTGCGAGGAGAGGAGAGACTAGATGTCATACAGCTACGCAAGGTATATGTTGTATCATATCCTTCCCTACAATTCTCTTTCTCTTTAACGTCTCTCCTATTCACTTGTACTCTCTCTCTCTTTCTCTCTTCGCGCTCTCTCTCTTTCTCTCTTCGCGCTCTCTCTCTCCCTCCCTCCATCTCTCTCTATCAGACTCTAGAGCCGAGGTTGAAGACCACCCTACCAGAGGATCTAGGGGAGGCATTGTCCAATGGCACGGTCCTCTGCCAGCTGGCCAATCACGTGCGGCCCCGCGCAGTGTCAATCATCCACATCCCCTCCCCAGCAGTGGTGAGCCAATCAGACATTTATTGTAAAATTCGGTTCAGCTTAGGATATATTTGTCAATGAGTAGACAGGGACTTTGGATGATTTGAGTACCGGTAAAAGAAAAAGTAAAGAATATGGTATTTGTTTTAATGTTGTGTCTGTGTTATGTTTAGTATTTGTGTTGTGACTGTGTAGTCGACTCAGTCTGATGTTCAGTCTCTCTGCCCCTTTAGCCAAAGCTGAGCACTGCCAAGTGTCGTCTCAATGTGGAGTACTTCATCGCTGCCTGTCGCAAGCTGGGGGTCCCTGAGGTAAGAACAACTTTCTCGTAATTTTTTCACCCATTCTTTCCTCCTTTTGTCGACTTCTTTGGTTCATCAGATCAAAAAATATGATCCCGTCCCCCTGATCACTTATGTTCATAGTATATTTTGCAGCTTTGCAATGATCCAGTAATGCTTACAAACTATTTTTGTTAGCTTCATGCTGCAATGTCCTTATGTGCTTAAAGCTAATTCTGTTTGCCTTTGCATCTCTCATTGTTTTCCGTCATCTTCCATTCATCTCTTTCTCGCCATTTCTCTGCTTTTTCTTTCACCTTTCCTCTCCTCCATCTTCTTTCCAACCCAATCTTCCTTGCTCTCTCCATCTCCACCTTCCTGCCCTTTTTACTCTTCCCCTCATCCTTTCTTTCTTCATCCTCCCCCTCTCCATCTCTCCCCTCCCTCTCTCTCCCTCAGACGGAGGTGTGTGTGTACTCTGACGTGTTTCTCTGTAAGCTGCCTGCTGTGCTGCGCTGTGTGGCGGCCCTCGTGAAATATGAGGCAGAGGGGGAGGCAGAGGGGGAGACAAAGGGTGAGACTCATACCCCCCAGACAGTCACCCCCCACCCCCCCCACCTCTCACTGGTCTCGGAGGGCTTCCTGGTCTTCTACTGCCTGGTCATGGCCCTGATCTACACACTATACTACCACCTGGTTGCATAGATACTGAGGGATTGTGTGTGCTACGTGTGAGTGTGTGAGAGAGAAAGGGCGCGAGAGTGCGTATACGCACTTGGACTGACACTGACGTGAATTTGACCACCTAATGCGAGCATTCAGAGAACCAGGATTGAAATGATCCACCGTGAATTGGTTGAAAAAAACATGCAAAACAGACTCGTACACACACGGAAACATGCAACTGCCCTGGCATGAGGTATGCAGGGCGAGAGCGAGGCCCACAACACAGGAAGGACTGTCAGCTGCTCCCTCCAACCCCACAGCTGCTCTTGTATGTCATCATGTGTACATGACACATGACATACACAACCCACACTGCACACATCACAGTAGAGCACACTGTGTATACTTACAACAGCTGATGTGGTTGGGCTCAACATGAAACCATATATTAAAAGCAGCACCCTTTGAGTAGATGTGCCCTTTAAAGTTAAAAGTACTCCTCTGGCCCATTGGCACCGAAAAGGCATTTATATGAGCTAAAATACCCAACTTTAAAGGTCCCTTCTGACATGAGAACCTATGTGAATGAATAGCAGAGAAATACACTTGTGAAAACACTACAGATGTACAGTAAAACTAAACACTATAATGGACATTTTTAAAGGGCTTCCCCACATGACCACCTTAGCATAGTGCCCTAGTATTTACCCCTTTGATGCACAGAATGTCTCTATGTCCTGTCTCCAGTGAGGGAAAGCTACTTAGAGAACTGTAAACACCCTGTTGTAACCCTTGAGGTGATAGAAAGGGTAGAATAGGACACTATCACCCGATGTCTTTCAAATAAGAGGACATTTTGTAACTAAGACTCTAAAATTCACTGAAAGAGTTAAGACATTTTCTCATGGAAGCCACTTTGTGCAAATGAGACAAATCACTAGTGCTTCCTATGACTGACTGACTATAAGACCACTCACTGACCAATGCTTTCTACTGTTATTTGTCTGCTATGTCTGACTGTGACCACCAGGGGTAGTGTTGCTACACGCCACAGGACACCGACTGCTATGCCCAATGTTTTTAAATGTGTAAACCGACGGTACAGAATCATTTCAAAGCTTATTTTTGTGGTTAGTGCTGTTTTTTGTTTGTTTGGTCGGCTTAACATTCTTCATGTTTGTATAAACGTAATCAACTCATAGAATTATTATTGTCTTTTTATAAAGAAAATTAAGAACCTTTTTATTTTTGTTGCAGTGCTCGCTGAAAGAGTGCAGTGGCCTCATAGATAAAAACGAACTGAAATCAATTGGGTTAATTCACTTCCTGATTGACTGAGTCAGATTACTTGTCTTAGCTGTTCATTGGGACCACTTTTCTAAAGCTTGCACAAATAGCCATTATGGTAAAGAAAAGATAATGGTTAGTCTGATAGTTAACTTAAGTTTGAATGAACTGTAATGTGATCCTTTCTTACAGTTTAGTCACTACATTTCCCATCAGCCCTATTGTGTACACCATTGCTGTGGGTACTCTTGGGAAGCTGAGTTTTAGTGCATTGTGAGGCCTCTGCTTTCTCCAGCATAATGCTATGTTGTAGCTTACTGAGCGCTCTGTGAAAAATGTGATGTCCAAGCAAAAAATACTGAGGCGTACTACATTTAACACACACACACAATGTAAATGGAAGGCATCATTTCAACATACACCTTGTATTTGAGGTGTGTGTCTTGCAGAGGTGTCATCCTAATACTGTAGTCAGGACTTTCCAGAGGACCGTAATATATACTGTACATATTGATGGGGCTTATTCACCTTGCGTGAAGTGGGCAAGAAGAGCGGACATTTTGGTGGTCAAGGCTAGGTTGTTTCAGACTGGGTCCATAAGGGATCTGTAGACATGTCTTTTTCCCTATCTTTGTCTGTTACACCATTGTTTTGTGCATAACCACATAGTCATCAGCCTTGTTGGAATTGAATTCGCAATAATGCTTCAACCAAAATGTATGTTTTATAAAAACAAAAACGGTGGATAGAACTTAATTATATTCTTAAAAAGGTTTAAAATAAAAATACTGTTGTATTTTGTAATATTTATATTATACCTATGTATTTAAAATGAGACGATAAATATGAGTTTATATAAAATCTATAACGTATTTTTTTCCTGCTGTAAAGAAATTATTAAAAAAATGAACTTTTTGACCATATCCGGTGTCATCGTCTGCTTTTATGTTGTCCGCTTGCTGCTAAAAATCTATTCATGTTTGTTGTATTCCTCCAGTCAAAAGCTTTTGTTGCATTCTGCCGGTTTTGGCTAGCTAGATGGAGTACAGCTACAAACAGAAGTGACTACGTAGCAGGTTAGGACAACTAATGCAGCAGGTTAGGATAATTAATGTAGCAGGTTAAGATAATTGTTTTAAGGTTAGGAAAAGGGTTAGCTAAAATGCTACAGTTGTCCCTGACGTGACTCGAACATGCAACTTTTGGTCTGTAGCTGTATTCCATCTCGCCAAAACCCATTCTGCCCTGTGCTTTAAGCTCGGTTCTGCCCTGTTGATACCAGGTTTACCACTGTAATTTGTGTGCTGCCCTCTAGTGGAAAAGGTGAGTTTGAAGCAGCTCGCTAAGCAGAGGTAATGACATGAATTTGACTGCACCCTGCATGTTTGGATTGTGGTGGTTAGTAGAGGGTGGTGATGATCCATTCGATGGGCTCTCAATAGTCCTTCATCAATTCCTCATGTCCTCCTGAGCCCTCCACAAATTGGTGACTACAGCTCTGCCTTGAGGGCAGAAATGAATGGAATTGTTTAGGCAAAGAATGTGATTGGCAAGTAATCACAATTTGTTATGGTTAGGAGTTGGGTTGTTTCGTGTGAATTGCTACACCTGGATTTAAACCAGATACACAATATATACAAAAGTATGTGGACACCCCTTCAAATTAGTGAATTAAGCTATTTCAGCCACACCCGTTGCTGACAGATGCATAAAATCGAGCACACAGCCATGCAATCTCCATAGACAAACATTGGCAGTAGAATGGCCTTACTGAAGAGCTCAGTGACTTTCAACGTGGCTCCGTCATAGGATGCCACCTTTCCAACAAGTCAGTTCGTCAAATTTCTGCCCTGCCCTGGTCAACTGTAAGTGTTGTTATTGTGAAGTGGAAACATCTAGGAGCAATAATGGCTCAGCTGCGAAGTGGTAGGCCACACAAGCTCACAGAACGGGACCGCCGTTCTGTGAACATGTAAAAATCTCACTACCGAGTTCCAAACTGCCTCTTGAAGCAACATCAGCCCAAGAACTGTTCGTCAGGAAATGTTTCCGTGACCGAGCAGCCACACACAAGCCTAAGATTACCATGCGCAATGCCAAGCGTCAGCTGGAGTGGTGTAAAACTCGCCGCCATTGGACTCTGGAGCAGTGGAAACGCGTTCTCTGGAGTGAGGAATCACGCTTCACCATCTGGCAGTCCGACGGATTCATCTGGGTTTGGCGGATGCCAGGAGAACGCTACCTGCCCAAATGCATAGTGCCAACTGTAAAGTGTGATGGAGGAGTAATAATGGTCTGGGGCTGTTTTTCATGGTTCGGTCTAGGCCCCTTAGTTCCAGTGAAGCTACAGTCCCGTGTAGCTCAGTTGGTAGAGCATGGCGCTTGCAACGCCAGATTTGTGGATTCGATTCCCACAAGGGGGGCCAGTATGAAAATGAAAAAAAAATTATGCACTCACTAACTGTAAGTCGCTCTGGATAAGAGCGTCTGCTAAATGAATAAAATGTAAACGTAAAATGTAAATCTTAGCGCTACAGGATACAATGACATTCTAGACAATTCTGTGCTTCCAACTTTGTGGCAACAGTTTGGGGAAGGCCCTTTCCTGTTTCAGCATTACAATGCCCCCGTGCACAAAGCGAGGTCCGTACAGAAATGGTTTGTCGAGATTGGTGTGGAAGAACTTGACTGGCCTGCACAGAGTCCTGACCACAACCCCATCGAACACCTTTGGGATGGATTGGAAAGCCGACTGCGAGCCAGGCCTAATCGCCCAACATCAGTCCCCGCAGCAATGTGGAAAGCCTTCCCAGAAGAGTGGAGGATGTTATAGCAGCAAAGGGAGGACCAACTCCATGTTAATGCCCATGATTTTTGAATGAGATGTTTGACGAGCAGGTGTCCGCATACTTTTGGTCATGTAGTGTACCTTGTGTGTCAACCCATGGCTTACGTCCTCTGCCACTCACCCAACACTCCGAGCATTTTGCCTTAAGTAGAGTGATCCATTACAGAGAGCTTTATCAATAGTCTTGGGTAATACACAAAGGAAAGTTGGAAAGAAAGGTTAGTAGACTCATGGGGATTCAAACCAGGCGTGTTTAACACCCTCCATCCACCTTCAATCCGCCTCTCTACAAGCTTATTCTTTATTTCAGGATTTGCCAACCCGGTCCTGGTGCCTCCCCTGGTGCACGTTTTGGGAAACCCTGCTTTATTTTACACTCGTGTCACTGGTCACAAGCTCCACCCACTGACTGCTGTTTTATCCAACCAATCACATTTGCCCTCAAATTCCACTGAGCTCTCGGCTCTCTCAATTGATCTCTCATCAATTCCTTGCATTCGCTCTCTACTCTACTTCTCAACATGCATTGGAGAAGAAGGTCTGAGGGGAAGGACTTCCTCCAATTCGATTGAGGAGGCGAGGAGAAAGGAATCGAGGATAGATTAATTGAGAAAGCCCTCGCGTCCTCAAAGGGTAAGTGGGAAGTGTGTGTCCTCTGACTTTCCACTGATGATTTGAGAAGGACGGGAGAATTCAAGAAAATACTATTGAAAAAGAGCTTAAATTTACCTTTTTTTCACCCTACCCCTTATGGTCTCCACTCCCCTCTCTTCTTCCATGGTGCATGGATAAAGGAATGGGTTCTTCATCTATAGTGGGGTTCTTATTTGAGCATGCAGTGGACGTGGACATGAGTGTACAGTACACAAGTATTGAAGTAGAATGGTGAACGTCTGTGTTTTGCTCCTTGAGTAACTGATTGTGATTGTGTGAGTAATGGTTGTGTTTGACTACATGTTAAGTCATTAGGTAGGCGGTTTTAGTGCGCTGCGTGTTTTCTTTAATGTGCATGCTCGGGTACAGTGTGTGACCTCTGTCCCTCCCCCCCCCCCCCCCCCACCCCAGGACACCCTGTGTCCCACCCAGCTGATCCTGGATGGTGAGGGTCTGTCTCGGGTCGCCCAGACCGTCCAAGCCCTGCTGGACCTCCCTGTGTCAGGACCCCGACACTCCTCTCGACAGGATGCCGCTGCCCCAACCGGGCTGCCCCAACAACTGCCTGCTCAGAACCTTACCAGCACTCTATAGTTATGTAATTACAAAACAAAATAGAACGTTGTGTGTACTGTACAGTATGGCAGTCCGTCTGTAGTGTTTTTTATTTTCTTTCAGTCTTTACCAGTGTTAGTTTGCTCCCTAAACATCTGCCTTTTAAGACGTACCATTTCTTACAATACCGTGGAAAAGGTACAATCTACCCATAAGACTCAACTAGTGTCACATTGGTGTTGTGATTTATGTATTAAAGCAAAATGCAGTAAAATTAAATCTCATGAAAATGTAAACCGTTGTATTGTTTTAGGTTTGTGAAGTTGTGTTTTGTTTTCAAGATATTTTTGTAGAGAGCCCAATATCAACACAAACCTAAGGCGGAATGGGTTGTTACTTGCTATGCATCACCATATTACCTAATGTTCCCCTTTAATTAATCATCTGTCGCTTTTATCATAAACCAATTACCAGTGGAGACTAATTGACAATCAGCAGTAATCACACTCCCGATGCCGGAACTGGTCTGCAGGCTTATCACATCTCCTGTATGATAAGACACACGCAAACTCTCCATAAACACAGCTTGCACACATATACACACACACACACACACATTCTCCATGAACACAGCACACACACACACACAAACACGTCCTGGGCTCGTTCCTCGTAAGTGTCACTGGGAGCGGAGTGTCTGCCTGACATTTATCGGCTTTAATTTATGCCGTGAATAAACCCCCGCGCCCGCACGTCATGGGAAGAGGGTTCTGCGTGTCCAACCTCATGCTTGCGTGTTACGCGGCGGTTAGAGACCTGAGGACGAGTTATGTGAATGATCCATAGGGATGATACTGATATTTATACAGATTTATGATACCAATATCATTAGATTCATTATAGATTTCTGGGGGCTCTGATACTCGTGATACATAGGTTAAACTTATCTTGTAAGGTTATCGTTTAGGAAAGGTTGTTGGATTAGGTGAGCCACATGCGTTTGGGCATGATTGGGGCTAGATACTAGGCTGCACAAGATATGATCAGTGGTTCCTAAGTTCCATGATGCTGAATGTTTGCTGCATGCAAGAACAGAAATCATATGAACGGAAGATACTTAAACTATTTTATTGTTCAATAATAAACTCTTTGATTAACTTATGTATGACGAGTCTCAAAGCCCCCAGAAATCTATAATGAATCTTATGATATTGGTATCATAAATCTGTATTAGTGGATTATTAGCTTTTCAAAACAGGAATGAACTTCAAACAGTCACAATTAAATTGCATGATGCTGTATGCAAAATTGCAAACAAATGTTTAATGGTGTAGTTGAGGTAAATCTCCTGCAGATGTCACTATGCCCAAGACTCATGAACACTGTCAAACTCCAAAACCTGTTGGATGAACATATCAAGAATCTTCATAACATTATAAAAATCAGAAACCTTTTGTCCAAAAATGATGCAGAAAAGCTAATCCATGCTTTTGTCACTTCTAGATTAGACTACTGCAATGCTCTACTCTCCGGCTACCCAGATAACGCACTAAATTAACTTCAGTTAGTGCTAAACATGGCTGCTAGAATCTTGACTACAACCCAAAAAATGTATCATATTACTCCAGTGCAAGCCTCTCTACACTGGCTTCCTGTTAAGGCTAGGGCTGATTTCAAGGTTTTACTGCTAACCTACAAGCGACCTTTAAGTCTTTACTGAAGACTAATCTCTTCAGTAGGTTCTACGATTGAGTGTAGTCTGTCCCAGGGGTGCAAAGGTGAACGGCAAGGCACTGGATTGACGAACTGCCCTTGCTGTCTCTGCCTGGCCGGCTCCCCTCTCTCCACTGGGTCTCTGACCCTATTACAGGGGCTGAGTCACTGGCTTACTAGTGCTCTTCCATGCCGTCCCTAGGAGGGGTGCGTCACTTGAGTGGGTTGAGTCACAGATGTGATCTTTCTGTCCGGTTTTGCATCCCTTTGGGCTCGTGCGGTGGAGGAGATCTCCGTGGGTTATACTCAGCCTTGTCTCAGTGTAGTAAGTGGGTGGTCTGTTGATATCCCTCTAGTGGTGTTGGGGCTGTGCTTTGGCAAAGTCGGTGGGGTTATATCCTGCCTGGTTGGCCCTGTCCGGGGGTATTGTCCGACGGGGCCACAGTATCCCCCGACCCCGCCCTGTCTCAGCCTCCAGTATCTATGCTGCAATAGCCTATGTGCCAGGGGGCTAGGGTCAGTCTGTTATATCTGGTGTAATTCTCCTGTCTTATCTGGTGTCCTGTGTGAATGTAAGTATGCTCCCTCTAATTCTCCCTCTCTCCCTCCCCTCCCGGAGGATCTGAGCCCTAGGACCATGCCTCAGGACTACCTGGCCTGATGACTCCTTGCTGTCCCCAGTCCACCTGGTCGTGCTGCTGCTCCAGTTTCAACTGTTCTGCCTGTGGCTATGGAACCCTGACCTGTTCACCAGACGTGCTACCTTGTCCCGGACCTGCTGTTTGTGACTCTCTCTCTCTCTCTCTCTCTCTCTCTCTCTCTCTCTCTCTCTCTCTCTCTCTCTCTCTACTGCACCTGCTGTCTCAACCTCTGAATGACCCTGCTGGTCACCTATGAACGTTTGAACAATCTGGCCATGTACTATCTCCTCCCGGCACAGCCAGAAGAGGACTGGCCACCCCTCAGAGCCTGGTTCCTCTCTAGGTTTCTTCCTAGGTTCCTGCCTTTCTAGAGAGTTTTTCCTAGCCACTGTGCTTCTACAGCTGCATTGCTTGCTGTTTGGGGTTTTAGGCTGGGTTTCTGTATAGCACTTTGTGACATCTGCTGATGTAAAAAGGGCTTTATAAATATATTTGATTGTATACAGTTGATCCTCCATGCTTACATTTCCAAATACTATTTTGTTACTAACCAGGCACTATTTGAACTGCAGAGTGACAAGGATTAACTGCAGGGGTCTTCATGTAAGGCTGTCTGTAGCCCAACTTTTTTGGGACCTGACCAATTATAGTTACAGTTATAGATCTGCCATTATCATCGAAAAGCATGTCTAAGAAGCGGTAGATCTGTTCTATGAGCACTATTTCTATGCTTCCCGTTCTTATGTTTAGTTTTTGAGTCTTTTACTTTCGGTTTTGTACATCAGCTTCAAAGCTGAAAAGGCTATATTTTTGGTTATGGAAAATATATTTCACAGTGGTTTAGATGGTACAATGATTCTCTACACAATGACTGCTTGTTTTGTCACAAACTATTAGAATTTTAGCAACCAGGAATTGGTGGAGCGATTTCTGCATATTGCACCTTTAATAGAATATATAGTAGATGGGCATCCTGTGTTATTAAAAAACAAATATAATTCAGGATCACTTCTAGATGTCAATAGACATCAAACACAAGTTAAAGCCCCTTTTATGGTAAAAACGCCCCACAAGATGGCTGACATGTTTAACTAAGTATCTCACTGAGTAAGAAGAGGTCCCAGCTGATTAAAATGCACATCATCATCACACGATCTCTCTTTCTTTAAAGGCTCTAGTAAGTCATAATCATTTAGTCGTCATTATCCCTATTGGACAGGTACAGCCAGGACAAGGCTCTTCTCTGAATGAGAAGTGATTATTCCACTGCAGCAATCAATTAGAAAAAGCTCTGTTTGCATGTCTCTGATTGGAAATGGTGGAAAATATAAATAAATCATACAACAATACCTGATGGGAGTGATAGAAGAAATGGCAGATAAACTGTTTCCGTAGGGATATCAAACAATCAATCAAATGTATTTATAAAGCCCTTTTTACATCAGCAGATGTCACAAAGTGCTATACAGAAACCCAGCCTAAAACCCCAAACAGCAAGCAATGCAGATGTAGAAGCACGGTGGCTAGGAAAAACTCCCTAGAAAGGCAGAAACCTAGGAAGAAACCTAGAGCGGAACCAGGCTCTGAGGGGTGGCCAGTCCCCTTCTGCCTGTGCCGGGTGGAGATTATAACAGTACATGGCCATTTTTCTCCAAGATGTTCAAACGTTGATAGATGACCAGCATGGTCAAATAGTAATCACAGTGGTTGTAGAGGTTGCAACAGGTCAGTACATCAGGAGTAAATGTCACTTGGCTTTTCATAGCCGGGCATTTAGAGGTTGAAATAGCAGAGAGAGAGAGAGAGTTGAAAACAGCAGGTCTGGGACAACGTAGCACATCCGGTGAACAGGTCAAGAGTGGAACTGGAGCAGCAGCATGACCAGGTGGACTGGGGACAGCAAGGAGTCATCAGGCCAGGTAGTCCTGAGGCATGGTCCGAGGGCTCAGGTCCTCTGGGAGGGGAGGGAGAGAGAGAGAGTTAGAGGGAGCATACTTAAATTCACACAGGACACCGGATAAGACAAGAGAATAACACCAGATATAACAGACTAACCCTAGCCCCCCTGCACATAGACTATTGTAGCATAGATACTTGAGGCTGAGACAGGGAGGGGTCAGGAGACACTGTTAGTTTGTTTTTAAGCAATTTAGTTGACACAGGGACAATGCACATGAATAAACATGGCAGCTTACACATCCATGTAAATGTGTCAATTTATGAAGCTAATTTACATCTGCTAATTTACTCTTTATTTTTTGGAGTGGTTAGTAGAATCATTCCTGTGTTGGTAGGTTTTGAGCATATCATCTTTTTAAGAAGCCAGAAATCTGTCCTTATCTCCATAGTGCTGCTGGGGGTGCAGCTGGTGGGCTGGCATGCTACACTATGCTGAGGTGGTAGTTGTGCTGGCATTGTTTGGACTGGTCTGAACTCTAATATATCACTAAAGGTGCATCTCAATAGTCTAAAGTGGCTTCCTCTCCTCTCCTTTGTCTGTAATGATGTGAAAGAACTTGACAGGTGAAAGCAGATTGCCGATAGGAATCCACTATACTGCCTATTCAGATCAGAGCAGAGAGTAGATAAGAAGAAACCATTTCAGACTGTTGTACCTGTGAGTTGAGGTATATTCCGTATACAACCATTTTCAGGTCTTGCCATAGATTTTTAAGTAGATTTATGTCAAAACTGTAACTCGGCCACTCAGGAACATTCACTGTCTTATTGGTAAGGAACTCCAGTGTATATTTGGCGTTGTGTTTTAGGTTATTGTTCTGCTGAAAGGTGAATTAATCTCCCAGTGTCCGGTGGAAAGCAGACTGAACCAGGTTCTCCTCTAGGATTTTGCCTGTGCTTAGGTCCATTCTGTTTATTTTTATCCTAAAAAAAACTCCCCAGTCCTTAACGATTACAAGCATACCCATAACATGATGCAGCCACCACTATACTTGAAAATGCACTACCAGTCAAAAGTTTGGCACACCTACTCATTCAAGGGTTTTTCTTTATTTTTATATTGTAGAATAATAGTGAAGACATCAAAACCATGAAATAACACATATGGAATCATGTAGTAACCAAAAAAGTGTTAAACAAATCAAAATATATTTTATATTTGAGATTCTTCAAATAGCCACCCTTTGCCTTGATGACAGCTTTTCACACTCTTGGCATTCTCTCAACCAGCTTCATGAGGTAGTCACCTGGAATGCATTACAATTAACAGGTGTACAGAAGATAGCCCTATTTGGTAAAAGACCAACTCCATATTATGGCAAGAACAGCTCAAATAAGCAAATAGAAATGACAGTCCATCATTACTTTAAGACATGAAGGTCAGTCAATCCAGAAAATTTCAACAACTTTGAACGTTTCTTTAAGTGCAGTTGCAAAAACCATCAAGCGCTATGATGAAACTGGCTCTCATGAGGACCGCCACAGGAAAGGAAGACCCAGAGTTACCTCTGCTGCAGAGGAATAATTAATTAGAGTTACCAGCCTCAGAAATTGCAGCCCATTTAAATGCTTCACAGAGTTCAAGTAACAGACACATCTCAACATCAACTGTTCAGAGGAGACTGTGTGAATCAGGCCTTCATGGTTGAATTGCTGCAAAGAAACCACTACTAAAGGACACCAATAAGAAGAAGAGACTTGCTTGGTCCAAGAAACACGAGCAATGGACATTAGACCCGTGGAAATCTGTCCTTTGGTCTGATGAGTCCAAATGTGAGATTTTTGGTTCCAACCACAGTGTCTTTGTGAGACGCAGAGTAGGTGAACGGATGATCTCCGCATGTGTGGTTCCCACCATGAAGCATTGAGGAGGAGGTGTGATGGTGTGGGGATGCTTTGCTGCTGACACTGTCAGTGATTTATTTAGAATTCAAGGCACAGTTAACCAGCATGGCTACCACAGCATTCTGCAGCGATACATTTTGCGCTTAGTGGGACTATCATTTGTTTTTCAACAGGACAATGACCCAAAACACACCTCCAGGCTGTGTAAGGGCTATTTGACCAAGAAGGAGAGTGATGGAGTGCTGCATCAGATGACCTGGCCTCCACAATCACCCGACCTCAACCCAATTGAGATGGTTTGGGATGAGTTGGACCGCAGAGTGAAGGAAAAGCAGCCAACAAGTGCTCAGCATATGTGGGAACTCCTTCAAGACTGTTGGAAAAGCATTCCAGCTGAAGCTGGTTGAGAGAATGCCAAGAGAGTGCAAAGCTGTCATCAAAGCAAAGCGGGGCTACTTTGAAGAATCTAAAATTTAAAATATATTTTGATTTGTTTAACACTTTTTTGGTCACTACATGATTCCATATGTGTTATTTCATAGTTCTGATGTCTTCACTATTATTCTACGATGTAGAAAATAGTACAAATAAAGAAAAAAACCTGAAATGAGCAGGTGTGTCCAAACTTGTGACTGGTACTTACAGTGGGGGAAAAAAGTATTTAGTCAGCCACCAATTGTGCAAGTTCTCCCACTTAAAAAGATGAGAGAGGCCTGTAATTTTCATCATAGGTACACGTCAACTATGACAGACAAAATGAGAGAAAAAAAATCCAGAAAATCACATTGTAGGATTTTTTATGAATTTATTTGCAAATTATGGTGGAAAATAAGTATTTGGTCAATAACAAAAGTTTCTCAATACTTTGTTATATACCCTTTGTTGGCAATGACACAGGTCAAACGTTTTCTGTAAGTCTTCACAAGGTTTTCACACACTGTTGCTGGTATTCTGGCCCATTCCTCCATGCATATCTCCTATAGAGCAGTGATGTTTTGGGGCTGTCGCTGGGCAACACAGACTTTCAACTCCCTCCAAAGATTTTCTATGGGGTTGAGATCTGGAGACTGGCTAGGCCACTCCAGGACCTTGAAATGCTTCTTACGAAGCCACTCCTTCATTGCCCGGGCGGTGTGTTTGGGATCATTGTCATGCTGAAAGACCCAGCCACGTTTCATCTTCAATGCCCTTGCTGATGGAAGGAGGTTTTCACTCAAAATCTAATGATACATGGCCCCATTCATTCTTTCCTTTACACGGATCAGTCGTCCTGGTCCCTTTGCAGAAAAACAGCCCCAAAGCATGATGTTTCCACCCCCATGCTTCACTGTAGGTATGGTGTTCTTTGGATGCAACTCAGCATTCTTTGTCCTCCAAACACGACGAGTTGAGTTTTTACCAAAAAGTTATATTTTGGTTTCATCTGACCGTATGACATTCTCCCAATCCTCTTCTGGATCATCCAAATGCACTCTAGCAAACTTCAGACGGGCCTGGACATGTACTGGCTTAAGCAGGGGGACACGTCTGGCACTGCAGGATTTGAGTCCCTGTCGGCGTAGTGTGTTACTGATGGTAGGCTTTGTTACTTTGGTCCCAGCTCTCTGCAGGTCATTTACTAGGTCCCCCCGTGTGGTTCTGGGATTTTTGCTCACCGTTCTTGTGATCATTTTGACCCCACGGGGTGAGATCTTGCGTGGAGCCCCAGATCGAGGGAGATTATCAGTGGTCTTGTATGTCTTCCATTTCCTAATAATTGCTCCCACAGTTGATTTCTTCAAACCAAGCTGCTTACCTATTGCAGATTCAGTCTTCCCAGCCTGGTGCAAGTCTACAATTTTGTTTCTGGTGTCCTTTGACAGCTCTTTGGTCTTGGCCATAGTGGAGTTTGGAGTGTGACTGTTTGAGGTTGTGGACAGGTGTCTTTTATACTGATAACAAGTTCAAACAGGTGCCATTAATACAGGTAACGAGTGGAGGACAGAGGAGCCTCTTAAAGAAGAAGTTACAGGTCTGTGAGAGCAAGAAATCTTGCGTGTTTGTAGGTGACCAAATACTTTTTTTCCACCATAATTTGCAAATAAATTCATTAAAAATCCTACAATGTAATTTTCTGGAATTGTTTTTCTCAATTTGTCTGTCATAGTTGACGTGTACCTATGATGAAAATTACAGGCCTCTCTCATCTTTTTAAGTGGGAGAACTTGCACAATTGGTGGCTGACTAAATACTTTTTTTCCCCCACTGTATGTGTGGGGTACAGAGATGAAGTAGTCATTCGGAAATCATGGTAAGCATTATTATTTTACACAGATAGTCCATGCAACTTATTATGTGACTGGTTAAGCACATTTTTACTTGTGAACTTATTTAGGCTTGCCATAACATAGGGGTTGAATACTTATTGATTCAAGACATTTCAGCTTTTTTTGTAAAACAAACAAACAAACAAACAAAAATCCACTTTGACATTATGGGGTATTGTGTGTAGGCCAGTGACAAAAAAATCTACATTTGATCCATTTTAAATTCAGGCTGTAACACAACAACATGTGGAAAATGTCAAGGGGTGTGAATTGTTTCTGAAGGCACTGTACATCTCTATGGGTAGGGCTCAGTTGAGGCTCCTCAGAGGAGGAAGGTGAGGACCATCCTCCTCAGTGAATTTAAGAAACATTTAAATAGTGAAACATTAATAAAGTTATCATTGTTAGATAAAACTATATTAAATATATTCACGTTACCAAATAATTGATTAAAACACACTGTTTTGGAATGGTCTACGGTAGCCTCAACAGCACTCTGTAGGGTAGCACCATGGTGTAGCCGGAGGACAGCTAGTGTCCGTCCTCTGGTTACATTGACTGCAATACAAAACCTAGGAGGCTCGTGGTTCTCAACCCCTTCCATAGACTTACACAGTAATTATGACAACTTCCGGAGGACGTCCTCCAACCTATCAGAGCTCTTGCAGCATGAACTGATATATGTTGTCCACCCAATCAAAGGATAAGAGAATGAATCTAGTACTGAAAGCATAAGCTACAGCTAGCTAGCACTGCATAAAATGTTGTGAGTAGTTGACTCAAACAGAGAGAAAGACAATAGTTGAACAGTTTTGAACAAATGTATTACTTCAAAAATGAAGGAGAAGTGAGAGAGAGAGAGCTAGCTATGTATATATATTTTGTTCACTTTCACTTACTTAGCTAATGAATGCAGCTATGTAGTTTAGCCTACTCAAACACCCAGCTCAAACAGAGAGGGATGCTATGTTACCAAGCTGGCTATGGCTATCCAACACTGGAACACTTCCAATTCAAGGTAAGCTTTTGGTTTTATTAATTTTTTGCCACCGGGCCGCCGGTGTAACTCCTACACTGTACTGCATGATAGTAGCGGGTTTACTAACATGTTAGTTCTGTTAGCTATGTTGTTGACTTGACGTTAGCTAACATGGTGACAACGATGTAGGCTGTGTGTAGCGATTAGCATTTATAATATGAAGGTTCGGCTTGGATTTTTTTTTTTTTGCCAGGTCACAGACAGCTGATGTGTTGTGCACTGAAGTCCACAAGCAAAGGGAAAGGTGAGAGGAGATGAACGCATAGATGCAAGATGGAATTATACAACGATCTGGCTGCTATGAAAGTGAACTGTGTTTGCATGTAATATGGGGTGTTTTTATTCTGCCGATTCTGTTAAAAAACATTTCTTGAATGGAAGCAAACCGAACAAAACTGGGATAAACATACCTGAATTTATCCAATAGAAACTCTCGTTTGCAACTGTTGGACTAATGATTACACCCTAGATCAGCTAGATGCAGGCAAGATTGTGCAAGGCGTATTGAATGTGTCAATGTATGTCACCTTGATTACTCAAATTTCTCTCAACCTATGCACCTACGTTGTAAACTTTCATTAATTGGGTAGGTTGTAGCAACCTCATGGTGGGTATAGGGAAAATTTGAGTATCATGTACTAGCCTAAATCTATCGATGTTACATTGAGCTGGGTGAATGAAATATGAATGACAGTCATCCAATATGTTGTAATAGAAATAAGGCCATGCTCATTAAAAAAATTATTGTCCTCCCTCATCATAAACGGCACTGACCGCCACTGGTAGGGATATTAAAAAGGGGAAGCAGAGAGGAGCTACCTGTGTTTTGTGGTGCAGGAATAATGTAAGTAAGCAGAAAGGATAAACATACAGTACATGATTAGAAATAAATGTCTAAGTAAAGGACAATATAATTAGATAGGCATCTCATTATGAGATTAATGAAAAATTAAGACTAGTAATTAATGATTATTACCAATGTTTTGTGGGATATTGGGATGGGGCCACGTCGAACTGATCTGCTGCTGTTGCTGTTCAATGTACTCTTGGTGGTTTTCTCTCTGAACTAGGTAAAAGAGAGATGATGCCAGTTACTCGCTAAAAGGTCTGTATTTCAACAGCAACAGAACACATGAATCCCTACCCAAGTCTGATACGACTGAGATAAGAGACAAGGAAATGGGGTGTGGAGGTAGTACTGTACCTGCATTGTTGGTTATTCAGAGGGGGCCAGCATGGGCGGCAGGTAGACTAGCAGTTAGAGCGTTGGGATAGTAAATGTGAAAAATATGTTGATGTGCCCTTGAGCAAGGCACTTAACCCTAATTTGCTTTAGGGGCACCATGCTACTATGGCTGACCCTGTAAAACAACACATTTCACTGCACCTATCCAGTGTATGTGACAAAAAAATTATAATCTTAGATTGACCTGCTGCTGTCCAAAGTCTTCTCTATAACATTAATTGTGCTGTAACACTGAATAACAGCACAACACATCAACCTCACTATGAACTCTGGCTACAGTACACATCACCATAATCAATGTAGTCAGCACAGCATCAACACTGTTACACTAATCGTCATTCCCGTAACCCACTATGTCATAACCGTAACGCACACCTGGAGGAGCTTGGGGGCAGCGCAGGTCTACCCTCCAGGCTTGGGGGGCATGCTCCAGCACCAGGCAGGTGATGCGTGGGAGGGCCAGGGCGTCCCAGTGGATCCCATCAAGCTCCCGGTACTGTAGTCTGTGGCGGAACCGGAAGTGAAGGTACAGCACATCAAGCCCGTTGGCGTTCGCTATCCTCCAGCTGTAGAAGTTAGCGTCGATCACGTCTTTGCGCAGCGTTGGGACCATGTGTGCAATCTGTGGAGAGGGTGGGGAGGATGCAGAGAGGCCGCACTGGCATAGTGTGTCAAACACACTATTGACCTGGAAATATAGAAATACTATAAAAGTATTTATTATCTAATTGTTATTCTACTGGTGTTATTGCTTTGTGAGCCCAAGAAGCCAGTAAACTAAGAACAACATATCCTATTAGAAGAGTAACAGTTTACTAACGATGTCTGCAGTGAAATCCATGGCATCATTGTGTATCAGTGTGCTACTACAGTCTCAAGTACTGACTACAGTAACATGGCTGCCGAATGTTGGTCAGTACTCTATAATAAATATATTCTCTCTTTCTGATTGGTCGCCCACCTACCTCAGGAACCATAAAGCCACCAATGATCTTCTTGCCCAGGGGCATCGCCAGGTTCCACACTGAGACATTCTTACATGATGGCTTTGATCCATTCAAATAATTTATGGATGCTTTCTCTGTATTGTGAAACCCACTTACGACCATACCTGTGACATCAACAGACAAAATGTCATCAACACCATTACTCAAACAACTTCAAAAACATTGGAAGACATTATGCAAGGGAATGTTTTAGAAAATGATTATGTAAATAAAATGAATCAATTCATGCAGATCAGGGATGAGCAACTGGTGGCCTGTCCTTTTTTGTAGGCCTGCGGATCAATTGTTGAGAGTTAGATTAGTAGAATACACAAGGAAATTGGGGGGTCCATATTGATTTTGTTAGTCGCTCTTAATCAGATATCATATTAAAAACTGCAAACATTTCTCTCCACACTATGGCAAAATGTGGAGAATTGCATGACATTAGTTATAAAATTGCAAAATCTGCTCTCTGCCCCATGGCAAAATGTGTAGAATTGCATCAAACTTGCTTTAAAATTGCCACATTTTCTCTACGCCACATGGTAAAATGAGTAGAATTATAATGCAAAAACTATTTTTTTTGTCTCTGTGGTCATATGACAAAAATATGACAAATATGACCAGTTTAAGACATATTTCTTTAGAAAGATATGTCTTAAACTGGTCATATTTTTCATATTTTAGTTATATGACGTTGCGACCAGAATATACCCAGAATAAGACGCCAAATGACGTTGTGTGCCCGTTGTGGGGGGCTCTAGAGAGAGAAATCTGCAACTGATGTGAGAGGTGGAAAAATTTTCAAAATGGCCACCAACGGTTGGCCTACCATTATTTTACAATTCAGAAGAGAGGTACAATTTGGAACAGAGGTAGGTTTATGGACCCTGAGAAGATGTAGATATGGAGCCACCCCAGATTTGCCACCTGGGGGGTGTGGCAGTCATCTTATGAAATGGACACAGACAGTAATACAATTTTGAGTTTTCAGATGAAAACACAACATTTTTCAGAGAGGTAAATTTAGGTACCCTGAAAAGATTTAGATATGGAACCCCCACAGATTTGGCCCCTGGGGGCTGTGTCAGCCATTTTACTAAAAGGCTGCAGACTGTACCAGACCCAGTAGTTAATTATTTTTGCATAGTTGCTATGCAAAAGGAATGGTCGTCCGTTCTAAACAAAATGGTTGCTATGCAGGCTGGATAGCTAACGTTCTTGTAATTTGCTAGCTAGCCAACTTCAACTAACTCAGTCATGTCAAACATTGACCCTGGAATGACAGTACACTAGCTGCATTTTTTTTCTATTGGCATTTATTTGGATATGTCCATGATAATGACGTTGATGCGTGATTTCGACTGGCTCAGAAAAAGTTGTCTCGTCTCCTCTGGGCACCATTCACTCTATGAATGGTATTACAGAGATCAAAATTCAAAAGTGAAACATTGTTTCCGAGGCAAACAGCGAGGTTTATATTAACCGCTGCTGTACCAAACTAAAAAGCGAAGGGAAACAATGTGCGAGTTGGGATAAATACAAGAGATGATTTGGACAGCAACATCAACATGATATTCTTATGGAGGCTTCAGTGATACTGTTCAGATGGAACTGTTATCAGGCATAGATGTGACAGCCAATACAGCATGGCTTGGAACGCTTTTTGTCCAATCAGCTTCCAGGATCCAAACAACCAGTTTTATAATTTTCAAAAACTTACTGTCAGCTTGCTGCAAGTAGTTATTGTCAAATTCACAGTAACTTATTGTGGCTGATCTCTGTCACGCTCACTGACCTGATGGTGTGGAAGGAAGGTCAGTTTGCTGCCAACCTAGAGGTCGAGGCCAGGTGATGCTGCGTCCCAAGTGTGCTCACCACAAAGAATGCTTAATAGTTGTCACCTAATGTTATAAACTTTCTTGTAATCTGAATAGTTAACTGAATGTACAGTTAGCTACTGGCAGCTAGTTGCAAGTATGTTACTGTGCATTTTACAATAACTGACAGTTAGGCTGCCAGCTACCAAATGTTGCCAGTGAGTTACTAGCACTTTCTGGCTATTAAGTTACTATGAATTTTACAATAACTTACTAACAGCTTGTTGCCAATTTAGTAACCCAAAATTCACAGGTAATCAACTTCCAGTAAGTTACTGTGAAATGCACAGTAACCTCTTAACAGTGCAGGTCTAAGGTCCTGGGGGTGGGGCTGGATTTTTACTACACTAACATATGGAATTGTTTTAAGATGGTCATACCAAGGATAATTTAGCTATTTTATTTTGAATTTTGGGACCCCTGTAGTTCAAAAAAAAATATGTGACCGACCTGCTCAAATCGGTCTTATGTAGCAACATTTGAAATTGTGTTTTTTACATTGGATAAAAGTAGAGACTCAGAGCTACAATATGGTATATCATACACTGCATTTCAGGAACAATGGGGAAGTAATTCTGCTTTGAAAGTTGATAAACTTGTAAACTCACTTTTGAGAAAATGGCCTTTGAATGTTTTGGTACCTACTGAAGAGCTCTCCTTTGTCTACACCCATTCAGCATTGTTCACACCCTCTTAAGCCAGACCCACCCATCTCTTTAAGGATTCACATGAGGTCATGTGCTAAACAGTGAGTAGTGTAGTAAAGATTAAGACTAAAAGTAGGAGCCTACAATAAGGAAAAATTCCAGGTAAACAAAAAGTGTCCAGATACAAATTATTTATAAATATTAGATGACGCTTACCCAAACACACTTGTCTAAATTGATGGGTCATGTGAAAGAAATGCTATAACCCCCAGCCAAATCTTGCTAAGTGGATGGGTCTCTACAGAAGGTGTAAATGGTACAGCCAAATGGTTACTTGCATAGTAGCAATGTCAAAAATAGATAGTGTCAATATAAATAAAAAAATATACAGTATGTACAAGAACAATATCAATAACGATATCAGTGATAGATGAGGTAGTTATATGCATATAATCAGGTTTAAAGTGGCTGATACAGTGGGGGAAAAAAGTATTTAGTCAGCCACCAATTGTGCAAGTTCTCCCACTAAAAAGATGAGAGAGGCCTGTAATTTTCATCATATGTACACGTCAACTATGACAGACAAATTGAGAAAAAAAATCCAGAAAATCACATTGTAGGATTTTTTATGAATTTATTTGCAAATTATGGTGGAAAATAAGTATTTTTTATTTTTTCTCATTTTGTCTGTCATAGTTGCCAACAAAGGGTATATAACAAAGTATTGAGAAACTTTTGTTATTGACCAAATACTTATTTTCCACCATAATTTGCAAATAAATTCATAAAAAATCCTACAATGTGATTTTCTGGATTTTTTTTCTCTCATTTTGTCTGTCATAGTTGACGTGTACCTATGATGAAAATTACAGGCCTCTCTCATCTTTTTAAGTGGGAGAACTTGCACAATTGGTGGCTGACTAAATACTTTTTTCCCCCACTGTATATATATTAGCAGCAACGTATGGTGTGTTAGGAGAGAGTCATTTGAATAGAGGCACTGCAGATAGTGCTGATGACTGGTCCGTCCGAACCACACATGAACAAGGGAATCTATGTTCGGAGAGTCTGTTTCTGTCTTGCCCTTGACTTAGGTGCAGGGCATGTGATGTCCATAGCCTCTTCGTCGCAAAACTCCCTGATCTTCTCAGAAAGATACGTTTGTCTAGCTGTGTCCAGTCCAGGTGGTGCTTGTGCAGGCAGACCATCTATGGGAGGAAGGATGTCAGCGTTGCGCAGCAGCTGAAACCTGGTCTGGACTGAGTCCGAACGCTCCTTGGCGACAACAGCAGCAGGCTCCAGAGCATTGAAGCTGTAAAACAGGAAATAACAAAAACAATTTAGAAGACATTACAACCTTGCTTAACACCAATTCACCTCCCAAGTTTAGATAAGAAGAATAGCCTCATACAATGCAATGAAAATGATATTCACCTGAAGAACTGGTACTGCTTGATCTGTGGCAGCGGCCTGAAGTACGGAGTCAGGTGTTGTTGCCAGCCATAGCTTTCCACCAGCACCGTACCATCCTCCAGTCCAACCAGCTATGCGATGTTGACCCCTGTCACAGTGCTGTCCTTCACAACACCAGCAATCTCAGACAAAGTCTTCACTGTGGTCTTTCTGAAGCGCTGCTTGATGAGGCCGAAGCACCAGTCGGTGGCAAACTTGGTGTGGCCTGAGATCAGGAAGTGAAGGTCCAGACTGTGGTGGAGCTTGTGCATGGTCCGCCAGGCACAATACCAGAGTACAAACTTGTTCTTGTTTTGGCCAATGCAGTTATCACAATTCAGGTCCACATGTGTTTCCCCAACTCCGTAGTTGGTGAAGAAATGGTGCATGTAGTTGATGACTGTGCTGCTGCATTTGCTGCATGACATGCCTTCATCAATCAAGTAGTTTACTTGCTGTGGTATTCCTTCACAGAAGACACCAAACAAGCCACACTTGCGAGGGTGAAAAAGTAGATGGGACCTGGCTGCATAGGGTCAGAAGGATAGTGCACCTACAAACAACAAAAGAACATTAAGATAAACTAAATGTAATTGTCTCACCCTTGTCAGTCTGTATTTACACAGCTCAGTGAAAGGCATTTGTCTGCCTACCATATACAGTACCAGTAAAAGGTTTGGACACACCTACTCATTCAAGGGTTTTTCTTTATTTTTACTATTTTCTACATTGTAGAATAATAGTGAATACATCAAAACTATGAAATAACACATATGGAATCATGTAGTAACCAAAAAAGTGTTAAACAAATCAAGATATATTTTCTATTTGAGATTCTTCAAATAGCCACCCTTTGCCTTGATGACAGCTTTGCACACTCTTGGCATTCTCTCAACCAGCTTCACCTTGAATTCTTTTCCAACAGTCTTGAAGGAGTTCCCACATATGCAGCCCTCCATCGCTCTCCTTCTTGATAAAATAGCCCTTACACAGCCTGGAGGTGTGTTGGGTCATTGTCCTGTTGAGAAACAAATGATAGTCCCACTAAGCCCAAACCAGATGGGATGGCGTATCGCTGCAGAATACTGTGGTAGCCATGCTGGTTAACTGTGCCTTGAATTCTAAATAAATCACAGACAGTGTCACCAGCAAAGCACCCCCACACCATAACACCTCCTCCTCCATGCTTTACGATGGCAACTACACATGCAGAGATCATCCATTCACCCACACCGTGTCTCACAAAGACACGGCGGTTGGAACCAAAAATCTCACATTTTGACTCCAGACCAAAGGACACATTTCCAATGGTCTAATGTCCATTGCTCGTGTTTCTTGGCCCAAGCAGGTCTCTTCTTCTTATTGGTGTCCTTTAATAGTGGTTTCTTTGCAGCAATTCGACCATGAAGGCCTGATTCACACAGTCCCCTCTGAACAGTTGATGTTGAGATGTGTCTGTGACTTGAACTCTGCGAAGCATTTATTTGGGCTGCAATTTCTAACTCTGGGTCTTCCATTCCTGTGGTGGTCCTCATGAGAGCCAGTTTCATCATAGAGCTTGTTGGTTTTTGCAACTGCACTTGAAGAAATGTTCAAAGCTCTTGAAATGTTCCGTATTGACTGACCTTCATGTCTTAAAGTAATGATGGACTGTCGTTTCCCTTTGCTTATTTGAGCTGTTATTGCCATAATATGGACTTGGTCTTTTACAAAATAGGTCTAACTTCTGTATACCTACCTTGTCACAACACAACTGATTGGCTCAAACGCATTAAGAAGGAAATTTCACAAATTAACTTTTAAGAAAGTACACCTGTTAATTGAAATGCATTCCAGGTGACTACCTCATTAAGCTGGTTGAGAGAATGCCAAGAGTGTGCAAAGCTGTCATCAAGGCAAAGGGTGGCTATTTGAAGAATCTCAAATATCAAATATATTTTGAGTAGTTTAACACTTTTTTGGTTACTATATGATTCCATATGTGTTACAGTGGCTTGCGAAAGTATTCACCCACCTTGGCATTTTTCCTATTTTGTTGCCTTACAACCTGGAATTAAAATGTTTTTTTGAGGGGTTTGTATCATTTGATTTACACAACATGCCTACGACTTGGTAGAGCATGGCGCTTGCAACACCAGGGTTGTGGGTTCGTTTCCCACGGGGGGCCAGTATGAAAAATGTATGCACTCACTAACTGTAAGTCGCTCTGGATAAGAGTGTCTGCTAAATGACTAAAAATGTATAAATATGACAAAAAAACAGAAAACTTGAGCGTGTATAATTATTCACTCCCACAAAGTAAATACTTTGTAGAGCCACCATTTGCAGCAATTACAGCTGCAAGTCTCTTGGGGTATGTCTCTACAAGCTTGGTACATCTAGCCACTGGGAGTTTTGCCCATTCTTCAAGGCAAAATTGCTCCAGCTTCTTCAAGTTGGATAGGTTCCACTTGTGTACAGCAATCTTTAAGTCATACCACAGATTCTCAATTGGATTGAGGTCTGGGCTATGACTAGGCCATTCCAAAACATTTAAACGTTTCCCCTTAAACCACTAGAGTGTTGCTTTAGCAGTATACTTACAGTGAGGGAAAAAAGTATTTGATCCCCTGCTGATTTTGTACGTTTGCCCACTGACAAAGACATGATCAGTCTATAATTTTAATAGTAGGTTTATTTGAACAGTGAGAGACAGAATAACAACAAAAAAATCCAGAAGAAAGCATGTCAAAAATGTTCTAAATTGATTTGCATTATATTGAGGGAAATAAGTATTTGACCCCCTCTCAATCAGAAAGATTTCTGCCTCCCAGGTGTCTTTTATACAGGTAACGAGCTGAGATTAGGAGCACACTCTTAAAGGGAGTGACTCCTAATTTCAGCTTGTTACCTGTATAAAAGACACCTGACCACAGAAGCAATCAATCAATCAGATTCCAAACTCTCCACCATGGCCAAGACGAAAGAGCTCTCCAAGGATGTCAGGGACAAAATTGTAGACCTACACAAGGCTGGAATGGACTACAAGACCATGGCCAAGCAGCTTGGTGAGAAGGTGACAACAGTTGGTGTGATTATTCGCAAATGGAAGAAACACAAAAGAACTGTCAATCTCCCTCAGCCTGGGGCTCCATGCAAGATCTCACCTCGTGGAGTTGCAATGATCATGGGAACGGTGAGGAATCAGCCCAGAACTACACGGGAGGATCTTGTCAATGATCTCAAGGCAGCTGGGACCATAGTCACCAAGAAAACAATTGGTAACACACTACGCCGTGAAGGAATGAAATCATGCAGCGCCCGCAAGGTCCCCCTGCTCAAGAAATCACATAAACAGGGCCGTCTGAAGTTTGCCAATGAACATCTGAATGATTCAGAGGAGAACTGGGTGAAAGTGTTGTGGTCAGATGAGACCAAAATCGAGCTCTTTGGCATCAACTCAACTCGCCGTGTTTGGAGGAGGAGGAATGCTGCCTATGACCCCAAGAACACCATCCCCACCGTCAAACATGGAGGTGGAAACATTATGCTTTGGGGGTGTTTTTCTGCTAAGGGGACAGGACAACTTCACCGCATCAAAGGGACGATGTACCATTAAATCTTGGGTGAGAACCTCCTTCCCTCAGCCAGGGCATTGAAAATGGGTTGTGGATATGTATTCCAGCATGACAATGACCCAAAACACAAGGCCAAGGCAACAAATGAGTGGCTTAAGAAGAAGCACATTAAGGTCCTGGAGTGGCCTAGCCAGTCTCCAGACCTTAATCCCATAGAAAATCTGTGGAGGGAGCTGAAGGTTCGAGTTGCCAAACGTCAGGCTCGAAACCTTAATGACTTGGAGAAGATCTGCAAAGAGGAGTGGGACAAAATCCCTCCCGAGATGTGTGCAAACCTGGTGGCCAACTACAAGAAACGTCTGACCTCTGTGATTGTCAACAAGGGTTTTGCCACCAAGTACTAAGTCATGTTTTGCAGAGGGGTCAAATACTTATTTCCCTCATTAAAACTTAAATCAATTTATAACATTTTTGACATGTGTTTTTCTGGATTTTGTTGTTGTTATTCTGTCTCTCACTGTTCAAATATACCTACCATTAAAATTATAGACTGATCATTTCTTTGTCAGTGGGCAAACGAACAAAATCAGCAGGGGATCAAATACTTTTTTCTTTCACTGTAGGGTCATTGTCCAGTTGGAAGGTGAACCTCCGTCCCAGTCTCAAATCTCTGGAAGACTGAAAAAGGTTTCCCTCAAGAATTTCCCTGGATTTAGCGCCATCCATCATTCCTTCAATTCTGACCTGTTTCCCAGTCCCTGCCAATGAAAAACATCCCCACAGCATGATGCTGCCACCACCATGCTTCAATTTGGAGATGGTGTTCTCGGAGTGATGAGAGGTGTTGGGTTTGCACCAGACATAGCGTTTTCCTTGATGGCCAAGCTACATTTTAGTCTCATCTGACCAGAGTACCTTCTTCCATATGTTTGTGGAGTCTCCCACATGCCTTTTGGCAAACACAAAGCGTGTTAGCTTATTTTTTTCTTTAAGCAATGGCTTTTTTCTGGCTACTCTTTCGTAAAGCCCAGCTCTGTGGAGTGTATGGCTTAAAGTGGTCCTGTGGACAGATACTCCAATCTCCGCTGTGCAGCTCCTTCAGGGTTATCTTTGGTCTCTTTGTTGCCTCTCTGATTAATGCCCTCCTTGCCTGGTCTGTGAGTTTTGGTGGATGGCTCTCTCTTGGCAGGTTTGTTGTGGTGCCATATTCTTTCCATTTTTTAATAATGGATTTAATGGTGCTCCGTGGGATGTTCAAAGTTTCAGATATTTTTTTATAACCCAACCCTGATCTGTACTTCTCCACAACTTTGTCCCTGACCTGTTTGGAGAGCTCCTTGGTCTTCATGGTGCCGCTTGCTTGGTGGTGCCCCTTGCTTAGTGGTGTTGCAGACTCTGGGGCCTTTCAGAACAGGTGTATGTATACTGAGATCGTTTGACAGATCATGTGACACTTAGATTGCACACAGGTGGACTTTATTTAACTAATTATGTGACTTCTGAAGGTAATTGGTTGCACCAGATCTTATTTAGGGGCATCATAGCAAAGGGGGTGAATATATACGTACGCACCACTTTTCAGTTATTTATTTTTTTGAATTTTTTGAAACAAGTTATTGTTTTCATTTCACTTCACCAATTTGGACTTTCTTGTGTATGTCCATTACATGAAATCCAAATAAAAATCCATTTAAATTACAGGTTGTAATGCAAAATATAGGAAAATCGCCATGGGGAATGAATACTTTTGCAAGGCACTCTATTTCATATTTTTGATGTCTTCACTATTATTGTACAATGTAAAAAATTGTAAAAAATTAAGGTAAACCCTTCAATGAGTAGGTGTGTCCAAAGTTTTGACTGATAGTATATACACTACCATTCAAAAGTTTGGGGTCACTTAGAAATGTCCTTGTTTTCGAAAGAAAAGTACTTTTTTTGTCCATTAAAATAACATAAAATTGATCAGAAATACAGTGTAGACATTGTTAATGTTGTAAATGGCTATTGTAGCTGGGAACGGCTGATTTTTTAAAATGGAATATCTACATAGGCGTACAGAGGCCCATTATCAGCAACTATCAGTCCTGTGTTCCAATGGCACGTTGTGTTTGCTAATCCAAGTTTATCATTTTAAAAGGCTAATTGATCATTAGAAAACCCTTTTGCAATTATGTTAGCACAGCTGAAAACTGTGCTGATTAAAGAAGCAATAAAACTGGCCTTCTTGAGACTAGTTGAGTATCTGGAGCATCAGCAATTGTGGGTTCGATTACAGGCTCAAAATGGCCAGAAACAAATAGCTTTCTTCCGAAACTCGCCATTCTATTCTTGTTCTGAGAAATTAAGGCTATTCCATGCGAGAAATTGCCAAAGAACTGAAAGTCTCGTACAATGCTGTGTACTACTCCCTTCACAGAACAGCACAAACTGGCTCTAACCAGAATAGAAAGAGGAGTGGGAGGCCCCGGTGCACAACTGAGCAAGAGGACATACATTAGAGTGTCTAGTTTGAGAAACAGACGCCTCATAGGTCCTCAACTGGCAGCTTCATTAAATAGTACCCGCAAAACACCAGTCTCAACGTCAACAGTGAAGAGGCGACTCCGGGATGCTGACGTTCTAGGCAGAGTTGCAAAGAAAAACCCATATCTCAGACTGCCCATCTTAATCTTTTGTTTGAGATATGGCTTTTTCTTTGCAACTCTGCCTAGAAGGTCAGCATCCCGGAGTCGCCTCTTCACTGTTAACGTTGAGACTGGTGTTTTGCGGGTACTTTTTAATGAAGCTCTGTTTCTCAAACTAGACACTCTAATGTATTTGTCCTCTTGTTCAGTGTTGTCATCGATTCCTTGTAGAGATGCCACACTGCTGCTTTTGTCACATGGGATGGCAGCAGCTTTCCACCAAAGTGTTTGTGTCCTGGGTGGCGTCCTGGTAATACTATTGCATTATCCTCTGCGTAGTTGTTGATGAAGTTAACTACTCGCTGCAAGCGTGCTTCAGGTGTAACCTGTGCTTGCTTGGGCCAGCTCTCTTTTTTATGGGAGGCATTAGACCATTCTCCTTGTATGACTGGTGGAGGAGAGTCAGGCGTGTTCTACTGATGCTGAAAGACAAACTCCAGATACAAAGATCTTAGCATTATTATACAATAGATAGCCGTAATCACCGTCAGACACACCTGTCTAACTTGATGAGTCATCAGCTAGCTAGCTAACAGTAAGCTTTAACTTGTTTAGACATGTAGCTAGCTAGCTAAACAATGACCCATAATCCCAATCCATAGAGGACTAGCAATACAAACCGATTGTCATAGCTAGCTAAAGTTAACCAAATGGGTTCAATGTTAGCTAGTTAGCTAGCTAACATTAGGCTATAACTAGAAATGTGAAATGGCATAATATCTGAAACTGTAGCTAGACTCTTACCCGTATACATTGATGAACGCTTCACGGCAGACTGCAACCCCTTTCATTAAATAAGATGTCCTGTGTTGTTTCCGTTTTGTTTGTACAGCTTGCTTGGCCGGTTGTGTCAAATCACATTCAAGTCCAGACATTCCACTGATTTCAAAACTCGGTCACCTTCTTCCGTGACAACAACACTGTTGATCACCGTTTCTTCTCCTTCACTGTCATCAGAAGACTCTACAATGTCTTCTTCAATAAAAATGTTTTTACCTAAATCTGGGATTTCCTCATTGTCTGATTCATTTTCAGAGTCAGAGAGTCAGCATGGCACGATGATCCTTCAGAAAGTAGTCACAACTTCTTCCCACTGACCTTTGTCGATAGCACCTGATAACTTCAGGGTACCAATGGTATTGAGCGCAGTAGCAACATATTTGCAGTTCTCCATGGCTAACATTAAATATTTCGAAAAAACTTCAGTAGAAAGGAGTATCTACGCATAATGAGCAGCTCATTTTCTAGATACAAGATGCTACATCGCAGACCAATCTGAAACTCATCTCTCGGCATGTCCTGCCCACTCATTATCTCAGCCAATCATGGCTAGCGGGAAGGTTCCTGACTGTCTGTTTCTGTGGCTAAACCGACTAGGCTCGTAATTTAACAATTTTATTTGTATTTACAGATGGCATACACGTTTGTAATTAAGGCACATGAAATGTTCAAATGGCTCTCCTGTGAAGTCGTGACTTGCGACATACGCCTATTTTCCTGAAAAGGGTGACATATATAGAAAAAAAAGATTTGATGAAACATTGAATATGGCCTTTAGAAACGCATTGAATAACAGATTCATACATGGAAAAACAGATAGTCAATTTTTTTTAACAATTATGTTTTGAAGTGTCTGTCCTATATCTGAGAGATATAAGAAAGCTCTTTTTTATTATTATAATTTTTTTACTGTGGTATACCTTTGACTTGGAAATGCCCCATTCACTTCCATTAATTTGACTGCCCGGTGACAGGTTACCTTCAGACGAGTTCAGTGGGACTTGTGGGGGTCGTAGAGAAAAATGGAGAATGCCATCGTGTTCGTGAAAGTTTAATCTTACCGTAGAGGGGTTTTATTAGTGTGTAGCCCAAACAGTTAGGACGCTACAGACAGAAGTTGGCACATTGCCGGTACCGACTTCAGACGAATCCAGTGACTGTTGTGGGGGTTGTAGAGCATTTGGCTTGCTTATATAGAGCAGCAACTACCTGCTTGCTGAAATGGATGCGAGAGGGAAGTTTGTAAAGTGGCTAGAGCATTTTCACGAGGTGCTGAAACCCCCATTTGGCTTGCTTATAATGTCTTCTTCAATAAAAATAAATGAACAACACTTGCTGAAATGGGTGTGAGAGGGAGAATTTCTGCATATCCGCAGCTATAAACACCTATCACTCTTGTAATGTATTTGGCCTGGTCAGAATCAATTGCGAAGGGCTGCTTGAATGCAGAGAGGAGACAAAGTTGTGTTGTTGTTTCTTTGCATTTCCGTCTTGCTCCGATGGTAGGAATACTGGGGTGATTTCGGCGTAAATGTGTCAACATGTTTGAGGTTTTGGCAGCTGCATAGGCTATTCTCATTGAGCAGTGGCGACATACTGTTGACGTTTTATCCAGAACTCTCTGTCTATCGCCGTTGTAATCTACTGGGAAGCCAAAATATTCCCAAACTGGAGATTTAAATGATGATTGTGAATCCTACCGGTTTATCGACCCCACGACTTGCCATCGTACAGAACTAGTTCCCAGCTTCGCCTCACAAAAGGACAGCTTGAAATGTGCCAATTAATATATTAACTTTGATTACAATGTGCACATAGGCTCTAGCTGTTTTAACGGAATAGCCTGAAATGTTTCCTTCAGCTCAGATTTACTCAACACAGCGTAGAGAATAGTTATTAAAAAATGTTTTATGTATTCATTCGGGTTCACAGTGCGGTCCGAACCGAGGTCCCCATACCAAACGGTACGACACAAATATATGTACCGTTACAGCCCTAATTGTTTAAACAGAAGGATTTTGATGAGGATTTTATTATTATAATGCTAATTAGATTTCCTCAGGGGTGCAGACATCGACTCTAGGGGGCTATTATTTGCCACATGCTCTTACAAAGATTGCAGAACTGACAGTGTTTAAAGAGGTGTCAACCTTTGACAACATAACCATCAACCACTTAAACTGGTACAACACTTCCACTGACGGTTGGCACAAATACTGACATGTTAGACCATGCCCCCAAATGTGCTAATGAGTCCCACCGGTACATTGCTCCCACCTACATTTCAAAGCACAGTGATGATTGTGTCTTATATTCAATATATTGGGTAAATTTTTTACTATTATACTAGATTATCCGCACATGTACCCTAAAAGGAACCGATCAGTACCATGTGAGTTCCTATGTGTAACTTTGAAGGTACCTTATGTGTGCCTTTTACCTTTTCGTATCCCAGGGAACAACACTGTACCCTAAACTTAACCTAATTTTGAGAGTGTGTGGATATACACTGAGTGTAAAAAAGATTTCCATGACACTAACCAGGTTTCCATCCAACCTTTTATGCGAGGAAAGTACATGTCGGAAAAAAAATGTAATGATGGAAACAGAACATTTTTAGGTAAACTTTCCAAATGTCAACAAAACAAAATACGCTAGACAAGGTGGGATCATTTTGTGTCTGTAAAATGAATTATGCGAGAAATGTAGGCGGAAATGCTTTAATGTGCAAATATTGATATAATAACCATCATATCAAAGTAAACTTGATATGTTGTGTTGTCCTCCCACTACGACTTGATGGGAAAGCATGCAGTTTATTAGGCTACAGAATAAATACATTATGATGAACTTCACAGGGTGGTGAAAGTGCAAGGTGATGAGCTTTATGCTCCTTTCCAATAAATATTGAGGGTCTTATTCTGGTGACATGATTATCGATGCTTGGCTGCCGTTTGACAAATAAAAATAATTGTCCATAATAATGATCTCATGTAGGCTATAGGCCTACGTGCACTCTAGCCAACAGTGCGCAGATAGCGCTGTTGGCTAGAGTGCACGTGCCAATACCAGAGAGGGCACACTCGCTATATAATGCATTTTTTTCTGTTGAAAAAAACATCAGTGGAGTTGAAAATGCGATGGAAACCTATTTAACTTGTATTTTTTATTCGTACATGGGAATTTAACCGCAAAAGGTATTTTATGTTCACTACATCATCACGCACAGCCTTTTATCTGCAACAAGTCAATTTGATGGAAACACATCTCTGGAGGGAAAATGAATATTCGCATGAAAATCTGTCGCCAATTGGATGGAAACCTAGCTATAGGCTGACCAGGTGAATCCAGGTGAAAGGTGATCCCTTATTGATGTCACCTATTAAATCCACTTAAATCAGTGTAGATGAAGGGGAGGAGACAGGTTAAAGAATGACTGTTAAGCCTTGAGACAATTGAGACATGGATTGTGTATGTGTGCCGTTAACCACGTTTCCATCCAGTTTTGGAAACTCTGTGTAGCATAAAATAAATGATTAATTAATCAATATACAGTTGAAGTCGGAAGTTTACATACACCTTAGCCAAATACATTTAAACTCAGTTTTTCACAATTCCTGACATTTAATCCTTGAAAACATTCCCTGTCTTAGGTCAGTTAGGATCACCACTTTATTGTAAGAATGGGAAATGTCAGAATAATAGTAGAGAGAATGATTTATTTCAGCTTTTATTTATTTCATCACATTCCCAGTGGGTCAGAAGTTTACATACACTCAATTAGTATTTGGTAGCATTGCCTTTAAATTGTTTAACCTGGGTCAAACGTTACGGGTAGCCTTCCACAAGCTTCCTACAATAAGTTGGGTGAATTTTGGCCCATTCCTCCTGACAGAGCTGGTGTAACTGAGTCAGGTTTGTAGGCCTCCTTGCTCGCACACGCTTTTTCAGTTCTGCCCACACATTTTCTATAGGATTGAGGTCAGGGCTATGTGATGGCCACTCCAATACCTTGACTTTGTTGTCCTTAAGCCATTTTGCCACAACTTTGGAAGTATGCTTGGGGTCATTGTCCATTTGGAAGACCCATTTGCGACCAAGCTTTAACTTCCTGACTGATGTCTTGAGATGTTGCTTCAATATATCCACATAATTTTCCTTCCTCATGATGCCATTTATTTTGTGAAGTGCACCAGTCCCTCCTGCAGCAAAGCACCCCCACAGCAAGATGCTGACAGCCCCGTGCTTCTCGGTTGTCCCGTGTAGCTCAGTTGGTAGAGCATGGCGCTTGCAACGCCAGGGTTGTGGGTTCGATTCCCACGGGGGGCCAGTATGAAAAAAAAAAAAAAAACTGTAGGTCGCTCTGAATAAGAGCGTCTGCTAAATGACTAAAATGTAAAAATGTGTTTGTCGGCATGCAAGCAACCCACTTTTCCTCCAAACATAACGATGGTCATTATGACCAAACAGTTCTATTTTTCTTTCATCAGACCAGAGGACATTTCTCCAAAAAGTAAGATCTTTGTCCCCATGTGCAGTTGCAAACCGTAGTCTGGCTTTCTTATGGCGGTTTTGGAGCAGTGGCTTCTTCCTTGCTGAGCGGCCTTTCAGGTTATGTCGATATAGGACTCGTTTTACTGTGGATATAGATACTTTTGTACCTGTTTCCTCCAGCATCTTCACAAGGTCCTTTGCTGTTGTTCTGGGATTGATTTGCACTTTTTGCACCAAAGTACGTTCATCTCTAGGAGACAGAACGCGTCTCCTTCCTGAGCGGTATGACGGCTGCGTGGTCCCATGGTGTTTATGCTTGCATACTATTGTTTGTACAGATGAACGTGGTACCTTCAGGCGTTTGGAAATTACTCCCAAGGATGAACCAGACTTGTGGAGGTCTACCATTTTTTTTCTGAGGCCTTGGCTGATTTCTTTTGATTTTCCCATGATGTCAAGCAAAGAGGCACTGAGTTTGAAGGTAGGCCTTGAAATACATCCACAGGTACACCTCCAATTGACTCAAATGATGTCAATTAGCCTATCAGAAGCTTCTAAAGCCATGACATCATTTTCCAAGCTGTTTAAAGGCACAGTCAACTTAGTGTATGTAAACTTCTGACCCACTGGAATTGTGATACAGTGAATTATAAGTGAAATAATCTGTCTCTAAACAATTGTTGGAAAATGTACTAGTACATGTCCTAACCGACTTGCCAAAACTATAGTTTGTTAACAAAAAAATTGTGGAGTGGTTCAAAAGTCGAGTTTTAATGACTCCAACCTAAGTGTGTGTAAACTTCCGACTTCAACTGTACATGCAAAAACACAGCTATTGAAATATGTAGGTTTTCACTCCAACCCTAATCTAACACACCTGATTCTAATAATTAGCTGGTTGATAAACTGAACCAGGTTAGTTACAACTGGGGTTGGCATGAAAACCTACAGGAGGGTAGCTCTCCAGTAACAGGGTTGGAGACCCCTGAGCTGGAGCAAAGATAAATAACATAGGCCTACATTTTTCTAAACTAATCCAATCTGTTAGTTGGTCTTATTGCACCCATTACTGGAATGGTTGTTCCAGTTGATTAATCTTTCTAACCCTGGCAGTCATTCTGAATGCAGATTGTGGATGAATAAAAGTACATAGCCTACATCTGTGAAAAACGTTGTGTCATCATGGCCAACATGACGCTGTGAGCTGATTCACAAGGCAACTTTAAGACCTTTAATGGACAATGATTTTCTATTTCTATGTCCCACCAAAAATATGTGACTCAACTACTGTAACTCTGAACTTACTATTTTTGAGATGTAGGTTTGAGTTTGTCATCCACAGTGACTAAGCACTAAACAAATACAGTAGCATATAATAGACTATAGAACAGTAGGCCTACTACCTGGAGATGTCTCAGATACAGGAGTTGACAATGAGGATGTCAAGTTTGAGGACGGTGTGGAAGTCAGCCAGAATCTCTGTGTGCTTCCTTTTGAAACATGACTTCAACAGCATCACAGGAAGCATAATCTTTCAGATGTTATGAGAAACACATTCTAGGAAATTGGTTTGGATGTAAAGAAATGCATGTGATGTGTGTTCAACAACCTTTTCAAATGTCAATCACACATGAACAATCTGCTGCACAGTAACGTAACATACTCACCTGAGCCACCAAGGATGACGAAAAAGGTTGTTGTGCAGGATTTGGCTGACTTGTTTCTGCGTCACATATCTCATTGTCGAGATAGTTCAATTGATAGATAGAGGAAAAAGCTAGCAGTTGTCTCGGAGTTAGCTCAGTCGACTTTTTGATGTAGCTAGCTAACGTTATCCCATTTCTTATGCTAGATCGCTGACTAGGTTTTGTTTAGATAGCATGCATTGGTTGCTCTTACTGCTGAATTGGTTTCATAATTATGTCCAATTCTATTGTGTGCATTATTAGGCAATTATTCACCTTTAAACAATTACTTTGTTGCAATGAAACGCGACAATTTGAAAATATTCAGTGTCTACCAAGCTACTGTCCACCAACTAACGTACCCCTGAAAGTACCTGATTATGCCACTAGAGGGCACAGGGACAATGCAAATAGTATGGGTAGCCATGATTAGCTGTTCAGGAGTCTTATGGCTTGGGGGTCGAAGCTGTTAAGAAGCCTTTTGGACCTAGACTTGGCGCTCCGGCCCATTTTGGCCACTTCTGGGGAGGATGTGGTTAAACATAACCAGACTAGCCACCAAAACACCATGAATATGGTCATGACTTTTATGCAATACAGTAGTTCAGTTAATGAAGCACAGTAAAATAAAACAAGCTGTTATGTCAAAAGGAATAACCTGGAGATGCAGGTGCTGTCCATTGGAGGTCATTGTTGTCCAAAAATAGTGGAGTGGGAGATCTTGGACAAAGCCCTTCTCTATCCAGCCTGAGGCTACAGCAAACTAAAAAGCACACTTTAATATTTAACAGGATTTTATTTTGTTTCCTCTGCACTCTTTCAATTATAATGAAAGGAAAGAATGTTGCTTGTTTCCTGAGTCATGCTTTTCTACAGTTCTCTACAAGGCCACTTGTTTAAGCTTATCTAAGCTTGCAAAGAATTTCCCCTCTTTTCATGACAGAATGTCTCTTTTGTGTATTGGAAATTAGGCAATCTATTGATATAACAATCTAATGATTAAAGATTTGATACTGTACTTTAGAAAAGACTACGGCATTGGGTAAGGCATTGAGGATTGTGTGTGATGGGTCCAGATCTGAAGCTCTATGTGTATGTGTAACAACTTGGCTGTGTCAAGTCCTCCGTGTTGAATAAAAAGTCAAAGCCGAGGAGAGGGTGATGCCTTTGGAGTGTCAAGTCCCATAGCTTCAGCTGTCCTGGCCATGACTTGACAGTTTTTATAAATATGGATGGGAGAAACGTATGAATAATATATTTCAATATATATGTAGATTTCAACCTAGAAAACACAGAGGAAGAAGAAGTACACAAGTCAGTTTTGTAAAAAGGTGAGTTTTTTTATGTAACAATTCCCCTCAAAAATGACACACAGCAAGAGACATTCAAATCAAATTGCAATGATCAACATGCCTCAAAAGTACTCTTTGGCACATAACACAAACCATTAATTTTTTAAGATGTAAACAGACATCTAAACAACAATAATAATAAAAATGCTAGCTAGTCCTATAAACGGATTGACAATAAAAACAAACAAACAATAAAAATCAAGGTTTTGGCAATGTGACCACTACCAGCAATACCACATCTCAGTCTGCACGGTTTTCCATACGTGCAAAACCGCGTCGTCTTTCATCGTTGTCACGAGACAGGGTGAGGTCATTCAGGTCACGATTTTCAAGTCAGGCGACAGGACCCTCTGGAGGGAGAACGACCAAGTTCACTCCAGTACCCCCTCCTCTTGCTTCCCTCTCCACCCTCCATCAGCCTCTGCCTCGTCCCCTATGACTGTTGGACAGCGTCTGCCTTGTACCAGCCCTCCAACCGGGTCTTTATAGTGCAAATAGACTAACTGCTTGCTGCTGACTGCCGGCACCTGATAGACTCCCAGGGTCATTTTCGGAAAGGCAACGAGACTGTATTTGGTTTCGCTCCTGGGACCGGTCTGAGAGGGGGAATGAAAAGCAAACGAAGAAAAGAAAAGAAAGAAACAGTTGCTTTTAACACAGTGCGTAGACAGAGTCTTGTTGTGTTGAGGCTTGTAAAGCATTTTATATAGTTCTCCTTCTTTTTGTCACCACAGTCCCCGAAATAAAAAGCACAGTGCAGAGAGGGGCGATGATTTGAAACACTAATCAATGGAGACTTTTTAGAATTTAGGAGTGACTCGAGGACAGGGTGAGATGTTGAGAGAGATGTTTGTTTTATACTCCTGGCCCCCAGTCTTCAGAAAGAAAGAACAACCCATTAACCCCAACAACAATCACTCTAGGGTTTGTGAGAAGCTTTAAACACAGCAGATAACAAAAGCCAATAAAGGCACATGGCTAGTTGCCAGCTTGGCTTCTAAAATAAATAGAGTGCAGACCTCAGATTCCGAGCATAACAGTGAAATAAAGTGAGAATTGATTGTTTGACGAAACGGGCAGAAGCAGCGAGAGATCTGTGCTTGACAATGTGAGCTGTGGCTTATAAAGTTCTTTTTTATTTTCTTCCTGGTTCTAAAGCTCATGCTCACACACACACACACACACACAGACACAGACACACACACACACACACACAGACACAGACACACAGACACAGTCCTTCCCTGCAAGCTATGACAACTTTGCTGCCGGAGTTCAAAACAGCGTGAGATGGAGAGATACAGGAATCAGGGGAGGTAATTCTTTTCGGGAAATAGTAAAATGGTGACTCAAGGGGGGTTTGTTGGAGTTTTACTGGAAAAAGCAGATTAACAATGTTAACAATGGCTGTTTTATGAGCAAGGACTTCTTGGAGTGGCTATTTTAGATTTTATCAGGGAGACTAATAATACGTCCAGTTGATGCCAAGGCATGAACATTGGAGAGTTATTTATAGCTAAAAACAACAGTGTATTTTTTGTAATCTATGGCACTGCTCACTTGTTGCCACTCACTTTGGAAAACAGCTATTAACCGCACACAAAGCCAGCAGTCTCTATGATGGGTTATATATGACAAAAACATTGTTTGAAATGTGTTCTGTCCATGTACATGTAGCTAAGTGATATAATCTTTGCTTTTGCAATGTATGCCTATGGCCATACCCACACAAGTAAATCATAAGTCATCACATTGTGTGTGTGGGTGTGTGCGTGTGTGCATGCCTGCATATGTGTGGACCCACCTGAGTGCTTTGAGAGGGGGGATGACAGACACCTTGCCCACTGGTTTGGGGCCGATTGCAGGGGGCATCATCACCAGCAGCCCATTTGAGGGTTTGGGAGGAACTGCCGTCGCTGGGCTCATTTGTAACACCCCCCCTCGGACAGGGCTGAGGGGGAGGGGCCTCTGAGGAGGAGAGGGGGAGTGTCTGGGCTGCAGCTTTGACACCAACTGAGAAAGAGAGAGAGAAGGGACACGGAGAGAGCGGGGAATAGACAGAAACAGAGCGAGAGCCATATTAGAGACCCATATTTCCCTCAGATTACAGCGATCCACAAAGAATTCGAAAACAAACCCAATTTTGATAAACTCCCTTATCTACTGGGTGAAAAAACACAGTGTGCCATCACAGCTGCAAGATTTGTGACCTGCTGCCACAAGAAAAGGTCAACCAGTGAAGAACAAACACAATTGTAAATACAACCCATGTTTATTTATTTTCCCATTTGTACTTTAACTATTTGCATATTGTTACAACACTATATATATATATATATATATATATATATATATATATATATATATATATATATATATATATATATATATATATATACACACACACACATAATATGACATTTGAAATGTCTTTATTCTTTTGGAACTTCTGAGTGTAATGTTTACTGTTAATATTTATTGTTTATTTCACTTTTGTTTACTATCTACTTCACTTGCTTTGGCAATGTTAACATACGTTTCCCATGCCAATAAATCCCTTAAATTGAAATTGAATTGAATTGAGAGAGAGAAAATGGATGAAGAGAGAAAGGAGAGAGAAAAAAAATGGAAACGGTGAAACAGGCAAAAGGGGAAAGAGAGGGAGAGAAGACGTAGGCCTTAGAATGTGATCAAAGCCATAATAAAGCACTTCACCATGTCACACACTCCTAATGCACTACAAATGATATTAGGAATACAGCAGGAGGGGTATATGCAAATAGGCCCTCCACTACTGTCGACTGGATTCACCCAGTCTTATCACACAACTCAAGCAGTTTTTAATCCGGTGGTTGGCAGGCTTTGTCTGACTTCGTGGTGTGTTATTTCATTACAGTGTACCTCTCTACCTCCACTCTTAGATGCTTATCAAAAAACAACCGCAGATAAATTAATGTTGTGCAAACACAGAGCAATATTAAATTCGAAGCCAATGGCATTTTCAAAGGCTTTTACAGCTTACAGGCAGAGATGGGGGTAATTTGGAGGAAATCGATGGAAAACAATCAGATAAAAACTAAAACATGCTGTTTCATCTGTTGCTATTTCATCTATTTTCTCGGTCCAACTACATCTTTTTTAGTAAAAACAGACACAGGATGATTTTTTTAAACAAAGACATTTTCTCAATGAATGAACGAAAGGAATAATATTAAAAACTGAAAAACTTACCAGTGGTGATCGTGTTGGGTTGAGGGGCAGCGGTTTCTTTGGCGGGGTGAGTTTCTGAGGGGGGGTGGGTGATTTGGACGGGGCCCCGGGCGGCTTGCTGACAGGTAAAGGCGGGCGGACCACCTTGAAGCTCTGTAGCGTGTTATGCGGCGAGGGGGCGGGACTTAGGGGACGCACAATGTTGACTGGCTGGGTGCCGTTGGTGGTGGGGCCTGGCCTGAGAGGCAGCACCTCTTTGCTGGTGTGAGGGAGCTGTAGGGCGAGAAAAGACAATGGTTAGAGAATAATATAAAGAACATTTTAGGATTATGTCATTCAAATTGTATGAAAAGTATGTTGAAAAACGAATAAAAAAGTATTACGAAAAAGGAAGGGAAGGAGACAGTTAGCAGACAGAGAAGAGAGGGCGACATGGGAGGCAGACAGTGACAGTTGCTATCACAGAAAGTTGACACAGGCAGAGCCACAGTTGTAAATGTGGCAATTTAAAGCAAGGCTAGCTAGACTTTAGTTTAATGTATGTAGTTCTCAGAAACACAGAGACAAACATTCCCAGCATATAGAGACTCATAGGTCAACTTAGATTTAACTCCCCTCCCCTTTAACACTCACCCCCTTGTGACTGTTTCCTTTGTTCGCCAGCCCCACCACCTTCAAATGAAACGCTGGGTTGAGGCGTCCGTTCTTACCCTTCTCCATAGAGCCTTCAAGTCTGGGGAAAGAGGAGGATTAATAAAAAAATGAAGGGGTGTTCGAGGCAATCGAATAGACGGCTGTATTTCTGAAGGCTGTGCTGGCGTTTCAATCCGACGTTGATTTGAGTGTCCCCAGGTGTGGGGGATTGGGCTGGCAAACATTAGGCTGTGTGTGTGTGTGTGTGTGTGTGTGTGTGTGTGTGTGTGTATGTGCCCCAGATGGCACAGTCTGTCCCCATCAAGTATTCTCAGGGAGCTTGAGGCGAGGAGCAGGTCAAGGGCAGGTAGGAATGTTTTAATTTAATGTCTGGCAAGGAACTTCTAAAGAACCTCATAGGTTACATTTTTATGCTTTTGGCTAATCCACAACAGCAAGAATGTATGGAAGCGTACGCACACACACACGCACGCACGCACGCACACGAAAATACATCAAAACACAGATTTCTCCCTAATCAACCACACACAGTATACCGATATTGAGATGTAAACGAACCCAAACTATTGGCTACAAAAAAAAATGCAGGTCTCCGCTAAAGAGCCTTTTAATCATCTATCAAGAAGTTCCATTTTCCGTATCGTTAAATATTCATTCAGAAGACTCCTTTACACAGTTCCTCCTCACAGTTCTGGGGGATTTCAACCTCCCTACGTCTACATTTGACTAATTTCTCTCTGCCTCCTTCTTTCCACTCCTCTCCTCTTTTGACCTCACCCTCTCACCGTCCCCCCCTTACTCACAAGGCAGGCAATACGCTTGACCTCATCTTTACTAGATGCTGTTGTTCTACTAATCTCACTGCAACTACCCTCCAAGTCTCCGACCACAACTTTGTATCCTTTTCTCTCTCCCTCTCCTCCAGCACTACTCACTCTGCCCCTACACAGATGGTAATGCGCCGTCGCAACCTTCGCTCTCTCTCTCCCGCTACTCTCTCCTCTTCCATCCTATCATCTCTTCCCTCTGCTCAATCCTTCTCCCTCCAATCTCCTGATTCTGCCTCCTCAACCCTCCTCTCCTCCCTTTCTGCATCCTTTGACTCTCTATGTCCCCTATCCTCCCGGCCGGCTCGGTCCTCCCCTCCAGCTCCGTGGCTTGATGACTCATTGCGAGCTCACAGAACAGAGCTCCGGGCAGCTGAGCGGAAATGGAAGAAAACTAGACTCCCTGCGGACCTGGCATCTTTTCACTCCCTCCTCTCTACATTTTCTTCATCTGTTTCTGCTGCTAAGGCCACTTTCTACCACTCTAAATTCCAAGCATCTGCCTCTAACCCTAGGAAGCTCTTTGCCACATTCTCCTCCCTGCTGAATCCCCCCCCCTCTGTGGATGACTTCGTCAACCATTTTGAAAAGAAGGTTGACGACATCCGATCCTCGTTTGTTAAGTCAAATGACACTGCTGGTCCTGCTCACACTGCCCTACCCTATGCTTTGACTTCTTTCTCCCCTCTCTCTCCAGATAAAATCTTGCGACTTGTGACGGCAGGCCGCCCAACAACCTGCCCGCTTGACCCTATCCCCTCCTCTCTTCTCCAGACCATCTCCGGTGACCTTCTCCCTTACCTCACCTCGCTGATCAACTCATCCTTGACCTCTGGCTATGTCCCTTCTGTCTTCAAGAGAGCGAGAGTTGCACCCCTTCTCAAAAAACCAACACTCGATCTCTCTGATGTCAACAACTACAGACCAGTATCCCTTCTTTCTTTTCTCTCCAAAACTATTGAGCGTGCCGTCTTTAGCCAACTCTCTTGCTATCTCTCTCAGAATGACCTTCTTGATCCAAACCAGTCAGGTTTCAAGACTGGTCATTCAACTGAGACTGCTCTTCTCTGTGTCACGGAGGCTCTCCGCACTGCTAAAGCTAACTCTCTCTCCTCTGCTCTTGTCCTTCTAGACTTGTCTGCTGCCTTTGATACTGTGAACCATCAGATCCTCCTCTCCACCCTCTCCGAGCTGGGCATCTCCGGCGCGGCTCACTCTTGGATTGCGTCCTACCTGACCGGTCGCTCCTACCAAGTGGCGTGGCAAGAAGCTGTCTCCGCACCACGTGCTCTCACCACTGGTGTCCCCCAGGGCTCAGTTCTAGGCCCTCTCCTATTCTCTCTATACACCAAGTCACTTGGCTCTGTCATATCCTCACATGGCCTCTCCTATCATTGCTACGCTGACGACACACAACTAATCTTCTCCTTTCCCCCTTCTGATAACCAGGTGGCGAATCGCATCTCTGCATGTCTGGCAGACATATCAGTATGGATGACGGATCACCACCTCAAGCTGAACCTTGACAAGACGGAGCTGCTCTTCCTCCCGGGGAAGGACTGCCTGTTCCATGATCTCGCCATCGCGGTTGACAACTCCATTGTGTCCTCCTCCCAGAGTGCGAAGAGCCTTGGCGTGACCCTGGACAACACCCTGTCGTTCTCCGCTAACATCAAGGCGGTGACCCGATCCTGTAGGTTCATGCTCTACAACATTCGGAGAGTACGACCCTGCCTTACACAGGAAGCGGCACAGGTCCTAATCCAGGCACTTGTCATCTCCCGTCTGGATTACTGCAACTCGCTGTTGGCTGGGCTCCCTGCCTGTGCCATTAAACCCCTAAAACTCATCCAGAATGCCGCAGCCCGTCTGGTGTTCAACCTTCCCAAGTTCTCTCACGTCACCCCGCTCCTCCGCACACTCCACTGGCTTCCAGTTGAAGCTCGCATCTGCTACAAGACCATGGTGCTTGCCTACAGAGCTGTGAGGGGAACGGCACCTCTGTACCTTCAGGCTCTGATCAGTCCCTACACCCAAAAGAGGGCACTGCGTTCATCCACCTCTGGCCTGCTGGCTCCCCTACCTCTGCGGAAGCATAGTTCCCGCTCAGCCCAGTCAAAACTGTTCACTGCTCTGGCACCCCAATGGTGGAACAAGCTCCCTCACGACGCCAGGACAGCGGAGTCACTCACCACCTTCCGGAGACATTTGAAACCCCACCTCTTTAAGGAATACCTGGGATAGGATAAAGTAATCCTTCTACCCCCCCCCCCCCCCCTTACTCCACCCCCCCCCCCATTTTTTTTTTAAACAATAAAAAAGAAATATATATATATATATATATATATATATATATACAAAAATATATATATATACATTGTAAAGTGGTTATCCCACTGGCTATAAGGTGAATGCACCTATTTGTAAGTCGCTCTGGATAAGAGCGTCTGCTAAATGACGTAAATGTAAATGAAAAATGTAAATATCTCCTCTCTTTAATATAACCAGACCCCTTTTCCAGTCCAATACAACACACACACACACACACACACACACTGAACAAAAATATAAACACAACATGCAACAATTTCAACGATTTTACTGAGTTACAGTTAATATAAGGAAATCAGTCAATTTAAATAAATAAATTAGGCCCTAACCTATGGATTTCACATTAATGGGCAGGGGCGGAGCCAGGCCCAGCCAGTCAGAATGAATTTTTCCCCACAAAAGGGCTTTATTACAGACATAAATACTCCTCAGTTTCATCAGCTGTCCGGGTGTCTGGTCTCAGATGATCCCGCAGTTGAAGAAGCCGGATGTGGAAGTCCTGGGCTGGCATGGTTACAAGTGGTCTGCGGTTGTGAGGCCGGTTGTAAGGCCGGTTCCACATACTGCCAAATTCTCTTAAACAACGTTGGTAGAGAAATTAACATTCAATGCTCTGGCAACAGCTCTGGTGGACATTCCTGCAGTCAGCATGCCAATTACACGCTCCCTCAAAACTTGAGACATCTTTGTTGTGTGAAAAAATTGTTTAATCATCTTCTTGATATGCCACACCTGTCAGGTGGTTATCTTGGCAAAGGAGAAATACTCACTAACAGGCATGTAAACAGATTTGTGCACAACATTTCACAGAAATAAGCTTTTTGTGCGTATGAAACATTTCTGGGATCTTTTATTTCAGCTCATGAAACCAACACTTTACATGTTGCAAATAGGTGCAGTGAAATGTCTTGTTTGTGGTCCTCTGTAGCTCAATTGGTAGAGCATGGCGCTTGTAACGCCAGGGTAGTGGGTTCGATCCCCGGGACCACCCATACGTAAAAATGTATGCACACTTGACTGTAAGTCGCTTTGGATAAAAGCGTCTGCTAAATGGCATATTATATTATTATTATTATTATTGTTTTACAGGGTCATCCATAGTAGTACAGCGACCCTTGAGCAAATTAGGGTTAAGTGCTTTGCTCAAGGACACCGACTTTTTTCACCTTGTCGGCTCGGGTATACGAACCCCAATGCGCTATCCGCTAGGCTACCTGCCGCCCAATGATTAACCTATTTCTCTGTACATTCAGAACGTGATGAGCTTTATTTCCAGGGGCATCATGGCAGAATACCTCCCTCTCTCAGTCTGGACTTCATCCAACAGCCAGGCATTATGATGACTCTGTGTCTTTATTGCTCTTCTACTCGAAGAGGGGGAACATACTAGACTTTATGGCGGATAGTACATTTGTTTGCCTCTATAAAGGTGTTCTGATGGTGTAGAAAGTGCAGAGCGGGCAGATTGCAGTCAGAGGATGACGTGTGTAGTAGTAAATCACAGCAACAAACCCATCCAGCATCCTAGTGTTATCACTCTCTGAGTAATTAGATGATTCTGGAGTTCAATCAATTGTCGAAACAAACCCTCTTGCACAGGGTGCCATTTGCTTATGTATCTATATAGGTCTTATGAAGGCTTCATTAAGTCTTAACCTGTTTAACTCTGAGCAACTGTTTTGGTTAAGTGGTACCCACTCTGTCAATTTTGGTCAGAAAATAATAAGTGACATATCATTCGAAAATCTACAGCACTTGTCTTTTTGGAAATCAAACTCAAATCTTACTGCTGGCAATATCATAAGAATGCTCCATATGCGCTGTTGATATATGTCACCTGTTTACAATGGGAAAAGTGAATGGGAAAATAAGTTTGAAGTTTCCTCGTCTCTCTGTGTGTTATAAAAAAAAAAAAAAAGATTCATAACTTGAAAGCCACAATCGCTAGGGTCATTTTAAGATTTTAAGCCCGATATGGCGACTGGAGTATGGGCAAGTGGGTGTGTCGAAAGGAAAGTATTGGGCATGTGGAAAGGAGTGGGTGTGTGGAAAGGAATGGGTGTAGAAAGCACTCTGCTATTGGTTAGACGGTTATGATTGGGCAGTGTTTTTTTCCTTTCGTTTCTTACCATGCAACTACCATACATTGAGCTACCGTACCGCACGAGTTTGTATTTCTGTTTTGAAGCCAGAGGATGAGTCTGAGTTGTATTTCACTGTTAGTTTTACACAAATAATTGTACATTTTCAGTTATAAAACTGACGATTGTTTATTTACAAATCTGCCCAATTAGCTGATTCGCTTTTCATACACCCACTCCTTTTGACGCTCCCACTCGCCCATGCTCTGGTCGCCATATTGGGCTGCAGCTATCCATATAGCTATCCATCCTTGGCTCATTAACCTAACGGACTCATCTGGTTTCAAGTGTCCAGGACACGTCATGTGATCTTCTACTGCTATGTAGTGGACGAACTGGGAATCAGACAGGAAATCGAATTACATCAGTGGAAAGCTGGCGACATCTTTCTCCTCATTTGTATATAATTCCTGTAAAACAAAAAATTAAGGCATGGCACGTTGCACAAGCCCTGCGCCATACGAAAAACGAAACATACATTTTTGCTATTCTTTGCCTGCTCTGTAATAGTCACTTTGTTGCTGTATCAGAATCCCACATTTCTTACCTTTCTAAAAGTACTAAGGATGTGTTTGTAGGACTTATAGTTTTTGAAATTAAACAATAACAAAGTGGCTCTCTGCCCCTGTTGTTTCTGTAAAAACAGGGGCGGGGATGGAGAAATGTAACCACAAGGACTGACCATCCATGATATCAAAATTATAGTTTTAACTATGTTTTGAGACTATTTAGGTGTTTATGTACATTTACTTTGTTTAAAAACATTGGCGTAAAACAAGTTTGTATTTTGGGTTCTAATGGGGTACGACAGTTAAACTAATCTCATGAGGCATTTATAAGTTATATTCTTCAAGAATCAATGGGTACATATCTTTAATTTATACATTCAAAAATGGATGTAGCAACTGCATATTGCCCCTTTTTTTGTAGTTATTAAGGATCCCCATTGGCTGCTGCCAAGGCAGCAGCTACTCTTCCTGAGGTTCAGCAACATTAATGCAGTTATATACAATTAAAAATATTACATGACATTACATTTCATAACACTTTTCACAACACATTAAGTGTGTGCCCTCAGACCACTACTCTACTACCACATATCTACAATACAAAATCCATGTGTACATGTGTGTAGAGTGCATGTGTTAGCATATGTATGCGTGTGTCTGTGCCTGTGTGTGTGTCTCTTCACAGTCACCGCTGTTCTGTAAGGTGTATTTTTATCTGTTTTTAAAATCTGACTACTGCTCGCATCAGTTACAGTGAGGGAAAAAAGTATTTGTTCCCCTGCTGATTTTGTACGTTTGCCCACTGACAAAGAAATTATCAGTCTACAATTTTAATGGTAGGTTTATTTGAAGTCTGAGACAGAATAACAACAACAAAATCCAGAAAAACGCATGTCAGAAATGTTATAAATTGATTTGCATTTTAATGAGGGAAATAAGTATTTGACCCCCTCTCAATCAGAAAGATTTCTGCCTCCCAGGTGTCTTTTATACAGGTAACGAGCTGAGATTAGGAGCACACTCTTAAAGGGAGTGCTCCTAATCTCAGCTTGTTACCTGTATAAAAGACACCTGACCACAGATGCAATCAATCAATCAGATTCCAAACTCTCCACCATGGCCAAGACCAAAGAGCTCTCCAAGGATGTCAGGGACAAGATTGTAGACCTACACAAGGCTGGAATGGGCTACAAGACCATCGCCAAGCAGCTTGGTGAGAAGGTGACAACAATTGGTGCGATTATTCGCAAATGGAAGAAACACAAAAGAACTGTCAAGCTCCCTCTGCCTGGGACTCCATGCAAGATCTCACCTCGTGGAGTTGCAATGATCATGAGAACGGTGAGGAATCAGGCCAGAACTACACGGGAGGATCTTGTCAATGATCTCAAGGCAGCTGGTACCATAGTCACCAAGAAAACAATTGCTAACACACTACGCCGTGAAGGACTGAAATCCTGCAGCACCCGCAAGGTCCCCCTGCACAAGAAAGCACATTTACAGGCCCGTCTGAAGTTTGCCAATGAACATCTGAATGATTCAGAGGAGAACTGGGTGAAAGTGTTGTGGTCAGATAAGACCAAAATCGAGCTCTTTGGCATCAACTCAACTCGCCGTGTTTGGAGGAGGAGTCTTTCTGGATTTTTGTTGTTGTTATTCTGTCTCTCACTGTTCAAATAAACCTACCATTAAAATTATAGACTGATCATTTCTTTGTCAGTGGGCAAACGTACAAAATCAGCAGGGGATCAAATAGTTTTTTCCCTCACTGTATCTGATGCGAAATAGAGTTCCATGTAGCTATGGCTCTATGTAGTACTGTGCGCCTCCCATAGTCTATTCTGGACTTGGGGATTGTGAGGAGACCTCTGGTAGCATGTTATGTGAGGTATGCATCGGTGCATTCAAAATGTCAATACTTCTTACAAAAACAAGTAGTGATGAAGTTAATCTCTCCTCTACTTTGAGCCATGAGAGATTGACATGCATATTATTAATGTTAGCTCTGTGTATATTTAAGGGCCAGCCGTGCTGCCCTGTTCTGAGTCAATTGTAATTTTCCTAAGTCCCGCTTTGTGGCACCTGACCACATGACTGGACAGTAGTCCAGGTGCGACAAAACTGTGGCCTGTAGGACATGTCTTGTTGATAGTGTTGTTAAGAAGGCAGAGCAGCGCTTTATTATGGACAGACTTCTCCCCATTTTAGCTACAGTTGCATCAACATGTTTTGACCAAGACAGTTTACAATCCAGGGTTACTCCAAGCAGTTTAGTCACCTTAACTTGCTTAATTCCCACATTATTCATTACAAGATTTAGTTGAGGTTTAGGGTTTAGTGAATGATTTGTCCCAAATACAATGCTTTTAGTTTTTGAAATATTTAGGAATAACTTATTTCTTGCCACCAATTCTGTAACTGACTGCAGCTCTTTTTTAAGTGTTGCTGTGATTTTCACTCGCTGTAGTAGCTGACGTGTATAGTGTTTAGTCATCAGCATACACAGACACACTGGTTTACTCAAAGCCACTAGCAGGTCATTAGTAAAGATTGAAAAAAGTAAGGAGCCTAGACAGCTGCCCTGGGAAAGGCCTGATTCTACCTGGATTATGTTGATGAGGCTTCCATTCAAGAACGCCCTCTGTGTTCTGTTAGACAGCTAACTCTTTATCCACAATATAGCATGGGGGTGTTTTTCCATCAGCAGACTATGATCGATAATGTCAAAAGCCACACTGAAGTCTAACAAAACAGCTCCCACAATCTTTTTTTCATACACTTCTCTCAGCCAATCATCAGTCATTTGTGTGTGCATGTTGAATGCCCTTCCCTATCAACGTGCTGAAAGTCTGTTGTCAATTTGTTTACTGTAAAATGTATCTGGTCATACACCATTTTTACAAACATTTACAAAGGGGGTTTTACTATTCTTGGATAGCAGAATGACTTTTGCTTCCCTCCAGGCCTGAGGGCACACACTTTCTTGTAGGCTTAGATTGAAGATATGGCAAAAAGGAGTGGCAATATCGTACACTATTATACTCAGTCATTTTCCATCCAAGTTGTCAGACTCAGGTGGCTTTTCATTGTTGATAGACCATTTTTTCACCTCTTCCACACTCACTTTACGAAATTCAAAATTACAATGCTTGTCTTTCATAATTTGGTCAGTTATACTTGGATGTGTAGGGTCGGCTTTTGTTGCTGGCATGTCATGCTTAAGTTTGCTGATCTTGCCAATGAAAAAACATTAAAGTTCTTGGCAATATCAATGGGTTTTGTGATGAATGAGCCATCTGATTCAATGAATGATGGAGCTGAGTTTACCTTTTTGCCCAAAATTTAAACAGCTTTTTACTATCATTTTTTATATAATTCATCTTTGTTTCATAGTATAGTTTCTTCTTTTTTTTATTCAGTTTAGTCACATGATTTCTCAATTTGCAGTACGTTTGCCAATCAGTTGTGCAGCCAGACTTATTTGCCATTCCTTTTGCCTCATCCCTCTCAACCATAAAATGTTTCAATTCCTCATCAATCCATGGGGATTTAACCGTTTTTACAGTCATTTTCTTAATGGGTGCATGCTTATTAGTAACTGAAATAAGCAATTTCATAAATGTGTCAAGTGCAGAGTTTGGTTGCTCTTCATTACACACCACAGACCAGCAAATATTCTTTACATCATCAACATAGGAATCACTACAAAACTTATTGTATGACCTTTTATACACTGTATTAGGCCCAGCCTTTGGAACTTTGGTTTTCCTAGATATGGCTACTATATTGTGATCACTACACCTGATGGATTTGGATACTATTTTAAAGCAGATTTCTGCAGCACTAGTAAAGATCTGATCAATATATGTGGATGATTTTATTCCTGTGCTGTTTGTAAATACCCTGGTAGGTTGACTGATAACCTGAACCAGGTTGCGGGCACTGGTTACAGTTCGAATCTTTTTCTTGAATGGGCAGCTTGATGAAAGTCAGTCAATATTCCCACGGGGGGCCAGTAGGAAAATGTATGCACTCACTAATTGGAAGTCACTCTCGATAAGAGCGTCTGCTAAATTACTAAAATGTCAAAAATATTTAGGTCACCCAGAAAATATACCTCTCTGTTGATATCACATACATTATCAAGCATTTCACACATATTATCCAGATACTGACTGTTAGCACTTGGTGGTCTATAGCACCTTCCCACAAGAATGGGCTTTAGATGAGGCAGATGAACCTCTAGCCATATTACTTCAACAGTATTTAACATGAGATCCTCTCTAAGCTTTAAAGTGTGACCAAACCAGCTAGCCTACATACTCAATTTTCTCCAACACACTAACCTTTATGAAGGCTTAATTAAGCCTTATAGAGGAGCGGCTAGTGGCAGCTAGATACCTGTTAGCCTTGTTGTTCTTCTCTCTCTGGGACAGCCACTTGTGGTAGTAGGAGCTCTTGATCTTGTAGCAGTAGAATGCGATGAGGATCCCAGGTAGTAGCACCAGGAAGGCAAAGAGAAGGCCTACCACCAACCCCAGCTGACCTTGAGCACAAAGAGATAATACCATTTTTTACACTTTTATAGAAACCTGTACAACCAGCCTTAGATGTAGTGGGCAGAAGGCTTAAACTGGACCAGAAACACAAAGGCTGTGCTAATCTTACACTCTTAGCACTTTACTGTAAATCAGAGGGTATGAGAAGGTTGATAGGGAGGGATTGTGTGTGTGTGTGCGTGCATGTGCGCATGTTTGTGTGTGTATGAAGGTCAACTCACTGTCGTACTGGACAGGCCCACTGTCCACGCTGCCCCCCAGGCCAGGCTTCTCACAGAAGGGAGGCGCCCACCCTCGGTTACAGTGACAGTTGCCATTGCTGTTGCACACCTGTGGATAACATGCGCGAACACACACAGTGTGGCAAACGCACACAAACACACACAAACAGTGTGTTACCGTAAATGATCTTCCTCCTTGACTGTCATGATGATCTTACGTGTCTGGAGAAGGGCCAAGTGAATTTAGCATGCTAATTGTTTGTTTACTAGCAAACAGGAGGTGATGAACAAACTCCATGACTTTGAATGAAAGGGTTATAGTCTTTGTGCCAATTCAGCTTGTTTGATATTCATATCAAAACCCTTTCTGGAGATTAACATTTTCCACTTGATTACTATCATTTCCTGCTGCTAAATGATGTAGAAAAAGATGGCCGACCTGGAGGGCCCGTTTTAAGAAAGAAATGTTGGGGGTGTGAAATTACGTCTGTCTGTGTCTCTGATGCCAAAAAGCTCAGTGCCACCAGACGCTGATGGTGATATGCGTGAGTCGTGCGTGAGTTCAACAAAGTTAGCAGGGAGTTTTGGGAAGTGACATTGATAACCTTCTTTCAAATCTGTATAGGCCTATTCTGTAGATACCTATAGGGACAGGTGCATAAACGTGGTACTTAACCGATAAATAGTTTATGGCTTCAGGGGATGTGTTGCTGCCATCCATTTCTCCTGTTTCACAAGAGTTACAGTGACAGCGATCTGCCTTCGCTCCAAGGACAGTGTGTAACATAAGATTACAGAGATGGGGGGAAGTGTGTTTGTGTGTATGTTTGCATGTGTGTGTGTGAGGCCTAGTGCTTACCCCATGGCCCTGACAGTGAGCGATGCAGCTCTCGAGCTCGGTGAAAGAGGCATTTTGGCACCGGCGGTCCCTGCACACCTGCAGTAACACAAACATGTTTAGATTTCACACTGATTAGGTACAAGGTGTGGGTGTTAGTGAATGTGTGTGTGGGTGGGCGCAGGGTCGTGTTGCAGTGATTTGGCTTGGCGTGGTAACTTAGAGCAGGGTTTCCCAATCTCGGTCCTGGGCCGAGAAAAATAGTAACACGTGTGTCTACATATTTAATATATGTACATATTTAAGATTATTATATAGCATGAATATTTAAGATTACTATACAGCATGAATCACAATTGAGTTAAGCTGACAGGTTTTGGATGAGGTAGAGAAATTCATTACATCACTAGTAGACACCAAATCAATACTACATTAAATACTAAAAGACCAACATAGAAAAATATAATATAGACTTACAGTCTATGTCCAAAGATAAAAGAAGATACACATAAAAGATACACATATTATACTGCAACCACTACTAGCCTTCCCCTCTCCACACTTGGTGCCTGTCATGACGAGGCCTGGGTCGGGGAGGTCCCCCTGTCCATCCTGGGTGGTGTAGACGTACGTCCCCCGGCACTTCACCTCCATGCCATCCCTACGGATGGTGGTGTCAATGGACACTGCATTGGTGCCCTTAGGCTTCTTGGCCGCACTGTGGCACTGGATCTTCCCACATTTTGCATCGCTGGAGATGGATGCATAATGCACATGAATGAATGGCAGACACGTGAGCGACAGATACACACAGCCAGACACACACAATGACAGACATACAGACAGGCACGCATGCACGCACAGACATGCACGCACACATCAAAACATCCACCGGAAACAAAGACAAGAGGCAGATTACATTACAATGAATGGCTTTGAATGTAAATGACTCAAGCCTAGTAGCTATCTAAACATCTTAATTGCACCTGGAAGAGGGCCTAGTGTATCCTTAGATCTCCTCTACTGACGGCCGCCCCCCAAAAAATGTAACGTCTCCACGTCGCTTATTGGATTCTCTCTAACGCAGTTGGGCAGTGGTGTATCATTCGTACACAAGACTAATTTGCATAGCTAATTTGGATTAATTAATTAGCTCTGGCGAGACGCCATGGAAACGCTCTCTAAGACGCACAACAGCGCTTTACAGTACACAGAGGGCCGTGGCGTGGACGAGGATGGTGCTTGGCAGCAGGAGCACGCTTTAGAAAAGGAATGGTGGGCAGCTAGGAAAAACACTGGATGTCAGACTGTGTGTAGTAGCGTGTTATGGTCAAGACCAGGAATTTTTCATGTTCTTGTGATCTGACAAGGAAAACCTCTGGGCCCTTATAAGTTATACAGCAGATCATGGATGGTCCTGGATAGCTACAGTGTGTGCAGGCTTTTGTTCTAGCCAACACTAACACACCTAATTCAACTCATCACGGCCCTCCAGGACTAGGTTTGGCCCACAGAATTATAGTTTGGCCACCCCTGGTCCATGCTATAGTGTCTTAACCCTTTATAACTATGAAAAGGCAATGTAGTTAGATAGATTAGATTGTAATTGGATTAGAAACTGCTATGTCGCGTTACGAAGCTTTATACCAGGGCATTGTTCCCACACACCTCTTCTCGCACTTCATGTAGTTTCCCTGTCCGTCCTTCCCACAGTTTCCAAATGCGTTCCCTGCTGCGTTGACGTCTTGAAAGCAGGCGTCGTGCGCTGGCCGGGCACCTGGGACATTAAAATCCATAATGTAAATAATAGTTAATATAACCACTCACTCATAAGAAAAGCCATAAAGCCCCTTACAGTGAGCTATATTCACTTCCAAAGAGCAACAATATGAGCTACTTGAGACAACACAATTTACACTGTTCAAGTAGGAATTCACAGTCTGTTTTGAGTGAAAACCAAGGGCAGTCATTTAAAGGATGCTTTGTTAATAGGAAAAAAGCCCCTAACAACAACAACAACAAAAACATCAAGTAACATCTACAGAAGGTCAACATGAATGTTATTCCTACACAAAAGGCAATGTTTGCTACTGAATGCACAGGAGGAATTTAAAAAGGATAAAGAAAAAAAAGTTATGTTAACTTTGTTATGTCCAAAAGAATATTCTGACAGAAGGGACACAACTTTTTCAAAACAATTACATTTACATTTTAGTCATTTAGCAGACACTTATCCAGAGCGACTTACAGTGAGTGAGTGCATACATTTTCATACATGTCCCCCGTGGGAATCGAACCCACATTGAACACATCATCATCACACTTTTAGATTTTTACTGAAAGTGCTCTATTTTGAAAACTTCACTGCTGACATGCACACTTTTTGGGGACCATATTGACAGTGGACTAATGAAAAAAATACTAAAATATGCTTTAATAAAGCTTCGAACTGCAATGGCTGGCTAAGGCTGTAATACATCTAAAGTGTTACCCAACTGCTTATGCTAATGTAGTTTAAAGGTGTAGATCCTTATCGTGATCTGTGGTATCTATGTAAATAGAAAGGCTATACTCATCACTACCTATTCAAATAGGGGGAGAGAAAGGTGGAGAGTCTTATCATCAAATACGCAAATAGAGTTTGAAGTTGTATTTCGTAATGACTAGCTAGAGTTTCTAAATGCTAAAGCGATTTGAGAGATGCTAACTGAGATAGTGAGGTAACTACCGTACGTGACAAAAGCTCTCTACAAATACTCTCTAGGTCTGTGTGTACAGGAGTAGAGGATGGGTGTGTGGTAATGCAGTGTGTGTGTAGGCTACAGGCTAAGAGAATAGTAAGTACTGCAGTACTATTTTTCAGGAGCTGAATAGCCAATTTCATGATCAAAGTAATTTATCAAGAAATTGTTAATTCGAGTACCAACTGTTGATGAGGCAATAATGAGGCTTCTCGTTAGGTGTTTCCACTGTCTAAGTTCAGACACATCGGACTAGAGCATAAGAGGTTATATACCAGTACGTACAGTATACATGGTAATATAGAGGCGTCCATCCCTACCGTAGCCCCACAGCTGCAGACACTGTTGTTCGTGGGTCAGACACATGCCACTGTAGCAGTAGGCATGACCGTACAGGCAGGAGGATCCATCCAGCAGGTAAACGTTGGCTGGGCAGTATGGAGAGCCTCCAGTGCAGTACTCAGGCAGGTCGCATGCCCCCGCAGGACCACGACACATGGTACCTGCCTGCTTCAGCTGGGGGAGAGGAGGGAAAAACCAAGGAGAAGAGGGGGGATTCAGTATGATGTAGGCCTACTTGTTTAAAAGACCATTCAGTACATGATTAACTACAGAACGGATTAAATCAATAATTCAAACACACAATCAAATACAGATGTAGGATCGTAATTTGATCACCCTGTTGCAGGAGAAATCTCCTTCAATGCAGGACATTTCAAACGTATAGTGCATTTGAGGTGTGAAAAGGCTTCTGAAGTTTGTAATTTCCACTTTGAAATTTCAGACTTGATTTTCCCTTACGAAAAATGTATCAACCCCTACAAAAATTCCATTAATTATAATCTACATAATAATTCACATTTGCAAACTGGCTCAAAATAAGATCCTACATTTGTAGGCAGATGGGTTATGATCATGCTAGGGAGATATGAAGCTTATCTCTCACAGACTTCTAAGAAGTTGTTATCCCCTTTCTATGAAACAAAACAAGAAAGTTGAAACATGTGAGAGGATACAGTATTATAGACCAAAGAGGAAAAGTAGAGGCTGTTGTTATTTTAAGTGCTTTAAGTGAGATGAGGACATCCGTCCATGCCTGTTTGTGTGTATGTGTGTGTCATACCTTACAGCCCTCGCAGCAGACCCCGTGGGCGCACTGAGCCTCCTCCTTCAATGTGCAGTTGTTGGCGTTGCAGCAGTCATTAGTGCATTCCTGTAGAAAACACACACACACACACTGTCAGTTACCAAATTTAGCCAAATCAATGCAGCACGACCCTGTGCCCACACACACTCACACACCCCTCTCCTCTCTGAATCACTCCACTTTTCCAACAGCAGAGGTTGGAGTGGGATGACAGCACTGATCGACATGTCAACGTTTTGAGAGGGGAAGTGGAAAAAGATATCCCACCACACCACAGAGAACGCTGTCATACAGAGATGAAAATGACATCTCTCCCCGTTGCCATGGCGTTCTCACCACTGTCGAGCCACAGATACTCTAAACTCGACGAGGGAGTTGAAGGATGAGAAATGGCAATTATACCAGAGGATCAGGGTGAGACTATACTGATGGAAATAAACACTACATCAATCTCTCAGACTGATTCCTATGGTGTTTAGAGTAAATGTTCGCAATATTTTAGTCATTTAGCAGATGCTCTTATCCAGAGCGACTTACAGTTAGTGCATACATTTTTAAAAATGTCATACTGGCCCCCCGTGGGAAACGAACCCACAACCCTGGCGTTGCAAGCGCCATGCTCTACCAACTGAGCTACACGGGACCATGTGGTTAGGCATGACTTCCAGTACCAGACAGTTTTCGTAGCCTACTTTCCTTAGCAAAAAGCTAAAAGTTCCTTGGAAGTGCTGAGAAAGGAGAGTTGGGATATGATTGACAAGTCTGGAAATAAAACCGTGCTTTTACAGTAAGCATATGTCTGTGTGTGTCGTAATGTCAATTCTTCTTAAGTGGCGGGATACTAAGAGACAATATAAAGGCAGCATTCTGTTGCTTGTCCCTTGTCTCTGTTGCTGTGCCGAAACAGGTGGCTTCTTGTCAGACGCCTGTGGTATTTGCTGCCACCACCGACTTACTGTCAGCTGTGCTTTGAGAGAGAGTCAAAACAGCCTCCACATCATTAGCATTTCTGTCAGCTGGCAATTAGCTTCTCCCCGTTTTCAATTTGCGCACCCTCGCAAATTGAGCTAAAAATGATTTACTTAACCATAATTCTATAAAACGAAAAACACCAAGTCCCAAAAGCAAAGCCTCTCGAAAACTTTTGAGTGACTAAAAATATGTTACCCACTCCAAAGATTATGCAAGATTGACAAGTACAATATCATACATAAGCAATATATGTTAAGTGATACTAGGCTAATCTGAGTTGACGGATGCTAACGGCTAAAAGCGACAGGCTTTTTCCAGCAAATAGCGGATGTCCTAAGGACATCAGGTGACGTTCCCATTAGGTCCCATTAAGGGTTTTGGTGAGACGGTATCACACTGACGTTCTGAGAACGTTCTAGGAACATTAAAACATGACGTTAACCTCTGGACCATAAGAGGACAGTCGGTACAGGTCCCCGTGTGGTCGCAGTATAACATTATAATAAGGTATTTTGATGTCCATTCCGAAAATGTTCCTATTCGATTCTGATAGGACGCTATCCATGGGACATTCAATGACCACAAGAGGACGTTTCATGATGGTCAAGGGGACGTCGCATTATGGTCCCAAGGGAATGTTATCTGGGGGACTTTTGTCTAGTTCCCTATAAATTACCAGGACGTCACCGAGGACCATGTCAGGACCTTTTTAGGACGTTCTCAGGACTTTAATTTCACCAGTCTTCAGGATGTCGTGTAGCGGTCCCAAGGGAATGCTCTTTTAGGTTGATATAATTGATGAAGTGGGATAGGGGTTTTGATATAAGTGGGATGAAGTCCAGCTTACATAATGCACAAAACCTTATATTGGAAATAATAACTTTCCCAGTCCTCACTTTTCAATATCAACCTTGCTGGGATTAGAAGTCACAACCTTTGTATTGGGAATGCACTCATCTTTCTGCAGTGCCACAAGGTTGGTAGAAATCTCAGAAGTTCCCCACATATTTGTTACAGACAAAATATATTGCCATCAGTATTGCTATTTCTGTGTTATCAGTTAATCAGAATATTCCCCCACCATTGATTTGTTTTCCTTCTTTGAGCAATAAGTCTCTCTGCCTTCTCCATGTCCTCTAACAGACACCATGCACCTGTGTCAGCCCTTACCTCACCCAGTGCATCCAGAATAGGTAACCTGCATTAACAGTATATGAATGAACATGCACAATGTAATCCTGTATGTCAAAGATGTTAAAGTAACTTGTATGTTAAAAAGATTGTGTGTATGTCCCCAACCTTGCCAACAGACAAAGAGCACAGAATGGATCAATGGTTCACCAATCAGGGCCATATTGAGCTCAGCAACACAAACAAATGGTGATGTGTAATGAAATGAGGGTGAGCGTGCCCATGTAGGTCGGTGTGTGTGTGTGTGTGTGTGTGTGTATATATATATATATATATATATATATATATATATATATATATGCAGTGGATATAAAAAGTCTACACACCCCCTGTTAAAATGCCAGGTTTTTGTGATGTAACAGAATGAGACAAAGATAAATTATGTCAGAACTTTTTCCACTGTTAATGTGACATATAATGTGAACAATTCAATTGAAAAACAAACTGAAATCTTCGAGGGGGAAAAAGGAAAAAGAAAAACCTTCCAATAACCTGGTTGCATCAGTGTACACACTCTCTTATAACTGATGTGGCTGTGTTCAGAATTAACCAATCACATTCAAACTCATGTTAAATAGAAGTCATTGCACACCTGCCATCATTTAAAGTGACTCTGATTAATCACAAATGAAGTTCAGCTGTTCTAGTAGGATTTTCCTGACATTTTCTTAGTTGCATCTCAGAGCAAAAGCCATGGTCCGCAGAGAGCTTCCAAAGTATCAGAGGGATCTCATTGTTGAAAGATATCAGTCAGGAGAAGGGTACAAAATAATTTCCAAAGCATTACATATACCATGGAACACAGTGAAGACAGTCATCATCAAGTGGAGAAAATATGGCACAACAGAGACATTACCAAGAACTGGACGTACCTCCAAAATTTATGAAAAGACGAGAAGAAAACTGATCAGGGAGGCTTCCAAGAGGCCTACAGCAACATTAAAGGAACTGCAGGAATTTCTGGCAAGTACTGGCTGTGTGCTACAAGTGACAGAAATCTCCTGTATTCTTCATTTGAATGGGGTAGGGTGGCAAGACGGAAGCCTTTTCTTACAAAGAAAAACATCCAAGCCCGGCTGAAGTTTGCAAAAACAAACATCAAGTCCCCCAATAGCACGTGGGAAAATGTGTTACGGTCTACGTTTAGATGAACGTTTTGGAACGGCCCAGCCAGAGCCCAGACCTGAATCCAATTGAACATCTCTGGGGTGATCTGAAGAGGGCTGTGCACAGGAGATGTCCTCGCAATCTGACAGATTTGGAGCGCTTTTGCAAAAAAGAGTGGGCAAATATTGCCACGTCAAGATGTGCCATGCTAATAGACTCCTACCCAAAAAGACTGAGTGCTGGCCCTGTGTAGCTCAGTTGGTAGAGCATGGCGCTTGCAATACCAAGGTTGTGGGTTCGTTTCCCACGGGGGGCCAGGGGGGCTAGTATGAAAATGTATGCACTCACTAACTGTAAGTCGCTCTGGATAAGAGCGTCTGCTAAATGACTAAAATGTAAATGTAAATGCTGTAATAAAATCAAAAGATGCTTCAACAAAGTCTTAGTTTAAGGGTGTGCACACTTATGCAACCAGGTTATTGTGAGTTTTTAATTTTTAATTTTTCCTCCTCAAAGATTTCAGTTTGTTTTTCAATTGAATTGTTCACGTTATAGGTCACATTAAAGGTGGAAAAAGTTCTGACATGATTTATCTTTGTCTCTTTCTTTTACATCACAAAAACCTGGCATTTTAACAGGGTTGTGTATACTTTATATCCACTGTATATATATATATATATATATATATGTGTGTTTGTATAAATATACAGTTGAAGTCAGAAGTTTACATACACCTTAGCCAAATACATTTAAACTCTGTTTTTCACAATTCCTGACCTTTAATCCTAGTACAAATTCCCTGTCTTAAGTCAGTTAGGATCACCACTTTATTTTAATAATGTGAAATGTCAGAATAATAGTAGAGAGAATTATTTATTTTAGCTTTTATTTCTTTCATCACATTCCTAGTGGGTCAGAAGTTTACATACACTCAATTAGTATTTGGTAGCATTGCCTTTAAATTGTTTAACTTCGATCAAATGTTTCGGGTAGCCTTCCAGAAGCTTCCCACAATAAGTTGGGTGAATTTTGGCCCATTCCTCCTGACAGAGCTCGTGTAACTGAGTCAGGTTTGTAGGCATCCTTGCTCGCACACACTTTTTCTGTTCTGCCCACAAATGTTCTATAGGATTGAGGTCAGGGCTTTGTGATGGCCACTCCAATACCTTGACTTTGTTGTCCTTAAGCCATTTTGCCACAACTTTGGAAGTATGCTTGGGGTCATTGTCCATATGGAAGACCCATTTGCGACCAAGCTTTAACTTCCAGACTGATGTCTTGAGATGTTGCTTCAATATATCCACATCATTTTCCTTCCTCATGATGCCATCTATTTTGTGAAGTGCACCAGTCCCTCCTGCAGCAAAGCACCCCCACAGCATGATGCTGCCACCCCCGTGCTTCACGTTTGGGATGGTGTTCTTCGGCTTACAAGCAGCCCCCTTTTTCCTCCAAACATAACGATGGTCATTGTGGCCAAACAGTTCTATTTTTGTTTCATCAGACCAGATGACATTTCTCCAAAAAGTACAATATTTTTCCCCATGTTCAGTTGCAAACTGTAGTCTGGCTTTTTTATGGCGGTTTTGGAGCAGTGGCTTCTTCCTTGCTAAGCAGCCTTTCAGGTTATGTCGATATAGGACTAGTTTTACTGTGGATATACAGTGGGGGAAAAAGTATTTAGTCAGCCACCAATTGTGCAAGTTCTCCCACTTAAAAAGATGAGAGAGGCCTGTAATTTTCATCATAGGTACACGTCAACTATGACAGACAAAATGAGAAAAAAAATCCAGATAATCACATTGTAGGATTTGTAATGAATTTATTTGCAAATTATGGTGGAAAATAAGTATTTGGTCAATAACAAAAGTTTCTCAATACTTTGTTATATACCCTTTGTTGGCAATGACACAGGTCAAACGTTTTCTGTAAGTCTTCAGAAGGTTTTCACACACTGTTGCTGATATTTTGGCCCATTCCTCCATGCAGATCTCCTCTAGAGCAGTGATGTTTTGGGGCTGTCGCTGGGCAACACAGACTTTCAACTCCCTCCAAAGATTTTCTATGGGGTTGAGATCTGGAGACTGGCTAGGCCACTCCAGGACCTTGAAATGCTTCTTACGAAGCCACTCCTTCGTTGCCCGGGCGGTGTGTTTGGGATCATTGTCATGCTGAAAGACCCAGCCACGTTTCATCTTCAATGCCCTTGCTGATGGAAGGAGGTTTTCACTCAAAATCTCACGATACTTGGCCCCATTCATTCTTTCCTTTACACGGATCAGTCGTCCTGGTCCCTTTGCAGAAAAACAGCCCCAAAGCATGATGTTTCCACCCCCATGCTTCACAGTAGGTATGGTGTTCTTTGGATGCAACTCAGCATTCTTTGTCCTCCAAACACGACGAGTTGAGTTTTAACCAAAAAGTTATATTTTAGTTTCATCTGACCATATGACATTCTCCCAATCCTCTTCTGGATCATCCAAATGCACTCTAGCAAACTTCAGACGGGCCTGGACATGTACTGGCTTAAGCAGGGGGACACGTCTGGCACTGCAGGATTTGAGTCCCTGGCGGCGTAGTGTGTTACTGATGGTAGGCTTTGTTACTTTGGTCCCAGCTCTCTGCAGGTCATTCACTAGGTCCCCCCGTGTGGTTCTGGGATTTTTGCTCACCGTTCTTGTGATCATTTTGACCCCACGGGGTGAGATCTTGCGTGGAGCCCCAGATCGAGGGAGATTATCAGTGGTCTTGTATGTCTTCCATTTCCTAATAATTGCTCCCACAGTTGATTTCTTCAAACCAAGCTGCTTACCTATTGCAGATTCAGTCTTCCCAGCCTGGTGCAGGTCTACAATTTTGTTTCTGGTGTCCTTTGACAGTTTGGAGTGTGACTGTTTGAGGTTGTGGACAGGTGTCTTTTATACTGATAACAAGTTCAAACAGGTGCCATTAATACAGGTAATGAGTGGAGGACAGAGGAGCCTCTTAAAGAAGAAGTTACAGGTCTGTGAGAGCCAGAAATCTTGCTTGTTTGTAGGTGACCAAATACTTATTTTCCACCATAATTTGCAAATAAATTCATTACAAATCCTACAATGTGATTTTCTGGAGAAAAAAAATCTCAATTTGTCTGTCATAGTTGACGTGTACCTATGATGAAAATTAAAGGCCTCTCTCATCTTTTTAAGTGGGAGAACTTGCACAATTGGTGGCTGACTAAATACTTTTTTTCCCCACTGTAGATACGTTTGTACCTGTTTCCTCCAGCATTTTCACAAGGTCCTTTGCTGTTGTTCTGGGATTGATTTGCACTTTTCGCACCAAAGTACTTTCATCTCTAGGAGACAGAACGTGTCTCCTTCCTGAGCGGTATGACGGCTGCGTGGTCCCAAGGTGTTTATACTTGCGTACTATTGTTTGTACAGATGAACGTGGTACCTTCAGGCATTTGGAAATTGCTCCCAAGGATGAACCAGACTTTTTGAGGTCTACAGTTTTTTTTCTGAGGTCTTGGCTGATTTCTATTGATTTTCCCATGATGTCAAGGAAAGAGGCACTGAGTTTGAAGGTACGCCTTGAAATACATCCACAGGTACTCCTCCAATTGACTCAAATTATGTCAATTAGCCAATCAGAAGCTTCTAAAGCTATGACATCATTTTCTGGAATTTTCCAAGCTGTTTAAAGGCACAGTCAACTAGTGTATGTAAACTTCTGACCCACTGGAATTGTGATACAGTGAATTATAAGTGAAATAATCTGTCTGAAAACAATTGTTGGAAAAATTACTTGTGTCATGCACAAAGTAGATGTCCTAACCGACTTGCTAAAACTATAGTTTGTTAACAAGAAATTTGTGGAGTGGTTGAAAAACAAGTTTTAATGTCTCCAACCTAAGTGTATGTAAACTTCAGACTTCAACTGTATATGTATGTATGTATGTATGTATGTGTGTGTGTATGTATGTACAGTGAGGGAAAAAAGTATTTGATCCCCTGCTGATTTTGTACGTTTGCCCACTGACAAAGACCTGATCAGTCTATAATTTTAATGGTAGGTTTATTTGAACAGTGAGAGACAAAATAACAACAAAAAAATCCAGAAAAACGCATGTCAAAAATGTTATAAATTGATTTGCATTTTAATGAGGGAAATAAGTATTTGACCCCTCTGCAAAACATGACTTAGTACTTGGTGGCAAAACCCTTGTTGGCAATCACAGAGGTCAGACATTTCTTGTAGTTGGCCACCAGGTTTGCACACATCTCAGGAGGGATTTTGTTCCACTCCTCTTTGCAGATCTTCTCCAAGTCATTAAGGTTTCGAGGCTGACGTTTGGCAACTCGAACCTTCAGCTCCCTCCACAGATTTTCTATGGGATTAAGGTCTGGAGACTGGCTAGGCCAATCCAGGACCTTAATGTGCTTCTTCTTGAGCCACTCCTTTGTTGCCTTGGCCGTGTGTTTTGGGTCACTGTCATGCTGGAATACCCATCCACGACCCATTTTTATCAATGCTCTGGCTGAGGGAAGGAGGTTCTCACCCAAGATTTGACGGTACATGGCCCCGTCCATCGTCCCTTTGATGCGGAGAAGTTGTCCTGTCCCCTTAGCAGAAAAACACCCCCAAAGCATAATGTTTCCACCTCCATGTTTGACGGTGGGGATGGTGTTCTTGTGGTCATAGGCAGCATTCCTCCTCCTCCAAACACGGCGAGTTGAGTTGATGCTAAAGAGCTCGATTTTCGTCTCATCTGACCACAACACATTCACCCAGTTCTCCTCTGAATCATTCAGATGTTCATTGGCAAACTTCAGACGGCCCTTTATATGTGCTTTATTGAGCAGGGGGACCTTGCGGGCGCTGCAGGATTTCAGTCCTTCACGGCATAATGTGTTTCCAATTGTTTTCTTGGTGACTATGGTCCCAGCTGCCTTGAGATAATTTACAAGATCCTCCCGTGTAGTTCTGGACTGATTCCTCACCGTTCTCATGATCATTGCAACTCCACGAGGTGAGATCTTGCATGGAGCCCCAGGCCAAGGGAGATTGACAGTTATTTTGTGTTTCTTCCATCTGCGAATAATCGCACCAACTGTTGTCACCTTCTCACCAAGCTGCTTGGCGATGGTCTTGTAGCCCATTCCAGCCTTGTGTAGGTCTACAATCTATTCCCTGACATCCTTGGAGAGCTCTTTGGTCTTGGCCATGGTGGAGAGTTTGGAATATGATTGATTGATTGCTTCTGTGGACAGGTGTCTTTTATACAGGTAACAAGCTGACATTAGGATCACTCCCTTTAAGAGTGTGCTCCTAATCTCAGCTCGTTACCTGTATAAAAGACACCTGGGAGCCAGAAATCTTTCTGATTGAGAGGGGTCAAATACTTATTTCCCTCATTAAAATGCAAATCAATTTATAACATTTTTGACATGCGTTTTTCTGGATTTCTTTGTTGTTATTCTGTCTCTCACTGTTCAAATAAACCTACCATTAAAATGATAGACAGATCATGTCTTTGTCAGTGGGCAAACGTACAAAATCAGCAGGGGATCAAATACTTTTTTCCCTCACTGTATGTGTACCAGTACCAGGCAAAAGTTTGACACACCTACTCATTCAAGGGTTTCTTTATTTTTACTATTTTCTACATTGTAGAATAATTATGAAGACATCGAAACTATGAAATAACACATAAGGAATCATGTAGTAACCAAAAACTGTTAACTAAATGTAAATATATTATATATTTGAGATTCTTCAAAGTAGCCACCCTTTGCCTTGATGACAGCTTTGCACTTTTGGCATTCTCTCAACCAGCTTCACCTGGAACGCTTTTCCGACAGTCTTGAAGGAGTTCCCATATACGCTGAGCACTTGTTGGCTGCTTTTCCTTCACTCTGCGGTCCAACTCATCCCAAACCATCTCAATTGGGTTGAGTTTGTGTGATTGTGGAGGCCAGGTCATCTGATGCAGCACTCCATCACTCTCGTTCTTGGTCAAATAGCCCTAACACAGCCTGGTGGTCTGTTTTGGGTCATTGTCCTGTTGAAAAACAAATGATAGATGGGATGGCGTATCGCTGCAGAATGCTGTGGTAGACATGTTGGTTAAGTATGCCTTGAATTCTAAATAAATCACAGACAGTTTCACCAGCAAAGCACCCCCACACCATCACACCTCCTCCTCCATGATTCACGGTGGGAATATCATCCTATCACCTACTATGCGTCTCACAAAGACACAGCGGTTGGAACCAAAAATCTAAAATTTGGACTCAACTGATCGAAGGACAGATTTCCACTGGTCTATTGTCCACTGCTCATGTTTCTTGGCCCAAGCAAGTATATTCTTCTTCTTATTGGTGTCCTTTTTGCGACTGCACTTGAAGAAACTTTAAACGTTCTTGACATTTTCCGGATTGATTGACCTTCATGTCTTAAAGTAATGATGGACTGTCATTTCTCTTTGCTTATTTGAGCTGTTCTTGCCATTATATGGACTTGGTCTTTTACCAAATAGGGCTGTCTTCTGTATACCACCCCTACCTTGTCACAACACAACTGATTGGCTCAAATGCATTAAGAAGGAAATAAATTCCACAAATTAACTTTTAACAAGGCACACCTGTTAATTGAAATGCATGCCAGGTGACTACCTCATGAAGCTGATTGAGAGAATACCAAGAGTGTGCAAAGCTGTCATCAAGGCAAAGGGTGGCTACTTTGAAGAACCTCAAATATTAAATATATTTTGATTTGTTTAACAATTTTTTGGGTTACTACAAGATTCCATATGTGTTATTTCATAGTTTTGATGTCTTCACTGTTATTCTACAATGTAGAAAATAGTAAAAATAAAGAAAAACGCAGGAATGAGTAGGTGTGTCCAAACTTTTGACTGGTACTGTATATGTGTGTGAGAATATTATTTTAGGCCTCAAGAATAACTTTTTTTAGGGACGTCCCTGGAACAAAAGCGGAACTAGACAACCTCCAGGGGACAATGACCCAAAAACGTCCTTGGGGGCGTCACCAGAACAAATCGGGTACTATACAAGAGCCTCCATGGGACCATGACACAATATCCCAAGAACGTCCTAAAAGCATCCTCTGGGATGTCCCAGGGACAAACCGGGAACTAGACCAAACCTCCAGGGGACCATGACACAACGTCCTGCCCACTTTAGGGAACCATTTCGCGACATTCTGGGGATGTCTTTTACGACTCTCTTGCAGGGTTCTCACCTCTGGCTCTCCGCAGTCACACTCTTCTCCATACTCCACAAAGCCATTGCCACACCTCTTGCCCCCAACAAGGTCCTTCATGTTGGGCATGTTGAAGAGGCACATCCCCCCTCCCTTCTGGAAGTAGTTGTCCAGGTCCCTTTTGCTGCAGCTGCTGAAGACACGGGGGAATGGATGCCTGTGGGGGCCAAGAAAGTAACCATTACAAACACCAATGTAAACAGATACAAAAACCAAAATGTTCAGTTTCAGAGTTCTGTAAAGTGGTGGCCATCTTGGATCTCTGGTGGCCATCTTTGATCTAAAACCTGCTAATTCTTACCCGGTGGCAGCAGCCATCACACAGCCCCCCTGCTCCGCAGTCGCTTTCACACAGCAGCCCTCGTGGTCGTGGCTCATGCCAAAGTTGTGGCCAATCTCGTGGGCCATAGTGGCGGCAGCGCCGATGGGTAAATCGGAATGGTCCTGAGGGAACACAACTCATTTGTTTGGGATTAGCAAAACCGCAAACACACAATTTAAAGGCTTAAATTTTTTCGCAGTTTATAAGCTAGCTTTAATTCCCTAAAGCAGCAGCCAACACAGTGAGCCAAACACTCAACCTGTTCTACCTGAATTACTGTCTGACATGACTTGGTTGGTGATAAATTGTTGTAGAACACTTGAGGAAAATGTAAATACACTGCTCAAAAAAATAAAGGGAACACTTAAACAACACATCCTAGATCTGAATGAATGAAATAATCTTATTAAATACTTTTTTCTTTACATAGTTGAATGTGCTGACAACAAAATCACACAAAAATTATCAATGGAAATCAAATGTATCAACCCATGGAGGTCTGGATTTGGAGTCACCATCATAGTTAAAGTGGAAAACCACACTACAGGCTGATCCAACTTTGATGTAATGTCCTTACAACAAGTCAAAATGAGGCTCAGTAGTGTGTGTGGCCTCCACGTGCCTGTATGACCTCCCTACAATGCCTGGGCATGCTCCTGATGAGGTGGCGGATGGTCTCCTGAGGGATCTCCTCCCAGACCTGGACTAAAGCATCCGCCAACTCCTGGACAGTCTGTGGTGCAACGTGGCGTTGGTGGATGGAGCGAGACATGATGTCCCAGATGTGCTCAATTGGATTCAGGTCTGGGGAACGGTCGGGCCAGTCCATAGCATCAATGCCTTCCTCTTGCAGGAACTGCTGACACACTCCAGCCACATGAGGTCTAGCATTGTCTTGCATTAGCAGGAACGCAGGGCCAACCGCACCAGCATATGGTCTCACAAGGGGTCTGAGGATCTCATCTCGGTACCGAATGGCAGTCAGGCTACCTCTGGCGAGCACATGGAGGGCTGTGCGGCCCCCCAAAGAAATGCCACCCCACACCATGACTGACCCACCGCCAAACCGGTCATGCTGGAGGATGTTGCAGGCAGCAGAACGTTCTCCACGGCGTCTCCAGACTCTGTCACGTCTGTCACGTGTGCTCAGTGTGAACCTGCTTTCATCTGTGAAGAGCACAGGGCGCCAGTGGCGAATTTGCCAATCTTGGTGTTCTCTGGCAAATGCCAAATGTCCTGCACGGTGTTGGGCTGTAAGCACAACCCCCACCTGTGGACGTCGGGCCCTCATACCACCCTCATGGAGTCTGTTTCTGACCGTTTGAGCAGACACATGCACATTTGTGGCCTGCTAGAGGTCATTTTGCAGGGCTCTGGCAGTGCTCCTCCTGCTCCTCCTTGCACAAAGGTGGAGGTAGCGGTCCTGCTGCTGGGTTGTTGCCCTCCTTCGGCCTCCTCCACGTCTCCTGATGTACTGGCCTGTCTCCTGGTAGCGCCTCCATGCTCTGGACACTACGCTGACAGACACAGCAAACCTTCTTGCCACAGCTCGCATTGATGTGCCATCCTGGATGAGCTGCACTACCTGAGCCACTTGTGTGGGTTGTAGACTCCGTCTCATGCTACCACTAGAGTGAAAGCACCGCCAGCATTCAAAAGTGACCAAAACATCAGCCAGGAAGCATAGGAACAGAGAAGTGGTCTGTGGTCACCACCTGCAGAACCACTTCTTTATTGGGGTGTCTTGCTAATTGCCTATAATTTCCTCCTGTTGTCTATTCCATTTGCACAACATCATGTGAAATGTATTGTCAATCAGTGTTGCTTCCTAAGTGGACAGTTTGATTTCACAGAAGTGTGATTGACTTGGAGTTACATTGTGTTGTTTAAGTGTTCCCTTTATTTTTTTGAGCAGTGTATATTCAGAGTCCGACTGAATGGTAGAGGATACTAATGACTGATTTAGTGGTTTATCTGTGTCAAAGAACTGTGATGTTCTAATCTATTGAGGTCCCTCTATACAGCAAAGGGTAAATCCCTTCAAACACTCCAAAAACCAAGATGTCTCCTCTATTGTGCTGTTTCTCTTGACAGTGCTGTTGTGTCCATTCACCCGTGGTTAGTAGTGGTCGTGAGTATAGACCTGCTGCCATATTAGGATTCTACTGGCCTCCTCTACCTCTGAGAACTGAGCTAATAGAGCCTATTAGAAGAGAATCAAGCAAGGAACAGCTATCGATTTCTTTGGCCCACCGACCGCATCCGGTGCACAACGACACAGAGACACAGGTGTGGAAACACACACATACACACAAAGAGACGCACAGATACACAATCAATGAAAGACACCGCACACACAAACACACACTAACGTGAAGAGTCACACAGACACAAGCAACACACAACATCATACACACATTTCTGCTCCACCCTAGCCACGCCACTTACCACGTTGATACCTCCAGAATTTTCCAGGCTACACATCCCCTCCAGCGGCGCCATCCCTATGGTGGTCCCCTTAAATATCACTCCCCTGTCAGGATGAAACGACATAGGGAACCAAAACTATCTCTTCAGTTCAGTATTGACGTGCTCAGGCAGGGAGGGGTCTGCATTGGGAGGGATGCACAGAGATTGCGGATAGAGAACAGGCTTGTACTGCATGCAGGTTGAGCCTTGTCTAAGACCTTTCTCAATGCCTCTCAGTGGACTATGTAGCCTGTCTCTGGGTGCTTGTTGTCACCTAAGTTTCCAAAACAAATCAAAAAGCTGTTCAGAAAATGAGAGTAGCCTTGTGGTACTATCTGGAAGCGAATTACCTAGAGCGAAGGGTTACCCAATTGAATGTTTACGGAGTGTTTGGCAGTCAAGTTGCGTGTGTGTTTGGCATTCGTGCTCTGTTGTGCCTGCCGACTCACTGAAGTGTGCTGTTCCAATTACCCCTGAACCGAGATCTTTTAGTTAATATAACCGCTGTTTAGCTAATCATTTATCAATCTAGCCACTAACGAAAGCTGAAATTCTTTTTTTGGCAATGGAAGGGGAGCGATTGCTGTGGCGTGTGTGTGTAGGTCAGTACTAACGTCAGTAGCTGTGCGTTGTCGTGCTTCTTGCGGGACTTGAGCTTCTGTCTCCACTGTAGGAAGGACCAGAGCGTGGTGTTGGGCTCCTCTGTGATGATACACTCATCCCTCTCCTTCCATACCTCCAGACCAATCAGAGGCACCCGGATATTCAGAGTTCTGTAGAACTGAACCATAACACAACCGCCTAGTGTCAGTCATGTCAACTGGCATCACTAACTGCAACAGGCAACACCCACGGCAATGGGCCACTCAGAGGGTTGGGACTGTGCATATGTTTTTGCTTTTCATTGTGACCAGACAATTATGACTAGACAAGTTTACATTATTCAAATCTGTCATTTTCAATAACTTTAATAATTTTCATGAAACAACAAGGATTTGAAAAGACTAGAAAGACAGTTAATCTTAGAATATCAGAGAAATGTATACAAGGTAATGATACAGTATGTCAGTAGGTGATTTGTAAAACTAGACTCTCTCCCGGCACTGACACTATCCATTTTGAGGACACTATTAAATTGAGCTACATTTTTTGCATCTAAGACACATACATCACCGCGCTGGCTTACCTTATCAACATAATTGGCAATCTCCATTATCCTCAGTGTGGTTTTCTGGTAGTCCTTATTTTGTAGTTTATACTAGATTAAAAATGAGGTGGAATAGTATAAGTGACAAGTATCAAATCAACAGTGACAAATGTTAAACCAAAGACAACACATTTTTCAAAATGGCCAACCTCAATAGAACAAGAGAGATCCAGAAAAAAAACCTGCCCCACTTTACCGACTCTACCCCACTTCATCATAATAGGTACCAATTAGGCACAGGACTGGACCGAATACTGTATTCTGATTGGTCAATACCATGCACTGTTACCACGGCGTCATATGAATATTGCACCTAACAGTAGCCAACTGGAATGCAGAATATTCCTTTTATGGAAGACGCAACTTTTAGTTCCTGGCCGGCTGGAGCCCACTGTCTATTTAGGACTGGGTAATGCACTCTCATTCTCCCACCATTATACCAAACTAGAAACTTTCATAATTAACATGACAAATCCTTCCCTCTATGCTGCTCTCTATCTGAGTGAGGAAAAGGTGCTCCAGCCCATTAGCCAGCATCATAATTATACACTATTCCACAAAGTAGACTGAGTTGGGTATGAGCGAGACCCATTACGTTAGATAAGATAATTATTGTTCACAATACGCCTATTTTCCATTGCCATCTGATACGTCAATGGTTCAATGGGTTTGTTGACGCCACTGGACGGATGTGACACACACACACACACACACACACACACACACACACACGACTTCGTACACACACACACGCACGCACGAACACACACACATACAGACACATACACTAAGCCTCTGATCTAGGGAATAATAACAATAAGCTCCACTTGTTGTTTGCCAGCTAGCTTACCAGTGTACTGTCAGCCACGATGTACAGCTCCATGTACTTGGTGGTGCCCCAGGCATTTCGTCTCACCTGTATCCAGATAGAGAGAGAGAGAGAGATGGGGGGGAGCTTAGAAAGGGAGGATCCAGTGACAATGTCACAGCAATTCAGGAATGAACAGAGTCTCCTCCTGTTGCATTATGATCACCCGCCACTCATCATATCGTTAAAAATAAAAAATTGCTTGTTTTTAACCATGGTAACAGACTGGGATTTGCAGTGGTAAAAATAAAATGGCACAAAATGAACAAAAACACTTTTTTGGTGGCTGTGGTATGAGACAGCCAATCCTTCTTGTTTGTCCCCAACGACGCTCAGTCTGGTGTCCCTCTGTATCTGTCAATCAGTAATTTTCCACTTCGCTAATTATTGATTACAGCTATTAGGCAGAGGCTCTGTGGTAATTAAAATACATTGATTTATACATGCAGGCATGGCCGTCTTGGCCGGGCCAGACTGAAGGCCAATATTGTGGCCCAGCAGGAATTCGGGGCAGTACGCAGGTGGCCTGTGGAACACTGTGCATTCCCTCACTGCTCGAGAGAGAGATTCCACTGTTTATTTGCTAGGCAGAGAGTGGTCTGACTGTGTCTAGCAGACCTGTGACTTGCATTTCGGTATAGCAGCCCAGGATTAATGGGTAGCTGTTCAAGGAATTGGGAGTAGTGCCAAAAGACTGGGAGGGAGAGACTGCAAAAACATAGCAAAAAGAGCATGAAAGGAGAAGAAGGAATGGGAGAGAAAGACAAAAAGAGAATGGGATAAATGGATAAATGGATATAGGAGAAGAGAGAGGAATAGCAAAAGTAGGAGAGAGAGATCAGCTTGTCCCCAGGAGGTTCATGTCTAGACAGAAGAGGCCAGAATGACTCGCCACCACGGGTACGTTATTAGCATTCACGGCTGCGCTGGAGCAAATTAGGCCCTGTGTTTAGCCTTTCTCTTTCCTCCGTGGAGGGACACTACAGTAAGACAGACCCACACTGGGGAAACAAACTCCACAGCAACAGACCAAACCCCCAACCACATAGTTCACTCTGGTTTTCAACTGGCGTCGGTACGATTGCATGTGTTCCTCTAAAGCAAAATCCAATGTGTTTGTGCCTGTATGACGAGATGTTCATTTCCTCTTCAGGACAAAATGTACTGTGTGCGTGTGTGCGTGTGTGTGTGTGTGTGTGTGTGGTCAATAGCAAAGTAATCATCCCTTTCAAAAGAGAAGGATTATTACAATGTCCATCACATCAGAAGTTTAAACAAATCACACAAAGGAGAAGCTCTCTCTCTGAGGAATAATTACAGAAAATACTGTCTAATAGCAGAGACATGTCTCTCTATATTATTTTCAAAATGTTTATGTGCTCAATAAAAGCATTAGCAGGTTCCTTAATCCTATTTCTGGACCTTTTAATACGATAATTATTTGTGCTGTTGCCATGTGCTTGGTGGTGTTCTAGTGAATGTGAGGTTAAGATTGTGGAGTCTGCAGTTATATGTTTGGTTTGTTGGAATAGAAAGTGTGTGATGTCTTTTGATTCTATTTTTGGTTTGTCAGCAAAAGTATGTTTAGGCTGTACACATCTGCTTTGCGAAGATAAACATTGATTTTGTAACTCTGTTTTGTCTGGTGGTGGAAAGCACATCTGTTTTAAAATGACAAAATAAACATGAACTTCTGTCATTCATGTATGGTCTGTTGATAGAGAACATACCATATATATATTATGTCAATGTATAGACTTTGTGGAGCTTACAATAAAGGAATCCTATGAATTCATTACTAAATGGCAAATAAACTTTGAACTGTGCTTTGTCGGGAGAGAATGTGAAATGTGTCGAAATGAATAAAGACTTTGGGTGACTGTGTTTTCTGTTGATGTGTTGTCTGATGTGTTGTGTCTGTTGGTGTGTTGTCTGAGCACACTCACCCTTTGATGCAAAGGTTTAAGAAAACCAGAGAGGAGGTTGGGGTGTCCAGTCTGATGCCCGTGGCCGCAGGTCCCGCCTCTAATTGGCAGATCCTCTGCGCTGACCAATGAGTGATGGAGAGAGTCCAGCCCTCTGATTGGCTCAAGGTAATAGGTATCGTTTGAGTTCAAGGCAATCAGGCCCCTGTTTCAGCAAATAGAAGAGATGACAGAGGCATGATTTGGACAACGAACACAAAAAAATTACAGAATACGAAGAATCAAAACAGCAACAAAAGATTGTATAAAGTGAAGTAACAATCCTTTTTACATAAGATACTAACACATATGAGAATATTACATGAGCAATTTGCATGTGAAATGTCATCATTCATGCTGCTAATCTCGCAGTAGAACTGCACTGGGGTAGTTCTAGTTTGACCAGCAGGGGGAAATAAAGGACCCATAGGCCCTAAGGGCAGTGGTCTTTGAGCTATAAACCACAGAGTGGTAATAAGCCTGTGGCAGAGTCAGTCACTCTCCATCAAGATCTGTCAGGGAGCCGTGTGAGTCTGTGCATGTGCGTGTGTATGCGAGTGAGAGAAGATTGAGGAGGCTGGACCACCTTCAACATCCTTCCAACACACACCCGCACACACTCACTCTGGTGCCAGGACAACAACCTCTCCCTCAACGTGACCAAGACAAAGGAGATGATTGTGGACTACAGGAAAAAAAAGAGGACTGAGCACGCCCCCATTCTCATCGACGGGGCTGTAGTGGAACAGGTTGAGAGCTTCAAGTTCCTTGGTGTCCACATCACCAACGAACTATCATGGTCCAAACACACCAAGACAGTCGTGAAGAGGGCACGACAAAGCCTATTCCCCCTCAGGAGACTAAAAAGATGTGGCATGGGTCCTCAGATCCTCAAAAAATTCTACAGCTGCACCATCGAGAGCATCCTGACTGGTTGCATCACCGCCTGGTATGGCAACTGCTTGGCCTCTGACCGCAAGGCACTACAGAGGGTAGTGCGTACGGACCAGTACATCACTGGGGCAAAGCTCCCTGCCATCCAGGACCTCTATACCAGGCGGTGTCAGAGGAAGGCCCTCAAAATTGTCAACGACTCCAGCCACCCTAGTCATAGACTGTTCTCTCTGCTACCGCACGGCAAGCGGTACTGGAGTGCCAAGTCTAGGTCCAAAAGACTTCTCAACAGCTTCTACCCCCAAGCCATAAGACTCCTGAACAGCTAATCATGGCTACCTGGACTATTTGCACTGCCCCCCCACCCCATCCTTTTTACGCTGCTGCTACTCTGTTAAGTAAGTATTTATGCATAGTCACTTTAACTCTACCCACATGTACATATTACCTCAACTACCTCAACTAGCCGGTGCCCCCGCACATTGACTCTGCAACGGTACCCCCCTGTATATATAGCCTCCCTACTGTCACTTTATTTTACTGTATATATAGCCTCCCTACTGTCACTGTATTTTACTTCTGCTCTTTTTTTCTCAACACTTTTTTTGTTGTTGTTTTATTCTTACTTTTTTGTTTAAAATAAATGCACTGTTGGTTAAGGGCTGTAAGTAAGCATTTCACTGTAATGTCTGCACCTGTTGTATTCGGCGCATGTGACCAATAAAATTTGATTTGATTTGATTTGATTTGCTAATGACCACTGGCTCCGACCCCAGTATCCTGGTAATCGTGTGAGTGGTTGAAGCTCCACTTAGACACGTTGTAATTGTGGGTATGAGCCCTGTAATCATGCTGCACTGAAACGAGCATCAAAACACTGAGGAGAGAAAATGCCTGCATGTGAAAGGGGCAATCTGCATATGCTACATCAATTTTTTGACTTTTAAATTAATGATATTTGACCGACCAGCTCAATTTGGTCTTATGAAGCAAAATTTGAAATTGTGTTTTTTACATTGGATAAAAGTAGAGACTCAGAGCTAGAAAATGGTATATCATACACTACAGTTGAGGAACAATGAGAAAGTAATTCTGCTTTGAAAGTTGATAAACGTTTGAGAAAATGGCCCTTGAATGTTTTGGTAAACCTACTGGAGTGATCTTCTGTGTCTACACCCATTCAGCATCGTTCACACCTTCTTAAGCCTTAGCCCCACCCATCTCTTTAATGACTCACATGTGAGGCAATGTACTAAACAACCGAAGATTTCAAGACTAAAGGCTGGTTTATACTACGGGTGTATTCGTAAATTCAATCTGGAGTGCCAGAGTGCGCTTTGGGCGTTCGTAAACTCAGAGTGTTGTCAGATTGTCCATTCGTAAATTCAGAGTGTTTCACTCTCAGAGCATTCAGAGCGCACACTGGACACTGGCCGAGGAGTAGGGTTGATCCGAGTGTTCTGAACTAACAACAGCAGTCAAGCACCCAAGCTAACTGGCTAACATTGGCTAGCTTGCTAGCTACTTTCAGACACAAATGAGAGAACAGCTCACTCTGACCATTTTACTCGCCCTAGCAGAGCTGATTAGGTTGTTTTTATGTTATCCTGAGTGTTAACCAGGTTCAATGTTAGCTAGCTAGCAATGCAATAACTATAACTAGCAAAGCAAATGGCTCTGAGATACGAATAATATTACTACACAGATCATACACGTAATGTTAGCTAGCGAGCCAGCCAGTTAACGTTAGCTAGATAACTAGATAGCTTTAACTTGAAATGAAAACCACTTTCTGACAAAATTAGAAACTTCTAATATCTGAAAATGTAGCTAGCTAGACTATTTTACCCGTATACATGGATGGACGCTTCTCCCTCTCTGTCACGGATGCCATGGTTGCCCTTAGTTTAAAGATGTAATCCAGAGACAGGTGTTTTATAAAACAACATGCACGCTAAATGAGAATTAACTGGCTCTCATGAGAAAAGAAGCGTGGGCGCACAGGCGCATGCATGCAAGGGCGCGCACATACACAGACTTGACACGCACGCACGCACACACACACACACACACACACACACACCAGGCCCTTTCAGCCTTGGCATGTCGAATTTAACACAATATTATCTGGCTTACTTTGTAACCGTGACTTTAAACACGAGTCAAAGTACGTTGAAGTTCAGACTTTGGGTGAATCTGACTCACATTTCTCGTAACCACCTAATTCAATACTGAGTCAATACAGAAACACCTCTCTTTGTAGCGTGGCGGCAACCAGCGGAGAATATGAGCTGGGAGGTGGCATTGGAAGGGAACAGAAAATAAACAGCGCCACTGGAGAACTGCTGATAAGAGAGGAAGAGGGCAAGGATGGAACATGGTGAATAGAATGGAATGGCAGGAGGGATTCTGGAACTTTTGGGTGTTCCATGAGTGGAACCTTTGTTGTTGATGATGAGTCTCACTAACTTACAGTGCATTCAGAAAGTATTCAGACCCCGTGACTTTTTCCAAATTTTGTTACATTACAGCCTTATTCTAAAATGTATTAAATAGTTTTTTTTTTTCCTCATCAATTTACACACAATACCCCATAATGACAAAGCAAACAAGTTGTAGAACATTTTGCACATTTATTTTGAAATCAAAAACCGAAATATCACACTTACATAAGTATTCAGATCCTTTACTCAATACTTTGTTGAAGCACCTTTGGCAGCGATTACAGCCTCGAGTCTTCTTGGATATGACGCTACAAGCTTGGTACACCTGTATTTGGGGAGTTTCTCCAATTCTTCTCTGCAGATCCTCTCAAGCTTTGTCAGGTTGGATGGGGAGCGTCGCTGCACAGCTATTTTCAGGTCTCTCCAGAGATGTTCGATCGGGTTCAAGTCCGGGCTGTGGCTGGGCCACTCAAGGACATTCAGAGACTTGTCCCGATGCCACTCCTGCATTGTCTTGGCTGTGTGTTTAGGGTCATTGTCATGTAGGAAGGTGAACCTTCGCCTCCGCTCTGGAGCAGGTTTTCATCAAGGATCTCACTGTACTTTGCTCTGTTCATATTTCCCTCGATCCTGACTAGTCTCCCAGTTCCTGCTGCTGAAAAACACTCCCACAGCATGAGGCTGCCACCAACATGCTTCACCGTAGGGATGGTGCCAGGTTTCCTCCAGACGTGACGCTTGGCATTCAGGCCAAAGAGTTCAATCTTGGTTTCATCAGACCAGAGAATCTTGTTTGTCATGGTCTGAGAGTCCTTTAGGTGCCTGTCATGTACCTTTTACTGGGGAGTGGGTTCCGTCTGGCCACTCTACCATAAAGGCCTAATTGGTGGAGTGCTGCAGAGATGGTTGTCCTTCTGGAAAGTTCTCCCATCTTCACAGAGGAACTCTGGAGCTCTGTCGGAGTGAGCTTCGGGTTCTTGGTCACCTCCCTGACCAAGGCTCTTCTCCCCCGATTGCTCAGTTTGGCCGGGCGGCCAGCTCTAGGAAGAGTCTTGGCGGTTCAAAACTTCTTCCATTTAAGAATGATGGAGGCTACTGTGTTCTTGGGGACCTTCAATGCTGCACAATTTTTGTGGTACCGTTCCCAGATCTGTGCCTCGACACAATCCTGTCTTGGAGCTCTACGGACAATTCCTTTGACCTCATAGCTTGGTTTTTGCTCTGACATGCACTGTCAACTGTGGGACCTTATATAGACAGGTGTGTGCCTTTCAAATCATGTCCAATCAATTGAATGTAACAAAATGTTGAAAAAGTCAAGGGTTCTGAATACTTTCCAAATGCACTGTTTATGAATAAAGCAGGGGGTATGACCTCACTTATCAGCAGACCCGTCGCCAGACCTCAGTCTTAAGGGGGGCATATGAAGTGCATGGGAGGGCAGGGCACAATTATTATTAGCCTACAGTACGTATATTTAATAATAAATTCCCTCAAGTGGGGGGGCACAAACATTTTTGGGGGCGGGCCCGGCCCCCTATGGCCCGCCCATAGCGACGGGTGTGCTTATCAGCATTATCAGATGCCTTTTAAACTACACCATCATGGTGTTCTGTGTCCACGGAAAACAAGCCAGTGTAATGAAGTGTATGCTTACGAAATAGGGGTTAACATTTGCTCGTGACTTATCTGAAATGTCTTTGTAGGCCTTATAAAGGGATTATTAAAGCTAATTTAAAATTGTACATGGTTTGAAGTGTGACCCTTTAGGTTTGGCCTTGACTTTGTTGAAAGTTGTGAATTGATTAAATTAGGCATTTCACATTCTTGATCTGATCTTGAGTTACATTTTTATTTTTAGTTTCTGTCCTTGGTTTCACCTCACGTCTGTCTCCTTGGTTTCCTCCTAACCTGTGACTGATGAGCATCTCAGTTCTTCCTCAACCAGACCGGATAAGGAAAGTCAGGCACTAGAAATGAGCTCCTCTTGCTGTCTGATAGACATAAAGAGGATCACAGAGAAAATACTAAAAATAAAACAATTATTATTAAAGACAACTTGGGCTGAAACCCTTATCAGTCTAGGATTCGCTGAGCTGGCTTCTGGAATTAATTTCTAATAAAGAGCGATCAAGATAGAAACTTGAGGTATTCGGTTGGATCAAATTCATGAATATATTTTTTCAGGATGTGTACTTTTTTATGGTGCCATTCCTTTGCCATGTGAGAGCTCCAGTTTCAAAGCATTTGATATGTGAGAAACTTTGTATTAAATACAGTTCTGAGGCTGTACAAATTAAGACTGTATCCCAAAAGACGATTTGAGGAATTGAATTAGCCAATGAGTTTCATGAAAACTCACACTACTTGCCTGGGGTATTCGACATCCAGCAACAAAGTCTTGTAAAAAGAAATCTGACTGAATTCTGTGTGTTTGAGGTAGAATTTACTGGTTCATTTGGAGAAAGATGACAGAACTTACTGAGGCTGAAGTTGCCTCTAGACATTGATCCAAGGTCAGTTTTGTATTTCTCCTATTTCTCCTTCACCTAATGATCAGGTTAGCATTTGTAAAGGGTACAGATGTCAGATATGAACTTGATCACTCTTTAGTTACTGAGAATTTTCCTGCTGCATTAGGAAAGTCAACTGAGCCTCGTGATTCCTTGAAAATGAGCAGTTCTCTTTCTCTGCATGTTGGGACAGTCGAGTCATTGGGATCAGGCCTGCTATCAAAATAATATTCTCTAACTCGCTCAAATGCTAGGCCTAGGTCCTATTACCGCAACATTTAAATGTACAAAAAAGTTTCCAAAATGCACCATACACATTAACAACAGTCGTTTTATATAGCTTAATAAAACAGGATAGATATTTGTCTCCACTAGGCTACGACATACAAGTGTGAACTGTATCCTGAGGTTACGAATGAACTGTCAAAATTGAGTTCAATCTGGCACAAATAACTCAATCCCCCTGATTGACTTGATTTAGTTACACATTTCAAATATGGAAAGTTCAGGGATATTTTACCCATGATCTTGATAAGAAATGACAATATCAGACACTTTTGGATAACATAAATAGGAAACAAATTAAAAATGATATCAGTAGGCTACACCAACATTAGTTTCCATTCATACAAAGTGTCAGGTAAATTGCCACAGAAGATTAGCCGTGATAAACGAGGAAATGCTTTAATTATATTGTACGGAATCCTTGTCAAATAGATAAAGCCCTTAGTCTGTTCAAAAAGGGTGAACATATCTTGAAAGGTTTTGGTTGCAAGCAGGTTTAAGGCAGACAATAAGAGGTGAAGCAAGAGGGCTGACTCTCACCAAAGTCTGTCCAGAATAAGCCCAATGAGTTTCTATGGGCTTAATATGCAGACCTAAACTTGTAGAAGCTAGTACTCCGGGGACGACGATCGCCGAAGCCTGCCCAAACCAGGTGGGGGGGCAGCCTCGGCGGAAGTCGTGACCCCCCCGACGCACGGCTCCAGCACTGTGTCGACCCCGGCCTCGGGGATGGCCAGGAGGACGCGGAGAAGGGCGAGTCGGATGGCGACGGTGGAAAGGATGAAGGATGTCCCGCCTTGGGACCCAGCACCATTCCTCCGGACCGTACCCCTCCCACTCCACGAGATACTGAAGGCCCCCCACCCGACGCCTCGAATCCAGGATGGCACGGACCGAGTACGCCAGGGCCCCCTCAATGTCCAGAAGAGGTGGAGGAACCTCCCGTACCTCAGACTCCTGGAGCGGACCAGCTACCACCGGCCTGAGGAGAGACACATGAAACGAGGGGTTAATATGGTAATCAGGGGGGAGTAACAACCTGTATGTCACCTCGTTTATTCTCCTCAGGACTTTAAACGACCCCACAAACCGCGGGCTCAGCTTCCGGCGGGGCAGGCGGAGGGGCATATTCCGGGTCGAGAGCCAGACCCGATCCCCCGGTACGAACACCAGGGCCTCCCTGCGGTGGCGGTCAGTGATGGCCTTCTGACAACGCACGGCGCGCTGGAGGTGAACGTGGGCAGCGTCCCAAGTCTTCTCCACGTGCCGAAACCAGTCATCCACCGCGGGAGCCTCAGTCTGGCTCTGGTGCCACGGTGCCAGGACCGGTTGGTACCCCAAAACACATTGGAAGGGTGTTAGGTTAGTGGAAGATTGGTGGAGAGAGTTCTGAGCATATTCTGCCTATGGCAGGAACACCGACCACGCCCCCGGCCGGTCCTGACAGTAGGTCCACAGGAACTTACCCACAGCATGATTCACCCTTTCCACCTGCCCATTGCTCTCGGGGTGAAAACCAGAGGTCAGGCTGACCGAGATCCCCAGACGTTCCATGAACGTCTTCCAGACTCTAGACGTGAACTGGGGACCTCGGTCGGACACTATATCCTCTGGTACCCCGTAGTGCCGGAAGACGTGAGTAAACAGAGCCTCCGCAGTTTGTAGGGCCGTGGGAGACCGGGCAGTGGAAGGAAGCGGCAGGACTTTGAAAGGCAGTCCACAATGACCAGGATCTTGGTGTTACCTTGGGAGGGGGAAGATCAGTGAGAATATCATGGTCGTTGTGGAACTGGGAAAGGTTGTAGCTTACCCGCTGGGATGTGCCTAGGTGCCTTACTCTGGGCGCACACTGAGCATGAGGAAACATACACCCTCACATCCTTAGCCAAGGTAGGCCACCAGTACTTATCGGTCAGGCAGCGCATTGTACGACCGATACCTGGATGACCAAAGGAGGGTGACGTGTGTGCCCAGTAGATCAGAGGATCACGGATAAGCGCAGGCACATACTGCAGCCCAGCTGGACACTGCGGTGGAGATGGATCTGTGTGTAATGCCTGTGCTATATCTGTGTCCATCGTCCATACTACTGGCGCCACAATGCATGAGGCCTGGAGTATGGGGGTGTTGTATTTGGGCCTCTCCTCTGTGTCATACAGCCGAGACAGTGCGTCTGCCTTCACTTTTTTCGTCCCCGGAATGCAAGAGAGTGTGAAATCAAACCGGGTGAAGAAGAGGGCCCACCTGGCCTGAGGGCCCATTCAGCCTCCTCGCTGCCCGAATGTACTCCAGGTTACGGTGGTCTGTCCAGATGAGGAAAGAGTGTTTTGCCCCTTCGAGCCAATGTCTCCATACCGTCAAAGCTCGGACAACAGCCAACAGCTCCCAACCACCAATGCCGTAGTTCTGCTCCGCCGAGCTGAGCTTCTTAGAAAAGAAGGCACAGGGGCGGAGCTTGGGTGGCGTGCCCGAGTGTTGGGATAAGACAGCGCCTATCCCTACCTCGGACACATCCACCTCCACTACGAACGGTAGTGATGGATCGGGGTGAGCAAGTACCGGGGCAGAGGTGAACAGACCCCGCAATCTACTGAATGCCAAATCAGCCTCAGCAGACCAGCGGAGCCGGGACGGCCCACCCTTCAACAAGGAGGTAATGGGAGCTGCGATCTTGCCAAAACCCTGAATAAACATTCGATAGTAGTTGGCAAAGCCAAGAAAGCGTTGCACCTCCTTCACGTGGTTGGAGTCGGCCAATTACGCATGGCTGAAATGCGATCTCCCTCCATCTCCACACCTGTGGTGGTAATGCGATATCCGAGGAAGGAGATAGACTGCTGGTAAAACTCACACTTCTCTGCCTTGGCGTAAAGATCATTTTCCAGCAGTCGGATCAGTACTTTGCGAACCAGGGACAAATGCTCGGCGCGCATAGCGGAATACACCAGGATGTCATCGATGTAGACCACCACACCACGACCAAGCATGTCCCGAAACACCTCGTTCACAAAGGACTGGAAAACGGATGGAGCATTCAACAAACCATAGGGCATCACCAGGTAATCATAATGCCCCAAGGTTGTGCTGAATGCTGTTTTCCACTCATCCCCTTCCCGAATACGCACCAGGTTGTAGGCACTCCTGAGGTCTAATTTGGTGAAAAAATGGGCCCCATGCATTGACTCAATCACTAAAGGAATGAGGGGAAGAGGATAACTAAATCGTACCGTCACATTATTCAGTGGTCGATAATCTGCGACAGGGAATACACATGACTCCTGTGAGGTACAGCGTCTACCCGAAGGTTTATCGCGCAATCCCCCTCCCGATGAGGTGGTAATTTAGTCGCTTGCGTCTTGGAAAACGCGAGCGCCAGATCGTTTGGCCTTTCCACCGTGGTCGCACCAACGGAAACACCTAGACACCTACACGGACACTCACGCGACCACCCCGTAAGAACCCTCTGTGGCCATGAGAAATTGGGTTTGTGAAGGGCTAACCACAGGATACACAAGACTACAGGGTAAGCAGGAGACTCAATAATCATAAAGGTGATCTGCTCAACATGTGTCTCCTGCGTAATCATGGTGACTGGTACAGTAACTTCCTTAACCAACCCGGACCCTAATGGTCTACTATCTAGTGCTCTGATGGGGAGTGGAATGGTTAGGGGAACCAATGAAATGCCTTGATGGTGTGCAAATGCCCTGTCCATAAAATTCCCAGCTGCGCCTGAATCGACTAGCGCCTTACACTGGGAACCTACCAAGTGATCTGGAAAGGAGATTGATAAAGTACAGTGCGCCTTAAAAGGCTCTGAACAAGTTTGGGTGTTCGTTACCAAGGGTGATGCATGAGTACCCTGCCTACTGCCTCCAGACCCAAAAGAACGTTGACTACGACGTGAGGTGGATTGTCCCTTCGTGCCACCAGAGTGGCCAGTCCCCTACCAGGACGTCCTCTGGCTGCTAGCAGATTGTCCAGCCGGATGGCCATGTCCACCAGTTGGGAGAACGATAGCTTGGCATCCCGGCAGGCTAGCTCCCGTCGGACGTCCTCCCTTAGGTGGCACCGGAAATGGTCTATCAGGGCCCGCTCGTTCCACCCGGACCCTGCTGCCAGCGTCGGAATCTCCAGCGCGTAGTCCTGAGCGGTCCTCGTCCCCTGCCTTAGATGAACCAGTCGTTCGCCCGCCTCTCGACCCTCAGGCGGGTGATCAAAAATGGCCTGAACGAGGTGAGCAAACTCCCTCGTTGGCCCACTCCAGGGCTCTCCCACAAAGGCAGGAAACAAGGACAGATACCTTCTCCCGTTCCTGGGGCTATGGTCTGATGCTGGAGAAATACAACTCCAGTTGGAGTAGGAATCCCTTACATCGCGCTGCAGTTCCGTCAAATGCCGGTGGCCGGGATATCTGGATCCCTCCAGGGGCTGGTGTGTAGGTGGCTGGATCTGGTTGACCAGCTGGTCTCGATAGATCGGATCCACTCCTATACCACCTGTAGAACCCGATCCATCGCTTCCCCCAAGCTGGCCAACATTGAGGAATGCTTCTGGACCCTTGCCACAACTCCATGCGGTCTTCTCCTGCTGACTCCATATCAGATTTTTACATTTTAGTCATTTAGCAGATGCTCTTATCCAGAGCGACTTACAGTTAGTGAGTGCATACATTTAAAAAAAAATTCATTCTGGCCCCCCGTGGGAATCGAACCCACATTCCTGGCGTTGCAAACGCCATGCTCTACCAACTGAGCTACATCCCTGCCGGCCATTCCCTCCCCTACCCTGGGCCAATTGTGCGCCGCCCAATGGGTCTCCCAGTCGTGGCCGGCTACGACAAAGCCTGGATTCAAACCAGGATCTCTAGTGGCACAGCTAGCACTGCGCCGCAGTGCCTTAGACCACTGCGCCACTCGGGAGATCAGGTGAGTGATTCTGTGACGAGGTGTGAAAGAAAGAGTCAGGCGCAGGAGGTAAAATACCGAAGTCCAGAGTTTAATCCGTTTGTATAAATCAAACGCCCCAAGCGTCAAACGAAACTGTACAAGGGAAAATATCCACCTTGGCAATTACACAGTGAAATGTAGCTCAACCAAGCTACACGCTCTCACAACAAAACAATCACTCACAAAGACAAGGGGAACAGAGGGAACACTTATACACATACTAATTAGGGGAATGAGCACCAGGTGTGTGTGATTGACAAGACATGACAAGTGGAGTGATGAGAATGGGATCGGCAGTAGCTAGTACTCCAGTGAAGGAGGGGGGGCAGCCTCTGCGGATGTAGTGACACCCTGGCTGAGTTGATGAGTTGATTTGGCCTACGATAAACTTTCCTCCAGTGTGGATGCTCGCCCACATTTATAGTTGGGCTATGTATAATTGGCAGAGGTGGGTAGAGTACTGAGAATATGTAATTAAGTAAAAGTAATGTTACTTAGATTGTAATTTACTCAAGTAAAAGTAGCCCTCTTAAGAAACTACTCAAGTAAGACTAAATAAGTATCTGGTCAGAATACTAGTTACATACTGTATGTAGTTTGGTAATTTTTTACACATTATGGTAAACTGTGACAGCAAACAAAAAGGACATTCAATTATTATTTAAGCCTGCCAGCACCATCTTGCAGATGTTCTCCAGCACAGGTAGTCTCCAATGAAGACTGACATCAAACAAAGTCCGTAAGGCTGTACATATTAAATTACGATCTTATTCAAAGTTGACTTAATATCTATCGATGTGCTCAATTTCATAAAAAGGTAAATATGAATAATTTTACAATTCCAATAGCATTAATGAACATTTATTTCACTATCATTTCAAGTACATGTGATAGTGAATGCGTCCTAAATAGATTTACCCCAAGTGATTTACACCAAGTGTGATGTTTCATTTTTCATGAAGGAGGATCAGGTAAATGTTACAACAGTCAATATCGAAATTTCACTATCAATCATGTTACTAGTATGAAAATCTGACACATTTCAGCAAGAAATTAAATATCAAGGTAGGTATTCAGGTAAGAATCATGTGAGTAATAAATAATCAAACAGTGCAGATATCAATAATAGCCATAGTCAACTCAATCATATTTTTCCTGCCAATGTAGTATATACCCTCCATCCTCCTTCTGTTCCAAACCTCTCCTTTCTATTTTGAAGGGCATTTTATTTTCTTGTCTGGCCCATTCTCCTTCCCCAAGCTGTAAATAAAAAGACATACACACACACACAAACAAATTATTTATAGTATATATCACAAAAAGCTTACTGCGATGATTCACTGACTGTATGGCAGATGTGCTTATAGGCCTTGTCATAAAAAAAAAATTCACACACAGAGTGAGCGATCAATGGCGTGGGAAGATGTGTTAGCTAGCTACATGGTTGACACTGCAGCTAGCTGACTGGCTTATCTAGAGGCAACCTAATTACATTTACATTTTAGTCATTTAGCAGACGCTCTTATCCAGAGCGACTTACAGTTAGTGAGTGCATTCATTATTTTTTTATTTTTTCATACTGGCCCCCCGTGGGAATCGAACCCACAACCCTGGCGTTGCAAACACCATGCTCTACCAACTGAGCTACATCCCTAATGTGATAGCTAGTTAGCTTTTTCCACACACATCTAATTAATCTGTTCACTCTTTATGCCAATGACAAGTGGCTAGTTAGCCAACAAGCAGTGATCATATGGGGAGCTAAAAACAGGAGATTACATTTAGTTTGTCAGATTCTGGTTTAGCCAAAGCTAATTAGCTAGCTAGTTAGCTACCTAGCCATTTGATTTGCACTCACCCTCAAAACACAACTTCAACAGCAGAATTATATCTGAGAAATACTTATCTTACTCCCGAAATATATAATATTACAAAGGCAGAAAGTAATAAAGTGCAATTTACCTCTGATCGCGTCTGGCTAAGAACCCACAAACAAAAATATCCTTGAGTGAAGATGTGTGCTTCACTTCAAGAGCCGTGGTGGAGATACAGGGTTTGATGGAGAACTTTGAGAGCCAATGGACTTAAGAGTTTTGATGACAAGCTATTTTGAATACATTTCATTGTCAAGGGGTTGTGAAACATTTATACAGACGTAAAGGGGAAACAATAGTATAGATTCATGTAAATTAATGAAAATAACAATATTTGGAGTAACAAGGTTTTCATCCGACAGCGAAATCTAAATGTATGTAACTGAAGTGATTTGGTAAAATGTAATGGTGTAAAAAGTAAGATACTTCAGAAATTACTTGAGTAAGAGTAAAAGTACAGCCCACAGAGAGTAACTAGAAAAGTACTAGGTCCTCCAAAAAATTCAAACCCATGCCGACTCTGGGGTAAGCGGCTGTAACCACTGGACCATACAAGCACTGAGGCAACCAATAATTTATTCGGCCTATTGCTTGCATTAAACATTGAACTGAGTTATCCTCCTGCTGCAGGATTATTTTCCTCCTGTGATGAAAGGGGTCAAATTAAGATCCGACATCTGTAAACTGATCCTAGATCAGTACCTAAGGAAAACTTCTACCCGGAGCCTGAAAATCCAAAAAGAGTTACATGATCATAAATGAAAATGGGCTTTTACATACCTCACTCCTGAACATGTGCTGAGGGCTACCCATGAGTCGATGTGTCCTCTCACATGCCCGTGGTAGAAGCAGTGATGCTGTGAAGATAGGAGAGAGAGAGCGAGACAGACAGACAGAGACAGAGAGAGACAGAGACAGAATGAAATGAAAAAAATAATTGAGATATTTCAGAGAGATATTTCAACCAAATCAGTCAAACATACTATACCATAATGTTTAAGTGCACACTGGGTCCTGGGCCTGCATCTTGTGATGAATTGATTGGGAGGATCGTTCGGGTGAAAAAGATCTCTACAGAGGCCATGTAGACCCCATGTTTCATTAGTGACCAGCTGGTACACAGCAACACAACTTGTCCTAGGTCTTGACAAATGGCTCTGGCTAATCAATAAAAATAAAGAATACTCGCTTGAGCATGATTGAATTACAATGATTTACTGCTGGAGCTCCACTGTTATTGCTCCATTGTTTGGAGAAAATTAGCATTTTCTTCCAAAGGTTTTTAATGGAGATGACCCCTTTCGTGTGTGAGGGTCAAATAGTGCTTGAGGTTAAGTATGTAAATGTCCTTCCAAGGGCCATGGCCACAGGCTGCGTCATTACAGGATGTACTATTTTAGGTCTGGATAGCTCTATTCAGAGTGCCTACTGATGCATCAGTCTTTCTTTGAAATCAAAGCAATTACCATTGTATGGAAAGTCCTTGCTGCATTTGAGGCACGTTACCAAAGATACCTACAAATCACAAGCAAGTTCGGAATGCTTCTGGTGTAGAACATACTCCGAGTCGATATTCACATCATAAGAAGGAATTCCCCTGGACCACACCCACAAATTGTGGTAAATTAACGTTCTATCCCATTGACTCCTATTGTAAAAGAGCCAACTTCGTCGTTCAACCAGGTAAAAAATCCTGACCTACGGTTCGCAATGCTCCCATGTAGGTAAATAGAGCCTGCAAGAAGAGCCCTGTGGCTTCAGGCTATTCGGAGTGGGTGAGTGGGAAATGTGGGGACCCGGTGTCCGAGTAGGCTATACATTGCTATGTGTGTGGAAAACTTTTCATCACACGTAAGTTAATTAACTTGTTTAGTATAGTCCGTTTGTAACTCCACTCAATACTTGTAGCTGTATAGTCCGTTTGTTTGTGTTGGTCTTGGCTAGCTTAATGTTCCGGTCTGTAGCTAGCTAGCACTCACTCACGTGGCTGCTAGCACCTCATGAAAAGGGGCATGAGGGAAGCCCTCAAATATTACGTTTTTCTAAGTAGTGAGAACGCTCGGGAGCAGGCAATGTTGAAAAGTAATCTTTAGACATGTTGTGTAGTTTTGTAATTGTATAAAACAAGCAGACAACAAGAAAATTGCATTTGAAAAAGGTTAAGTTTTAGCTGTGAGCCAATGGGGTAACCTAGGTAACCATAGGTTGTTATCATCTACCCTTACAAGAATGTACTATGGTACTACTATTGTGATTTCATTCATACCGTGGTACTGCTATGGTTCTTTCACTTATACCATGGTATAGTCTTAATCATGGAAATGTACCATGGTTTTAGCTGTAAAGTATGATGGTACTGTCATTATACCTAAATATTACCTTGGTATTGCCTCATTTATACCATGGTATAGATGTGGATCATGGAAATACCATGGTTTTAAACAGCATTATACATTCTACCATGGTAACGCACAGTTATGATAAATGGTACCAAAAATTATAATCTTTATTAATTGTGCGCTACCATAATACAATGGCAGTATAATGCATTAAATAAATAAACCCCCCTAAGATCAAAAGACGTTGGTTGGTATTATATTGATGATGAATTTGTATACCAGTATGGGCAAGTTTCGGATAAAGTTAGAGGCAGGCTACTATTGTTGGTCCTAGTTTGTTTGTAACATCAAAGAAAAAGGGAAATAGTTACTGTGTTAATAGTACGGTTTTTTGCTCATGTTTGGGTTCCCTATGTTGCCAACCTGAAATGTGGGAGAATGTGAAATACATGGTAGCCTAATCTTTGGCATTTTGTAATCATTTACAGTATTTATAGTGTTGTGCTTGTTTCAGCCCGCAGAGGGAGCCGCTCGTTATAGTAGTTGCATCACACGCTCTCACTCTACAGTGGCTCTCGCGCTAGCCTGCCTAGTAGTCAGTGAGTCAGTTAAACGAGAGAGCCAACTGAAAACTGAAGAGAGAAGCACTAGATAAACAAAATATTTTAAACGTTATAATCACGGTGAGCGAATTATAAAGCATAAGATATGAAACACCAAGTTAAGCGGAGTGTAATGATAATAATTGTTGTTATTTTTTGATGATGTTTTGATAGTTAATTTATAAAAGTCTGTTAGCATAGAAGCTAACGTCGGCTAAAGTTAGATCCAGTCAAGCTAGCATTTTGTAGTCATGGCGACAGGACCAACGAACATTCGCACAGAATGTAAAGAAAGGGAAACATTGTAACTTGCAGTTTTTAGGGATATGTTGAGAATTACATTATGAAAATGTATCTATGAGATAAGATGATAATTAATAAAAAATAAAAAAATAAAAATTGTATGTTGGCTGTTTAGAATTGTATAAGAGTAGCCAAGTCAGTTGAATGAGATCCAACTGAAAACTGTATTAAAGAGCGAAGTACCAGATAAACTAACTATTTATTATAAATCTTCAAGGTTTCAGACTCCCTTCATTCTCCTCACCATACCCTATCCAAGTCCCAAGGTTTAAGAGGGTAGACTACACTATTAGACCATGTGTGTTGTGTTTTTTCACTATGAGCTAAAAGGGTTTAAGAGGGTACGAGGCCTATGCTTTGCTATTGCAGAGCGAGTAGTCAATTTTGCATTATGTGAGTACCATAAATTACTATGTTTTTGGTCACTTTAACCGAAAAACGAAGGGACACAGCCCATCATAATACATTGTAAACAACTACCATGCTTTCATGTTTCACTACATGCTGCTAGTACAAAACCATGGTATTTTCTTCATTATAAACTGGGTGGTTCGAGCCCTGAATGCTGATTGGCTGACAGCCGGTGTATACAGTGAGGGAAAAAAGTATTTGATCCCCTGCTGATTTTGTACGTTTGCCCACTGACAAAGAAATGATCAATCTATAATTTTAATGGTAGGTTTATTTGAACAGTGAGAGACAGAATAACAACAAAAAAATCCAGAAAAACGCATGTCAAAAATATTATAAATTGATTTGCATTTTAATGAGGGAAATAAGTATTTGACCCCCTCTCAATCAGAAAGATTTCTGGCTCCCAGGTGTCTTTTATACAGGTAATGAGCTGGGATTAGGAGCACACTCTTAAAGGGAGTGCTCCTAATCTCAGCTTGTTACCTGTATAAAAGACACCTGTCCACAGAAGCAATCAATCAATCAGATTCCAAACTCTCCACCATGGCCAAGACCAAAGAGCTCTCCAAGGATGTCAGGGACAAGATTGTAGACCTACAAAAGGCTGGAATGGGCTACAAGACCATCGCCAAGCAGCTTGGTGAGAAGGTGACAACAGTTGGTGCGATTATTCGCAAATGGAAGAAACACAAAAGACTGTCAATCTCCCTCGGCCTGGGGCTCCATGCAAGATCTCACCTCATGGAGTTGCAATGATCATGAGAACGGTGAGGAATCAGCCCAGAACTACACAGGAGGATCTTGTCAATGATCTCAAGGCAGCTGGGACCATAGTCACCAAGAAAACAATTGGTAACACACTACGCCGTGAAGGACTGAAATCCTGTAGCGTCCGCAAGGTCCCCCTGCTCAAGAAAGCACATATACATGCCCGTCTGAAGTTTGCCAATGAACATCTGAATGATTCAGAGGAGAACTGGGTGAAAGTGTTGTGGTCAGATAAGACCAAAATGGAGCTCTTTGGCATCAACTCAACTCGCCGTGTTTGGAGGAGGAGGAATGCTGCCTATGACCCCAAGAACACCATCCCCACCATCAAACATGGAGGTGGAAACATTATGCTTTGAGGGTGTTTTTCTGCTAAGGGGACAGGACAACTTCTCCGCATCAAAGGGACGATGGACGGGGCCATGTACCGTCAAATCATGGGTGAGAACCTCCTTCCCTCAGCCAGGGCATTGAAAATGGGTCGTGGATGGGTATTCCAGCATGACAATGACCCAAAACACACGGCCAAGGCAACAAAGGAGTGGCTCAAGAAGAAGCACATTAAGGTCCTGGAGTGGCCTATCCAGTCTCCAGACCTTAATCCCATAAACAATCTGTGGAGGGAGCTGAAGGTTCGAGTTGCCAAACGTCAGCCTCGAAACCTTCATGACTTGGAGAAGATCTGCAAAGAGGAGTGGGACAAAATCCCTCCTGAGATGTGTGCAAACCTGGTGGCCAACTACAAGAAACGTCTGACCTCTGTGATTGCCAACAAGGGTTTTGCCACCAAGTACTAAGTAATGTTTTGCAGAGGGGTCAAATACCTTTTTCCCTCATTAAAATGCAAATCAATTTATAACATTTTGGACATGCGTTTTTCTGTCTCTCACTGTTCAAATAAACCTACTTATAGACTTTTCATTTCTTTGTCAGTGGGCAAACGTACAAAATCAGCAGGGGATCAAATACTTTTTTCCCTCACTGTATTAGACAATATACCACGGGTATGACAAAACATTTATTTTTACTACTCTAATTACGTTGGTAACCAGTTTATAATAGCAATAAGGCACCTCGGGGTTTGAGGTATATGGCCAATATACCACGGCTATGGTCTATATCCAGGCACTCCGCGTTGTGTCGTACTTAAAAACAGCCCTTAGCCGAGGTATACTGGCCATATACCACACCCCCTCTGGCCTTATTGCTTAATTGTACTACCATGGTTCATTTTTGTACCATGTTAGCTAGAATAAAATATTATGTTTTTTTGGTAATTACCATGGCAGGAAAATATCATGGTATTTTCCTGCCATGGTATTACAATAAAAAAAACGATCACTGTTTTTTGGCCACTACCATGGTATTTGCACCAGTACCATGGTATTTTCCTGCCATGGTAGTGACCAAAAAACCATGATAGTACCATGGTGTTTTTTTCATATAACTACCATGGTACATTTTTGTAAGGGCAATACCGACTGGGACTATTCAGTAGGTTTCTGTGCATTCATTTAAAAGCTTCAGGGTTTCAGTGAAATATCTCTTTATTGAGGCAGCTCCTGTGCATGCTTCTACTACTGAATACACATGTAGATGTGTCTGAATGGAACGCTTTCCTGCACAGTAATATGACATGTACAAGATCAATACAGGAACAGAGGACTTAATGAAATTTACATTTACATTTTAGTCATTTAGCAGACGCTCTTATCCAGAGCGACTTACAGTTAGTGAATACATATTTATTTTTTTATACTGGCCCCCCGTGGGAAACGAACCCACAACCCTGGCGTTGCAAACGCCATGCTCTATCAACTGAGCTACATCCCTGCCGGCCATTCCCTCCCCTACCCTGGACGACGCTGGGCCAATTGTGCGCCGCCCCATGAGTCTCCCGGTCGCGGCCGGCGGCGACAGAGCCTGGATTCGAACCAGGATCTCTAGTGGCACAGTTAGCACTGCGATGCAGTGCCTTAGACCACTGCGCCACTCAGGAGTTATATTTCCCTTGATATAGCCTGCAGCGTCACTGCAGTGGCATTGAACATGTCTACTTTATGAGAAACTGAGGCAGCATTGCAGCTCTGTTTTTCTGCCTCTAAGGAACACAGAACATAAACTTCCTGTTGACCTTTGACTTGAGCTGGCTGTTTTGGAAATGATGTCAATGGGCCAGGGACGTGATGTCACAATGGGCGACGAACGATGTAACAGAGCATTGTCCTCAGGTGTTGCTTTGTGGCCCCGTGGCCTCCGCCACAACACACCAACATCCGAGAGAACCGGCTTTGTCGGTACATCAGACTGTGAAATTAGCTCATCTATTTGAAGCGATGGGTATGCTCATGCATGGCGGACATATAAATCAATTGTCAGTGAAAACGTTGCCTGTCAATCTAAGAGCCTTCTCTCATTCACTATACTAGAGGTACAACATCACATCGATAGTGGAAAACCAAGAGTACACACAACACATTACACACAATGCCTTTCCCATGTTTCAGGTGTATTATGAAATTACATGCCATCTGGTAAGGTGTATACTGTAAATAAATACAGTTGAAGTCGGAAGTTTACATACACCTTAGCCAAATACATTTAAACTCTGTTTTTCACAATTCCTGACATTTAATCCTAGTAAAGATTCCCTGTCTTAAGTCAGTTAGGATCACCACTTTATTTTAATAATGTGAAATGTCAGAATAATAGTAGAGAGAATGATTTATTTCAGCTTTTATTTCTTTCATCACATTCCCAGTGGGTCAGAAGTTTACATACACTAATTTAGTATTTGGTAGCATTGCCTTTAAATTGTTTAACTTGAGTCAAACGTTTCGGGTAGCCTTCCACAAGCTTCCCACAATAAGTTGGGTGAATTTTGGCCCACTCCTCCTGACAGAGCTGGTGTAACTGAGTCAGGTTTGTAGGCCTCCTTGCTCGCACACGCTTTTTCAATTCTGCCCACACATTTTCTATAGGATTGAGGTCAGGGCTTTGTGATGGCCACTCCAATACCTTGACTTTGTTGTCCTTAAGCCATTTTGCCACAACTTTGGAAGTATGCTTGGGGTCATTGTCCATTTGGAAGACCCAATTGCGACCATGCTTTAACTTCCTGACTGATGTCTTGAGATGTTGCTTCAATATATCCACATAATCTTCCTTCCTCATGATGCCATCTATTTTGTGAAGTGCACCAGTCCCTCCTGCAGCAAAGCACCACCACAGCATGATGCTGACACCCCCGTGCTTCACGGTTGGGATGGTGTTCTTCGGCTTGCAAGCAACCCCCTTTTTCCTCCAAACATAACGATGGTCATTATGGCCAAACAGTTATATTTTTGTTTCATCAGACCAGAGGACATTTCTCCAAAAGGTACGATCTTTGTCCCCATGTGCAGTTGCAAACCGTAGTCTGGCTTTTTTATGGTGGTTTTGGAGCAGTGGCTTCTTCCTTGCTGAGCGGCCTTTTAGGTTATGTCAATATAGGACTCGTTTCACTGTGGATATAGATACTTTTGTACCTGTTTCCTCCAGCATCTTCACAAGGTCCTTTGCTGTTGTTCTGGGATTGATTTGCACTTTTTGCACCAAAGTATGTTCATCTCTAGGAGACAGAACGCGTCTCCTTCCTGAGCGGTATGACAGCTGCGTGGTCCCATGGTGTTTATATTTGCGTACTATTGTTTGTACAGATGAACGTGTTACCTTCAGGCATTTAGAAATTGCTCCCAAGGATGAACCAGACTTGTGGAGGTCTACAGTTGTTTTTCTGAGGTCTTGGCTGATTTCTTTTGATTTTCCCATGATGTCAAGCAAAGAGGCACTGAGTTTGAAGGTAGGCCTTGAAATACATCCACAGGTACACCTCCAATTGACTCAAATGATATCAATTAGCCTATCAGAAGCTTCTAAAGCCATGACATCATTTTTTGGAATTTTCCAAGCTGTTTAAAGGCACAGTCAACTTAGTGTATGTAAACTTCTGACCCACTGGAATTGTGATACAGTGAATTATAGGTGAAATAATCTGTCTGTAAACAATTGTTGGAAAAATTGTTTGTTAAAATAGTTTGCGGGAATCGGAGTACATAAAAAGGTTGACACCTCTCCGCAAAACTGAGAGCAATTTTATTTATACCCGGGAAAAATGCATGATGATTGCAGTCATGTTGAAAATGTTTCAAAAGCCTAACTTTGGGACAGAGGTGTTTATTTTCCCCTATCAATTCAAGCTTTTGGGGGGACTGAGCATTTGACAAGTCTATTTCCCTCATTTCTAAATATTGACCTACTTCTTTACATAGAGTGCAGCCAAATTAAGAGATAATCAGGACTGCTGCTGATGATGATATATTACTGTGCATCTTCTGTAGAATAGCTCATAATAAACAATAACTCATAAAAATCTACTCATAAACTCAGCAGTGCCCCCAATAGGTTTAAAGCTTACATACAAACCTGAACTGTGGAACTGTAACAAAATGTCTTAGCCTCAGAAATGCCATCAAAGGATAAATGTTTGTACAGTACCAGTCAAAAGTTTGGACACACCTACTCATTCAAGGGTTTTTCTTGATTTTTACTATTTTCTACATTGTAGAATAATAGTGAAGACATCACAACTACGAAATAACACATATGGAATCATGTAGTAACCAAAAAAGTGTTAAACAAATCAAAATCTATTTTAGATTTTAAATTATTTAAAGGACCCTTTGCCTTCATGACAGCTGTGCACACTCTTGGCATTCTCTTAACCAGCTTCATGAGGAATGCTTTTCCAACAGTCTTGAAGGAGTTCCCACATACAGTACCAGTCAAAAGTTTGGACACACCTACTCTTCCAGGGTTTTTCTTTGTTTTTACTATTTTCTACATTGTAGAATAATAGTGAAGACATCAAAACTATGAAATAACACATTTGGAATCATGTAGTAACCAAAAACAGTGTTAAACAAATCAAAATATATTAAAAATTTGACATTCTTCAAAGTAGCCACCCTTTGCCTTGGTGACAGCCTTGCACACTATTGGCATTGTCTCAACCAGCTTCATGAGGTAGTCACCTGGAATGCATTTCAATTAACAGGTGTGCCTTGTTAAAAGTTAATTTGTGGAATTTATTTCCTTCTTAATGCTTTTGAGCCAATCAGTTGTGTTGTGACAAGGTCGAGGTGGTATACAGAAGATAGCCCTATTTGGTAAAAGACCAAATCCATATTATGGCAAGAACAGCTGAAATAAGCTGGTGCTTATTTTGAATATTGGCCAATTGTCTAGAACTAAAGTTCTGTCAGCATGAAGCTGAATGCACACCAACAATGTAATTTAACTCCATAGACTCTGGTTAAAAAAACTCAGAATCCATATGTGTGTTTTCATAGTTTTGATGTATTCACTATTATAGTAAAAATAAAGAAAAACCCTGGAATGAGTAGGTGTGTCCAAACTTTGACTGGTACTGTATATTCACAGTAAAAAGTAGAGAGGAATTGTGACGAGGTGTGAATGAAGGAGTCAGGCGCAGGAGGTAAAACACCGAAGTCCTGAGTTTATTCCGTTTACATAAATAAAACGCACCCAGCGTCAAAACGAAACTATCACAAGGGATAGTAGCTCAACTGCGCTACTCGCTCTCACAATGAAACAATCACTCACAAAGACAAGGGGGACAGAGGGAACACTTATACACATACTAATTAGAGAAATGAGCACCAGGTGTGTGTGATTGACAAGACAAGACATGACAAGTGGAGTGATGAGAATGGGATCGGCAGTAACTAGTAAGCCGGTGTTGACGAACGTCGAAACCTGCCCGAACAAGGAGGGGAGGCAGCCTCGGCGGAAGTCGTGACAGGAATGAATCAGTCTTAGAGTGTACCCGTAAGAGGTTCAAACCTTGATGCTGATTTTGTAGTACACATGTACGGCACAACACAACAATAGTGAAGACATCAAAACTATGAAATAACACGTAAGGAGTCATGTTGTAACCAAAAAAGTAAATGGAACACTAGTCACTTTAATAATGCCACTTTATGTCACTACTTTATGTCCTCTCCTTGTTCGGGCAGGCTTCGTCGTTCGTCGTCACCAGCATTCTAGCCACTGCCGCTCCTCATCTCATCATTCCATTTGTTTTGTCTTGTTTATTACACACACCTGGTTCATATCCCCTCATCAGTAACTGTATAAGTGTTCCCTCTGCCCCCTTGTCTTTGTGTGTGATTGTTTATTGTGGAGGTTAGATTAGCTCGGTGGAGCTCCTTGTATTTTGTATCGCTGGGACATTTTACCCATTTGCCTTGTTGTTTCTAGTGCGCCTGATTTCCGCACTGGATTGTTTGACACATTGCTGCGTACCGCTGTGTTTTTGGAATAAGCCTTTTATTCTGTGATTTACTCTCCTGCGCCTGACTCCTTCAAAATCACTCACCACAGAATCACACACCAAGACATGGAGTCAGCAGGAGAAGAGAACATGCCTGGAGTCGTGGCGTGGATCCGGGAGCATTTTACCATGCTAGCCAGCTTGGGAGAAGCAATGGATCGGGTTCTCCAGGTCGTCCAACGTCTGGAGAGGAGAGGACCCGACCCTTCGGGACCAGCTGATCAACCGGATCCAGTCACCCAAACCCCAGCATCCAGAGGGATTCATCTATCCCGACCGAGGGATTTTGACGGGACAGTTGCCTGCTGCCAAGGATTCCTCCTGCAGCTGGACCTCTACTTCTCAACCATCAGCCCGGCTCCATTGGAGCAGGAGAAGGTGTCCACACTCGTCTCCTGCCTCTCAGGGAAAGCCCTAGAGTGGGCCAACGCAGTCTGGAGTGAAGGAGGAGCCGCATTGGACAACTACAGGGGAGTTTGCTTGCCTCTTCTGGGCAGTCTTCGACCACCTGCCCGAAGGAAGAGAGGCAGGCGAGCGACTGGTCCAACTGAGGCAGGGGACGAGGATCGCACAGGACTTTGCCCTGGAGTTTAATACTCTAGCGTCTGGGTCCGGATGGAACGAGCGTGCCCTCATCAACAGATTCCGGTGCAGCCTGCGAGAAGACGTCTGAAGGGAGCTAGCCTGCTGGGATGCCATGTTGACTTTCGACTAGCTGGTGGACATGGCCATCCGGTTGGACAACCTGCTAGCTGCAAAAGGACGTTCTGGAAGTGGCCTGCCAGTTTCACCCCCCTTCAACCTGGATTCGGTTCCGATGGAGATGGGTGGTGCAGTGATCCGGGAGAACGGAATGCAACAGCTCCAGCGTCACGCTTGTGGCAGGAGAGGACATTCTACCGCACGCTGTCGTCAGGGTACTTCGTGGGTCTGGAGGCGGCAAGCAGGGCACTCTCGTGTCACCCCAGGTAGCACAAACCCACACTCGTTCAGAGCCTTCTGCTGCGCACTGCAGCATACAAGTCACCTTTCCTGATTAGACAGTGGTGTCCCAGTGTAAGGCGCTGGTCGATTCAGGCGCAGCTGGGAACTTTATGGACAGGTCGTTAGCTCATAGCCTAGGTATTCCGTTGGTTCTCCTATCCATTCCACTGCCCATCAAAGCACTTGACAGTTGACCATTAGGGTCAGGGTTCGTTAGGGAAGTTACAGCACCAGTCACAATGGTTACGCAAGAGACCCAGAGAGAGCAAGTCAAATTGTTTCTATTGAGTCTCCTGATTTCCCTGTTGTGTTGGGTTTTCCCTGGTTAGCACTACAGAACCCCATCTTTTCATGGCCGCAGAGGGTTCTCACGGGGTGGTCGCGAGAGTGTCAGGGTAGGTGTCCAGTTGTTTCCGTTGGTGCAACCTGGTGGAATGTCCAGACACTACCTCCACCTTGTGCATTCCCCCCCGAATACCTCGATTTGGCGCACGTGTTTTCCAAAACGCAGGCGACCAAATTACCACCTCATTGGGTGGAAGATTGCGCGATAAACCTCCGGGTAGACGCTGTGCCTCCCAGGAGTCATGTATATCCCCTGTCACAGGCTGAAACGGAGGCGATGGCGACATGAGTCTCAGAGTGTCTGCGCAAGGGGTTCATACGTCCCTCCACTTCACCCGCCTCCTTGAGTTATTTTTTGTGAAGAAGAAAGACGGAGGGCTGTGCCCTTGCATTGATTACCGAGCACTGAACAAAGGGACAATTCGTTATAGTTATCCTCTACCCCTCATTCCATCAGTAATCAAGTCAATGCATGGGGCACGCTTCTTCACAAAATTAGATCTCTGGAGTGCTTACAACCTGGTGCGTGTCAGAGAGGGGGACGAGTGGAAGACAGCATTCAGCACAACCGCAGGGCATTACGAATACGGTGATGTCATACGTTTTGATGAATGCTATATCAGCCTTCCAGTCCTTTGTGAACGAGGTGTTTCGGGACATGGTTGTTCGCGGTGTAGTGGTCTACATCGATGACATTCTGGTGTATTCCGCTATGCGCACCGGCCTTCCAGCCACTGCCGCAACTCATCTCATCAATCCATTAGTTTTGTCTTGTTTATTACACAAACATGGTTCATATCCCCTCATCAGTACCCATATAAGTGTTCCCTCTGCCCCCTTGTCTTTGTGTGTGATTGTTTATTGTGGAGGTTAGATTATCTCGGTGGAGATCCTTGTATTTTGCTAAATGGCATATTATTCATATACTGCTAAAAAAAATAAAGGGAACACTTAAACAACACAAAATGTAAGTCAATCACACTTCTGTGAAATCAAACTGTCCACTTAGGAAGCAACACTGATTGACAATAAATGTCACATGCTGTTGTGCAAATGGAATAGGCAACAGGTGGAAATTATAGGCAATTAGCAAGACACCCCCAATAAAGGACTGGTTTTGCAGGTGGTGACCACAGACCACTTCTCAGTTCCTATGCTTCCTAGCTGATGTTTTGGTCACTTTTGAATACTGGCGGTGCTTTCACTCTAGTGGTAGCATGAGACGGAGTCTACAACCCACACAAGTGGCTCAGGTAGTGCAGCTCATCCAGGATGGCACATCAATGCGAGCTGTGGCAAGAAGGTTTGCTGTGTCTGTCAGCGTAGTGTCCAGAGCATGGAGGCGCTACCAGGAGACAGGCCAGTACATCAGGAGACGTGGAGGAGGCCATAGGAGGGCAACAACCCAGCAGCAGGACTGCTACCTCCGCCTTTGTGCAAGGAGGAGCAGGAGAAGCACTGCCAGAGCCCTGCAAAATGACCTCCAGCAGGCCACAAATGTGCATGTGTCTGCTCAAACGGTCAGAAACAGACTCCATGAGGGTGGTATGAGGGCCCGACGTCCACAGGTGGGGGTTGTGCTTACAGCCCAACACCGTGCAGGACGTTTGGCATTTGCCAGAGAACACCAAGATTGGCAAATTCGCGACTGGCGCCCTGTGCTCTTCACAGATGAAAGCAGGTTCACACTGAGCACATGTGACAGACGTGACAGAGTCTGGAGACGCCGTGGAGAACGTTCTGCTGCCTGCAACATCCTCCAGCATGACCGGTTTGGCGGTGGGTCAGTCATGGTGTGGGGTGGCATTTCTTTGGGGGGCCACACAGCCCTCCATATGCTCGCAAGAGGTAGCCTGACTGCCATTAGGTACCGAGATGAGATCCTCAGACCCCTTGTGAGACCATATGCTGGTGCGGTTGGCTCTGGGTTCCTCCTAATGCAAGACAATGCTAGACCTCATGTGGCTGGAGTGTGTCAGCAGTTCCTGCAAGAGGAAGGCATTCATGCTATGGACCGCCCGTTCCCCAGACCTGAATCCAATTAAGCACATCTGGGACATCATGTCTCGCTCCATCCACCAACGCCACGTTGCACCACAGACTGTCCAGGAGTTGGCGGATGCTTTAGTCCAGGTCTGGGAGGAGATCCCTCAGGAGACCATCCGCCACCTCATCAAGAGCATGCCCAGGCGTTGTAGGGAGGTCATACAGGCACGTGGAGGCCACACACACTACTGAGCCTCATTTTGACTTGTTTTAAGGACATGACATCAAAGTTGGATCAGCCTGTAGTGTGGTTTTCCACTTTAATTTTGAGGGTGACTCCAAATCCAGACCTCCATGGGTTGATAAATTTGATTTCCATTGATAATTTTTGTGTGATTTTGTTGTCAGCACATTCAACTATGTAAAGAAAAAAGTATTTAATAAGATTATTTCATTCATTCAGATCTAGGATGTGTTATTTTAGTGTTCCCTTTATTTTTTTTGAGCAGTGTATTATTATTTTTATTTTTTATCGCCGGGATATTTCACCCGTGTGCCTTGTTGTTTCCATTGCGCCTGATTTCCGCGCTGGAGTGTTTGACGCATTGCTGCGTACCTCTGTGTTTTCGGAATAAACCTTTTATTATATGATTTACTCTCCTGCGCCTGACTGCTTAAAAATCACTCACCACACTTTAATAATGTTTTCAAATCTTGCATTACTTATCTCATATGTATATATCGTATTCTATACTATCTTAATAATTTTGTACATATCTTACATTATCTCATATGTACAGTTGAAGCCGGAAGTTTACATACACTTAGGTTGGAGTCATTCAAACTCGTTTTTCAACCACTCCACAAATATCTTGTTAACAAAGTTTTGGCAAGTCGGTTAGGACATCTTCTTTGTGCATGACACAAGTCATTTTTCCAACAATTGTTTATAGACAGATTATTTCACTTATAATTCACTGTATCACAATTCCAGTGGGTCAGAAGTTTACATACACTAAGTTGACTGTGGCTTAAAAAAATTCCAGAAAAGGATGTCATGGCTTTAGAAGCTTCTGATAGGCTAATTGATATCATTTGAGTCAATTGGAGGTGTACCTGCAGATGTATTTCAAGGCCTACCTTCAAACTCAGTGCCCCTTTGCTCGACATCATGGGAAAATCTAAATAAATCAGCCAAGACCTCAGAAAAATAAATTGTAGACCTCCACAAGTCTGGTTCATCCTTGGGAGCAATTTCCAAACGCCTGAAGGTACCACGTTCATCTGTACAAATAATAGTACGCAAGTATAAACACCATGAGACCACACAGCCGCCATACCGCTCAGGAAGGAGACGCGTTCTGTCTCCTAGAGATGAACGTATTTCGGTGCGAAAAGTGCAAATCAATCCCAGAACAACAGCAAAGGACCTTGTGAAGATGCTGGAGGAAACAGGTATAAAAGCATCTATATCCACAGTAAAACGAGTCCTATATCGACATAACCTGAATGGCCGCTCAGCAAAGAAGAAGCCACTGCTCCAAAACCTCCATAAGAAAGCCAGACTACGGTTTGCAACTGCACATGGAGACAAAGATCGTACTTTTTGGAGAAATGTCCTCTGGTCTGATTAAACAAAAATAGAACTGTTTGGCCAAAATGACCGTCGTTATGTTTGGAGGAAAAAGGGGGTTGCTTGCAAGCCGAAGAACACCATCCGAACCGTGAAGCACAGGGTTGGCAGCATCATGCTGTGGGGGTGCTTTGCTGCAGGAGGGACTGGTGCACTTCACAAAATAGATGGCATCATGAGGAAGGAAAGTTATGTGGATATAGTGAAGCAACATCTCAAGACATCAGTCAGGAAGTTAAAGCTTGGACGCAAATGGGTCTTCCAAATGGACAATGACCCCAAGCATACTTCCAAAGTTGTGGCAAAATGGCGTAAGGACAACAAAGTCAAGGTATTGGAGTGGCCATCACAAAGCCCTGACCTCAATCCTATAGAAAATGTTTGGGCAGAACTGAAAAAGCGTGTGCGAGCAAGGAGGCCTACAAACCTGACTCAGTTACACCAGCTCTGTCAGGAGGAATGGGACAAAATTCACCCAACTTATTGTGGGAAGCTTGTGGAAGGCTACCCAAAACTTTTGACCCAAATAAATCAATTGAATGGCAATGCTACCAAATACTAATTGAGTGTATGTAAACTTCTGACCCACTAGGAATGTGATGAAATAAATAAAAGCTGAAATAAATAAATATCTCTACTATTATTCTGACATTTCACATTCTTAAATAAAGTGGTGATCCTAACTGACCTAAGACAGGGATTTTTTTACCAGGATTAAATGTCAGGAATTGTGAAAAACTGAGTTTAAATGTATTTGGCGAAAGTGTATGTAAACCTCCGACTTCAACTGTATATACTGTATTCTATACTATCTATTGCATCTTAGCCTATGCCGCTCTGACAATGGCATTGGTCATCCATATATTTTATATTCTTATTCCATTCCTTTACATAGATTTGTGTTTATTAGGTATTTGTTGTGGAACTGTTAGATATTACTTGCTAGATATTGCTGCACTGTCGGAACTAGAAGCACAAGCATTTCACTACACTCGCAATAACATCTGCTATCCATGTGTATGTGACCAATACATTTGATTTGAATTGCTTCGCTAACGTACTTGTTCCACCAATCTATATAATATTTTCATGGAAAGATGCTCATTTGAAATGAATCAAGGCATAGTTTGACGGACCCCTCTGTGTGTGTGTGTGTGTGTGTGTGTACATGTCTTGTGGAAGTGTGTGGAAATAAAATAATGTTGAGTAGCATGTGAGAGTTTTTTCTGCTGGAGATACTGTATGTCTCTGAAACATGATGTGATGTAGGTCTGAGAATCCAGTACCCCCAGTCTGAGTAGTGATAGGCATGAGGGAGAGAAAGAAGGAGAAAAAGAGAGGTAGAAAGAGATAAGAAAAACCTGGAGGGATGAGACAATAAGAGAAAATGAGTGCAACAGAGAGTGGGAAGAGACTTACAGTGTAATTGGTGGCCACAGTGACAGGCTGCCCATCTTCATTGTAGTGTGTTTCTGTGAAGTCTGGACCCAGGAGCTCCCTGAGAGAGAGAGAGAGATTACCAGACGTGGGAAGGCTTGAAATTACAATTCTAACAGACAACCTGAACAGCTCAGCTTCGCTGAGAGAGTATTAGAGTGAATAACATTCGCTGAATATCTGATTTGTGACCTTTAGATCAGGCAGATGCAACACAACAGTGCTAACATTTAATCTAAGTTTCGAAATGCTGACATGGAACAGACTATAGCTGCTGTTGCTAATGCTACTTCGAAAAACTCTGATTTTGATGAGGTTTGGTCTGAGAACTCAGTGAGGAGGAAGCCACTGACATTCTGTGGTAGTGAGGGAAAAGAGTTGGTAGACATTCCAGCAGTACCTGATGCTCCTTAAGGTCTTAACCCCCTAAGGTTGATGTCCGCTTCCCTGTGGAAATCTAATTAGCATAAAACAAAAATCCCCATAAAAAGATGTCAGTTTAAGCTAGAGATATTTGTTTTTTCGCATTGGATTCGTCTCAATCCACTGCATCCATGTAGTGTTCCATGTAGTGAATATGTTATTCAATGTGTTTGTATACTGAAAATAAATAATGAAAAATATAACTATTTTTTATACTTCAAGGGGTCCTAAAATTCAAAAACGAAATAGCAAAATTATCATTGGTATGACCTTCCTAAAACAATTTAATATAGCTTAGTAGATATCAAAACCAGTGTGGATTGCAGATACTCCTTAGAGCATTCTAATCTCAATTAATCCAGAACTAAAATCTTGCGTGATTTGGTCTGCTGCATGATTAAGTTCTGGGTCGTATTAGAAAGTTCAGTTTGCGACGTCTCCACCTTTGCCAAAGGAAACTCTCAGCCAAAGCCCCACCCTTCAGCTAACTTCCCTACACGTGCGAAGCAGTCAAAGCACCACCTTCGCCCAATCCTGATATGTCCAAATAATCAGTGATGAAAACCACCAGAAAAACATGGTGTCACAACAGATTCTCCGGTTTACCCGCTTAATCTGTCCACGAGAGATTAAGAGCAGTCCATAGACTGCTTACGAGGTAAGGAAAATAACATTTCAATACATTATTTCGCTGAACTATCCCATTACATTTTAAAGAGTTACAAAAAATTCTATACGGCACTTGCACATCTGATCTATCTTTGTTGCAGGTTTAAAGAGTTACTACCTTTAACACTAGAACTGCTAAAACAGTCATTTGGATTGCTCATGAATTTAATTGTTTTATTACTCTCTTACTGCCATTTTTAAAGTCATAACCCCTCCGTGCTTGACTTTTCCTAAATAAGTCTATATAACACACTGTCATTGTTAGAATCTTAATATCACAAACAGAACCGGACTTATAACCAGTTTTACGAGGGCATGTCCACAAGAGATTAAAAGCAGTCCTCCTGACAGTAGGGTCTGCTCCGCTCCTTCTCCCGACATTGAAGGTGCCATGGCCAGTCGATAACCACCCCGATAATTGCCTCAAAACTGAACCTAAACTATACTGAAACAAATTGTACACATATAACAACAGATTAAATAAATTAAGTAAAGTATGATGGGGGAGAATGGGGGAGAATGGGTGAGTTGATGAGCGACAGGAAGCGAATGATGCATAATTATTTAATCACCTACTGTGAATGAAGAATAGGGCTGGCCATTCTATTGTATTGATCTATTCTAATTATAATCTCAAAATGGTATGTACCCAGTCCACCAAATCCAAGCAGTCTTATCAGTCTACTCTGGCCTACTTGGAGTACATAGTGAAAGCGTGCGTAATTTACAATGGCAAGAAGACCAAAATCTGAAAGAAAACGACTCAGATGGTGGGACAGAAATTAATCATGACATCTTTGATGATTCATCTTCTGATTCTGAGTCTCAGCCTGAACCTACACCTCTGAGGTCTAAGCGCAAAAAAATACAGAACAGTGCACACTGAGCAGGTGCCCACGCTACCACCAAATGAAACCATGAGACAGGAGAGAGGACGGGGATGGCACCGTTTGGATAGAACAAGCCAGTGACGGTGACAATGCTACAGGCCAATTTATCAGCACAAAATGTAAACACTGAGAAAGCAGGCCCTACATCTCAAGCAAAAACAACATCCGCAATGCACTCACCAGCTTTTGTTGTTTATGCGACATGGATATGCTCCAACTGATGCCATTGTGTGAAGACGCACACCATATAAGCACGAGCTGACAATAATTGACAATTTTTGACAGCTGTCATATCGACACTTACAGTATAATAATTATCATTGCATTATTGCTTTTGTGCTTACTTTCACTATTTATCAAGCACACTTTGCGCTTAAAATGATTACGCTACTGATGATTTCATCCTTTGACCATGCGTCTTGCTGACCGTGCATCTTGGTGGTTGGAATAGGTTATTTTGATGTTATAAAAATAAGCTGTTACCGCATTCCAGCACATACAGTGGGGCAAAAAAGTATTTAGTCAGCCACCAATTGTGCAAGTTCTCCCACTTAAAAAGATGAGAGAGGCCTGTAATTTTCATCATAGGTACACGTCAACTATGACAGACAAATTGAGGAAAAAAAATCCAGAAAATCACATTGTAGGATTTTTAATGAATTAATTTGCAAATTATGGTGGAAAATAAGTATTTGGTCACCTACAAACAAGCAAGATTTCTGGCTCTCACAGACCTGTGACTTCTTCTTTAAGAGGCTCCTCTGTCCTCCACTCGTTACCTATATTAATGGCACCTGTTTGAACTTGTTATCAGTATAAAAGACACCTATCCACAACCTCAAACAGTCACACTCCAAACTCCACTATGGCCAAGACCAAAGAGCTGTCAAAGGACACCAGAAACAAAATTGTAGACCTGCACCAGGCTGGGAAGACTGAATCTGCAATAGTTAAGCAGCTTGGTTTGAAGAAATCAACTGTGGGAGCAATTATTAGGAAATGGAAGACATACAAGACCACTGATAATCTCCCTCGATCTGGGGCTCCACGCAAGATCTCACCGCGTGGGGTCAAAATAATCACAAGAACGGTGAGCAAAAATCCCAGAACCACACGGGGGGACCTAGTGAATGACCTGCAGAGAGCTGGGACCAAAGTAACAAAGCCTACCATCAGTAACACACTACGCCGCCAGGGACTCAACTCCTGCAGTGCCAGACGTGTCCCCCTGCTTAAGCCAGTACATGTCCAGGCCCGTCTGAAGTTTGCTAGAGTGCATTTGGATGATCCAGAAGAGGATTGGGAGAATGTCATATGGTCAGATGAAACCAAAATAAAACTCAACTCGTCGTGTTTGGAGGACAAAGAATGCTGAGTTGCATCCAAAGAACACCATACCTACTGTGAAGCATGGGGGTGGAAACATCATGCTTTGGGGCTGTTTTTCTGCAAAGGGACCAGGACGACTGATCCGTGTAAAGGAAAGAATAAATGGGGCCATGTATCGTCAGATTTTGAGTGAAAACCTCCTTCCATCAGCAAGGGCATTGAAGATGAAACGTGGCTGGGTCTTTCAGCATGACAATGATCCCAAACACACCGCCCGGGCAACGAAAGAGTGGCTTCGTAAGAAGCATTTCAAGGTCCTGGAGTGGCCTAGCCAGTCTCCAGATCTCAACCCCATAGAAAATCTTTGGAGGGAGTTGAAAGTCCGTGTTGCCCAGCGACAGCCCCAAAACATCACTGCTCTAGAGGAGATCTGCATGGAGGAATGGGCCAAAATACCAGCAACAGTGTGTGAAAACCTTGTGAAGACTTACAGAAAACGTTTGACCTGTGTCATTGCCAACAAAGGGTATATAACAAAGCATTGAGAAACTTTTGTTATTGACCAAATACTTATTTTCCACCATAATTTGCAAATAAATTCATTAAAAATCCTACAATGTGATTTCCTGGATTTTTTCCCCTCATTTTGTCTGTCATAGTTGACTTTACAGGCCTCTCTCATCTTTTTAAGTGGGAGAACTTGCACAATTGGTGGCTGACTAAATACTTTTTCCCCCCACTGTATGCTTTCCCTTTCATAGTTGTAACAATGGCCCTCCATGAATAAAATTGATTGAATACTTGAATTTCTGTGTTTTTAGTGGTTTTTCATTTTGACATATAACATACAGTAACATAAACTAATGAAAACGCTATTGTGATATATATATATATATATATTTTTTTTTTAACGGCATATTCTAATGTTACCTAAGATGTTTATAAACACAACCATATGATTATTTTTACAATAAAATATATTAAATGTATTATTTACACTGTTAGAATGTTGCTGTCAGAATGACTGCTCATTACCTTGACGGGGGGTCCCTCGAGGCCCAGCGGTTCTAGTATTAAAGGCCCTGAAAAGGTGCTGCCAAACAAAGCTATGTGTGTAAATAGTCTGCGATTAAAAGACTGAAGAACTGGAAGCATTTAAAAGTTATACATGAAACATTTCTACCTGCAAATGATACATGTGACATTTATACCTCAATCACATATATTAGTAGTAATGAAGGAATAAAAATCCACTAGAGAAAAACTGGCCGGTCCGGCCAGCTGTTGTGTGTAGGCTACATCGCCATGTTTTATGATTATGGTCAATCGGAAATTACCTTTAAATTAAAGCTTCAGCAATACAGATTGAGTAGAGCCCTAGTTTGTGTTTGTAAGGTTGACAACATTGGCGAAACATTCACATTTACAAATCTTCCTCAAGTCTTTGCAACAGTTGTTTCACAAAAGTTTCTGTGAATAAAATATTCAATATGTTTCCTTTAAATCCTGTGTTGTGTGGTTATTCTTTTACCATTGATATGTTCTAGACCAGGGTTGTCAAACTAATTTTGCCCGGTCTTCAAAGAGGTCCTGAGGACCGCACTGAAAATGTGTTATATTTCCTCACCATCAAAATTAGCAAAAAATAGTCCTCTATCCATAGTTTTTGGAATGTTCAATGCTCCCTGACTGTCTATTATTAGCGAGCTGGACACAGTTTTGATTTAGTCATTTTAAAATATATTAAGTTTGGGGCAGGTAGCGTTCTCCTGGCATCTGCCAAACCCAGATTAGTCCATCGGACTGCCAGATGGTGAGTGATTCATCACTCTAGAGAATGCGTTTCCACTGCTCCAGAGTCCAATGGCGGCAAGCTTTACACCACTCCAGCCGACGCTTGGCATTGCGCATGGTGATCTTAGGCTTGTGTGCGCCTGCTCAGCCATGGAAACCCATTTCATGAAGCTCCTGACGAACAGTTCCTGTGCTGACGTTGCTTTCAGAGGCAGTTTGGAACTCGGTAGTGAGTGTTGCAAACAAGGAGACTATTTTTACGTGCTAACCGCTTCAGCCCTCAGTGGTCCGGTTCTGTGAGCTTGTGTGGCCTACCACTTCACGGCTGAGCCGTTGTTACCCCTAGACGTTTCCACTTCACAATAACAGAACTTACAGTTGACTGGTGCAGTTCTTGACGAACTGACTTGTTAGAAAGGTGGCATCCTATGACGGTGCCAGGTTGAAAGTCACTGAGCTTTTCAGTAAGGTCATACTACTGCCAATGTTTGTCTATCGAGATTGCATGGCTGTGCGCTCAATGTTAGACACCTGTCAGCAATGGGTGTAGCTGAAATGCCGAGTCCACTAATTTGAAGGGGTGTGCACATACTTTTAGTGATGTAATGCAGTTGTAATCAGCGCGGGGAGAAAAAAAAAGTACCCCCACCCTTATTACGTGGATTTAATAGTAAGTGCTACGGAAGAAGACGAAGAAGAAGAAGAAGAAGAAGAAGAAGAAGAAGAAGAAGAAGAAGAAGAAGAAGAAGAAGAAGAAGAAGAAGAAGAAGAAGAAGAAGAAAATCTCCCTCCATACCCTCATTATACCCTAATTACATGTTAAGAACAGAAAACCTTTACAGAACAATCAGTAAACATCTGTTGGTAGCACTCGTTTCGCAGGAAGCCAGGGGCGAGCATCAAAAGACAAAATACTTCCAATTAAGGATCAAAGAGTTTGAGGAATGTAGCAAAAATCAACCATTATTTTCTCAGCAAAACTATATGTGTGTGTATTTACCAGATCCGCCTCTAACTAAGGTAAGCCCTTTGTTGCTTACTGTGTACATTTACAACCAGCTCTCACACTCTCTCATCAGAATTAGACGTTCATCTATATTTCTCAAAGGTCAAATTTTGCAGTTGTTTCAAATTTCATAGTGTTTAAGGTTAAGTTTAGGCATTAACTCAGAATGGTTAAGGCAAGGGTTAAGGTTTGGAATAGGCATAAAAATTTAAATAAATCTATATACACTACCTGTCAAAAGTTATAGAACACCTACTCATTCAAGGGTTTTTCTTTATTTTTACTATTATACTAACTGTAAGTCGCTCTGGATAAGAGTGTCTGCTAAATGACTAAAATGTAGTGAAGACATCAAAACTATGAAATAACATATGGAATCATGTAGTAACCAAAAAAGTGTTAAACAAATCAAAATATATTTTATATTCAATTTTCTTCAAATAGCCACCCATTGCCTTGATGACAGCTTTGTACAGTCTTGGCATTCTCTCAACCAGCTTCATGAGGTAGTCACCTGAAATGCATTTGAATTTGTGAGACGCGGTGTGGGTGAACGGATGATCTCCGCATGTGTATTTCCCACCGTAACACATTGAGGAGGAGTTGTTATGGTGTAGGGGTGCATTGCTGGTAACAGTCTGTGATTTATTTAGAATTCAAGGCACACTTAACCAGCATGGCTACCACAGCATTCTACAGTGATACGCCATCCCATCTGGTTTGGGCTTAGTGGGACTATCATTTGTTTTTCAACAGGACAATGACCCAACACACCTCCAGGCTGTGTAAGGGCTATTTTACCAGGAAGGAGAGTGATGGAGTGCTGCATCAGATGACTTGACCTCCACAATCCCCCAACCTCAACCCAATTGAGATGGTTTGGGATGAGTCGGACTGCAGAGTGAAGGAAAAGCAGCCAACAAGTGCTCAGCATATGTGGGAACTCCTTCAAGACTGTTGGAAAATTATTCCAGGTGAAGCTGGTTGAGAGAATGCCAAGATTGTGCAAAGCTGTCATCAAGGAAAAGGGTTGCTATTTGAAGATTCTCAAATATAAAATATATTTTGATTTGTTTAAGACTTTTTTGTTACTACATGATTCCATATGTGTTATTTCATAGTTTTGATGTTTTCACTATTACATTTACATTTTAGTCATTTAGTAGACACTCTTATCCAGAGCGACTTACAGTTAGTGAGTGAGTACATTTTTTTTTTTTTTTTTTTTCATACTGGCCCCCCGTGGGAATCGAACACACAACCCTGGCGTTGCAAACGCCATGCTCTACCAAATGAGCTACATCCCTGGCGGCCATTCCCTCCCCTATCCTGGACGACGCTTGGCCAATTGTGCACCACCCCATGGGTCTCCCGGTCACGGCCGGATACGACAGAGCCTGGATTCAAACCAGGATCTCTAGTGGCACAGCTAGCACTGCAATGCAGTGCCTTAGACCACTGCGCCACTCGGGAGGTTTCTACAATGTAAAAAAATAGTAAAAATAAAGAAAGACCCTTGAATGAGTAGGTGTGTCCAAACCTTTGTCTGGTAGTGTATGTATGTGTGTGTGTGTGTGTGTGTGTGTGTGTGTGTGTATACAGTATATACAGCAATAGTTGAATAGAATTGGTATTGACTAGAATACAATATATACAGTTGAAGTCAGAAGTTTACATACACTTAGTTTGGAGTCATTAAAACTTGTTTTTCAACCACTCCACAAATGTCTTGTTAACATACTGTAGTTTTGGCAAGTTGGTTAGGACATCTACTTTTCCAACAATTGTTTACAGACAGATTATTTCACTTATAATTCACTGTATCACAATTCCAGTTGGTCAGAAGTTTACATACACTAAGTTGACTCTGCCTTTAAACAGCTTGGAAAATTCCAGAAAATGTCATGGCTTTAGAAGCTTCTGATAGGCTAATTGACATCATTTGAGTCAATTGGAGGTGTACCTGTGGATGTATTTCAAGGCCTACCTTGAAACTCAGTGCCTCTTTGCTTGACATCATGGGAAAATCTAAAGAAATCAGCCAAGACCTCAGAAAATAAACTGTAGACCTCCACAAGTCTGGTTCATCCTTAGGAGCAATTTCCAAACACCTGAAGGTACCACGTTCATCTGTACAAACAATAGTATGCAAGTATAAACACCATGGGACCACAAAGCCGTCATACCGCTCAGGAAGGAGACGCGTTCTGTCTCCTAGAGATGAACGTACTTTGGTGCAAAAAGTGCAAATAATCCTAGAACAACAGCAAAGGACAGATGCTGGAGGAAACCGTTACAAAGTATCTATATCCACAGTAAAACGAGTCCTATATCGACATAACCTGAAAAACCGCTCGGCAAGGAAGAAGCCACTGCTCCAAAACCACCATAAAAAAGCCAGACTACGTTTTGCAACTGCACATGGGGACAAAGATCATACTTTTTGGAGAAATGTCCTCTTGTCTGATTAAACAAAAATAGAACTGTTTGGCCATAATGACCATCGTTATGTTTGGAGGAAAAAGGGGGACCTTGCAAGCCGAAGAACACCATCCCAACCGTGAAGCACGGGGGTGGCAGCATCATGCTGTGGGGGTGCTTTGCTGCAGGAGGGACTGGTGCACTTCACAAAATAGATGGCATCATGAGGAAGGAAAATTATGTGGATATATTGAAGCAACATCTCAAGACATCAGTCAGAAAGTTAAAGCTTGGTCGCAAATTGGTCTTCCAAATGGACAATGACCCCACGCATACTTCCAAAGTTGTGGCAAAATGGCTTAAGGAAAACAACGTCAAGGTATTGGATTTGCGGGTCAGGGTCGGGTGTGGCCTCAGATTTTCACTTTATCACATATAGTTGGGCGGTTGCGGATGGGTTATTAGCAATTGCGGGCGTGTGCAGGTGAACAAACAGCATGTGTTGTTCCGTCAGTAGGTCAGTGGGTCATCCCTTCATCTGTACAGTGCATGTTCCACTTCTAACAAGCTCTGTAACACATGTAAATGTTAGGAAATACGTATGTCAGGAAGTATGTTTTTGTTTGACATTGGATTGTGATCAATCTTGTGTTTCATTCAGCCTTGAAATATGAAATAACAAAGGCATTGCTGTGATCCCATCATGGCCCTGCCCTCAGTCTCTTGTCGTTAAGGCAGGAAGGCTGACCTTTGACAGACGGACAAGGCTGTGGTGTTCTCAGGAAGAGCCATTGGGGAGAGGACAGGGATCTCTCATCAGACAGACACAGGTGTGTGTGTGTGTGTGTGTGTGTGTGTATGTGTATGTGTGAGAGAGAGACAGATAAAAAAAAAGTGATGTCTGAAGGCCACACAGCTGCTTTCCTTTCCTCCGCTAAGACATGACTTCCTTTGCACATGCCAAAAATGTAATAGCAACAAGTCTACAGGGCCAGAATCCCATTATTCACAAACCACCTGTTTGGATCACGCTGTCACTCTTGCTCTCACTGTCTCTCTTGATCCATTTCCACTGTACATTTGCACTGTATCTCTTTCTAGATTTATTTTTATTTTTCTCAGTCTCTCCATTTTCCATGACTGTGATATTCTTTCACTCTCTTTCACTGTCTTTTCTCTAGATCTCTCTTATTGTTCAAACATTCAATATTTCCTTCACAATCTCAAGGACAGATCATCTCTGAGTTTATGTCGCTCTGCCTCTTTTTTCCACACATTCTGTCTGTCAAGCCCTGATCTGTTTCACCTGTCTTGTGCTTGTCTCCACCCCCCACCACGTGTCTCCCATTTTCCCCATTATCCCCTGTGTATTTATACCTGCGTTTTCTGTTTGTCTGTTGCCAGTTCGTCTTGTATTGTCAGGTCGTCACAGTGTGTTTCCTGTTTTTCCCTGCTCTCTAGTTTTTTGTTTCTAGCCTTTCCTGTTCTGACCTTTCTGCCTGCCCTGACCCTGAGCCTGCCTGCTGTTCTGTACCTGCCTGATTCTGACCTGGTTTATGAACTTCTGCCTGCCCTGACCCTGAGCCTGTCTGCCGTCCTGTACCTGTCGGACTCTGATCTGGTTACGAACCTCTGCCTGTCCTCGACCTGCCCTTTGTATGCTCCCCGTGTTATAATAAATTATCTGAGAACTAAATCATCCGCCTCCTGTGTCTGCATCTGGGTCATATCATGAGTCGTGATAGTACGAACTGGCCATGACTGAGCCAGCAGACTCGGACTAGCTCCGCAACGCTGTCTCCGTCCAAGGAGTCATTATTGGTAGATACGAGGTAGTACTTGAAGACCTTATGGAAAGACTTCACACCTTGGCGGAATGCCATGACCACGCTTTCACTGCATTGCTGGAGCAATTCCGCAGGTTATCTACTAAGCAGCAAGCCACAACAGTAACCCCCCCAGACTGTCAGTTACCCCGCTACCAACGGCGCTTCTCCCCAATCTACCCCGGCTTCCCGAGAACCCCGCTTACCTCCTCCGGAGCGCTACGCTGGAGATCCAGGATCCTGCCGGGCATTTCTCTCCCAGTGTTCTCTCATCTTTGAGCTGCATCCCTCTTCGTTTCCCTTGGATCGCTCGAGGAAAGCGTATTTGAATACGCTGATGTCTGGGAGGGCTCTCACCCGGGCTACGGCGGTGTGGGAGCAACAATCCACTGTTTGCCTCAGTCTGGAGGAGTTTGTGGCGGAGATGAGAAAGGTGTTCGATTCTCCATTGTCCGGGAGAGAGGCTGCTCATAAGCTACTGCGTCAAGACTCCCGTAGTGTGGCAGACTACACAGTAGATTTTTGCACTTTGGCCGCCGAGAGTGCCTGGAACCTGGAAACTCTGTTCGACACTTTCCTGCATGGATTATCGGAGGTGGACAAAGACGAGCTCGCAGCCCTGGAGTTTTCCATGGATCTCAACTCTCTCATAGCCTTGACCATACGGATCGATGGGCGGCTACGGGAACGTAGGAAGGAGAGGAGATCTGCTCCCGGTCACACTCGCTCGTTCACGGCACCCACCTCGCCTCCGAGGAATCCCAGAAGTCCCCGGGAGAATCCGATCACCTGAGTTCCCTTGGGAATCACGAGGGCTGTCGACTTGCTTCCTCCCGGAGCCCATGCAACTGGGCAGAGCCAGATTGTCTCCTGCTGAACGCTTATGCAGACTGAGCACCAAGAACTGTCTGCATTGTGGATCAACAGGACATTATATATCTACCTGTCCATTAAAAGACCAGGCTCATCAAGTAGGTACAAGTACGCTGGTGAGCCGTATGGGGAGTTTCCCATCTTCCATTACTCGTACCCCTCTCCATGCTATCCTGTTGTGGGGTGACCAGTCCAAATCTCTATGGGTGCTCATTGACTCTGGGTCTGATGAGAGCTTTATGGACGCTTCCCTGGTGTCAGAGCTGGGAATCTCCACACAACCTCTCACCATTCCCATGGCGTCAGAGCACTGGATGGGCGCAATACGTTTCCCATTAACCTGAAAGTGTCAGGTAATTGCAGTGAGTCTATGCAGTTCCTTCTCATTAAATCCCCTCATGCACCCTTGGTTTTGGGGTTTTCTTGGCCCCAGAGGCTCTTCTGATAGACTGGGCTACTGGTTCTATCATGGGTTGGAGCCCATTCTGCCACGCGCATTGTCTGAAGTCGGCGCAGCCTGCCCCGGGACGTCTTCCTTTGGGCTTGGGAGAAGCCTCGGATCTCTCCGCCATTCCTGCAGAGTACCAGGACCTCCGGGAGGTTTTCAATAAGGCCCACGCAACATCTCTCCCTCCGCATCGACCCTACGACTGCGCTATCGACCTTCTCCCAGGAACTACACCGCCTCGGGGGCGGCTTTATTCCCTGTCGGGTCCGGAGACCAAGACCATGGAGAGGTACATTGAGGACTCTTTGTGGAGAAGAAGGACAAAACCCTGCACCCGTGTATCGACTACCGGGGCTTTAATGACATCACGGTTAAAAACCTTTGCCCTCTAACACTCATCTCCTCAGCTTTCGAGCCTCTCCAGGGAGCAACGATCTTCTCAAAGTTGGACCTTCGGAACGCCTACCATCTGGTTCGGATATGGGGAGGAGACGAATGGAAGACAGCTTTTAACATGGCTAGCGGGCGCTATGAGTACGTTGTTATGCCATTCGGACTGACCAATGCTCCCGCACTGTTCCAGGCCCTGGTCAACGATGTGCTCCATGATATGTTGAACCAGTTCGTGTTTGTCTACCTTGATGACATCCTTGTTTTTTCCTGGTCAGCTCAAGAACACGTCCTCCACGTCCGACAGGTCCTTCAGTGGATGTTTGTCCCGGACTCTGCCTGTTCCCCGTTCCTGGAATGGGCTCATTCCTCCAGACTTGCATGCCATCCTGGCTCCCGTCGGACCCTGCCTTTTTTACGACAAAGTTTTTGGTGGCCCACCATGGTTCCTGACGTCTCCGCGTTCGTCGCCATCTGCACTGTGTGTGCTCAGAATATGACTCTGCGACAAGCTCCGGCTGGCCTCCTTCAACTACTCACTGTTCCTCACCACCCCTGCTCTCATATATCCAGGAACTTTGTCACTGGTCTCTCTCCATCAGCAACACCACTATCCTTATGGTGGTGGATAGCTTTTCCAAAGCCGTCCATTACATTTCCCTTCCCAAGTTACCCTCAGCCAAGGAGACGGCCCAGCTCATGGTGCAGCACGTCTTCCGGATCCATGGACTGCCGGTGGACATGGTCTCCGATCGCAATCCTCAGTTCTCGTCCTGGTTCTGGAAGGTGTTCTGCACCCTCATTGGGTCATCGGTCACCCTGTCCTCCGGTTTTCACCCCCAGTCTAACGGCCAGTTGGAGCGAGCCAATCAGGACCTGGAGATGGCTCTTCGTTGCCTCATCTCCGCCAACACCACCACCTGGAGCCAGCAACTCGTGTGGGTGGAATAAGCCTGCAAAAACCTTCCCTGCTCGGCCACTGTGGATATAGATACGTTTGTACCTGTTTCCTACAGCATCTTCACATGGTCCTTTGCTGTTGTTCTGGGATTGATTTGCACTTTTCGCACCAAAGGACATTAATCTCTAGGAGACAGAAAGCGTCTCCTTCCTGAGCGGTATGATGGCTGTGTGGTCCCATGGTGTTTATACTTGCATACTATTGTTTGTACAGATGAACGTGGTACCTTCAGGCGTTTGAAAATTGCTCCCAAGGATGAACCAGACTTGTGGAGGTCTACATTTTTTTTCTGAGGTCTTGGCTGATTTCTTTTGATTCTCCCATGATGTCAAGCAAAGAGGCACTGAGTTTGAAGGTAGGCCTTGAAATACATCCACAGGTACACCTCCAATTGACTCAAATTATGTCAATTAGCCTATCAGAAGCTTCTAAAGCCATGACCTCATTTTCTGGAATTTTCCAAGCTGTTTAAAGGCACAGTCAACTTAGTGTATGTCAACTTCTGACCCACTGGAATTGTGATACAGTGAATTATAAGTGAAATAATCTGTGTGTAAACAATTGTTGGAAAAATGACTTGTGTCATGCACAAAGTAGATGTCCTAACCGACTTGCCAAATCTATAGTTTGTTAACAAGAAATTTGTGGAGTGGTTGAAAAACGAGTTTTAATGACTCCAACCTAAGTGTATGTAAACTTCCGACTTCAACTGTATGTGGGTATAACTGACGGTGGCTACCGATAGTGGCTCATATTTAGCATGATACAAATTGTAAAAAATACAGTGAAAAGTCTGGGCATATATTTACATTCTAGAAATCATAAATCAACTCGGGTAGGTTTGGCGCTATACTGTCATTTGTGCATGGCTACAGAAGGCTATAGCAAGGGTCTCCAAATCCTTGCAAGTTATAAGGCCAGAATTTCATAAACTTCACTGTGGAAATGGTGATATGTTGATATTCTTCAGTTTGCTGCCATATGACTGGTTACACAATTGTCATTTATATTTACAATCCCCTTATCCAAAAGGCTTACTCATTTACCTAGCTCTTATAAATAGCTCTTATCAATTTGTAAATTACAGTGCAGGGAGAATGGTGTTATTTCAATATGAAAAAATAAAGTAGATGTTGTTCCACTTGAAACTGACAGGTTGCTCAACTTTATTCATTGCACGTGAAGTTTGTGGAATTATGAGGGAATTAAGTCAAGGTCAGAATACGGCTGTAGACATACATCTGCCACGCCTTTATTTATTTGATCTCCAACCCAAACGAATAGTGGGTGAATAGCATGCTATTCTCAAGCTTAAATTCAAGGTCAGAATATGCGTAGAGAAAAAGTTCATAAAAAGGGAATAACGTTCCATTTACGCACGCTTAACTCGGGTCGGAAATTCCACTCTAATGCGTAAACAGTAACTAAAGCCTATGCTATCACTTGCTGTCTCACTCAATCTTTTCTATGTCTACAAAGCCATAGCTCCCTGAACATCTCATCCTCCTCTCCCTGGGAGAGCTTGCGAGCATTACAAGTGATTCTTCATCTTATGAGTCATGGCCCGTTTCCAACTAATGCGGCAGTGAGACAGAGCTGAACCAGCCTTGATGTTATCATGGTAGCGTAACCCCTATGGTCTCCAAAGACCCCTATAGCGCTGGATTCTAATTAGCCTGGGTCTCTTTTTTTACATAGGTTTTATTTAATTTCATCATTCGTTCTAGTGGTTCAGAGGGAGAAACAGTGGTCCACTTCCAGGTATTTTACAACTCGTGTTTTGAGATGTAAATTGGTTGGCACATGAGTAAAATCCTTGTAAATATGGTACTCCAATCCCAGAACCGTCCCACACAAAAATTCTAACCATGAAATTGGACATGTTGGGTGAAATTGTTTTTTATAATCCCTTAAATTCATGTACGCTGATGATTTTTTGCAAATGCAATCAGTTTCCCACGTTGATTTAACGTCATCAGATTAAATATTTTTGTTGAAATGACATTGAAACAATGTTGATTCAACCAGTTTGTGCCCAGTCGGATAGATCACTCATTTCATGCAGTGAGTGAACAATAACTGTATAGGGCTCAGACACAAATGAAAGTACAAAATGAAAACAACCTGAGTAAGACTTTAATATTGCTTTGCTTATCCATCAGCCAAAAAAGTACCTTGCTCACTGTTCAAGCACACGACAAAGGGTGTCCGGCCCAGAATAACTATAGAGCATTCGGAAAGTATTCAGACCCCTTGACTTTTTCCATATTTTATTATGTTTCAGCCTTATTCTAAAATTGATTAAATGAAAAATTGTCCTCATCAATCTACACACAATACCACATAATGACAAATCGAAAACAGGTATTTAGAAATTTTAGCAAATGTATAAAAAATAATAAACAGAAATACCTTATTTACATAAGTATTCAGACCCTTTGCGATCCTGTTTCCATTGATCATCCTTGAGATGTGTCTACAACTTGATTGGAGCCCACCTGTGGTAAATTCAATTGGATTGGACATGATTTGGAACGGCACACAACTGTCTATATAAGGTCCCACAGTTGACAGTGCATGTCAGAGCAAAAACCAAGCCATGAGGTCGAAAATATTATACGTAGAGCTCCGAGACAGGATTGTGTCGAGGCACAGATCTGGGAAAGGGTACCAAAACATTTCTGCAGCATTGAAGGTCCCCAAGAACATAGTGGCCTCCATCATTCTTAAATTGAAGAAGTTTGGAACCACCAAGACTCTTCCTAGAGCTGGCCGCCCGATCAAACTGAGCAATCGGGGGAGAAGGGCCTTGGTCAGGAAGGTGGCCAAGAACCCGATGGTAACTCTGATAGAGCCTCAGAGTTCCTCTGTGGAGATGGGAGAACCTTCCAGAAGGACAACCATCTCTGCAGCACTCCAACAATCAGGTCTTTATGGTAGAGTGGCCAGATTGAAGCCACTCCTCAGTAAAAGGATGACACAACTTGGCCCCACATTACCCTCTGTAGCGCCTTACGGTCGGATGCAGGCGGTGATGCAACCAGTCAGGATGCTCTCAAAGGTGCAGCTGTATAACTTTTTGAGGATCTGGAGACCCATGCCAAATCTTTTCAGTCTCCTGAGGGAGAAAAGGTGTTGTCGTGCCCTCTTCATGACTGTCTTGGTGTGTTTGGACCATTATAGATTGTTGGTGATGTGGACACCAAGGAACTTGAAACTCTCGACCCGCTCCACTACAGCCCCGTCGATGTTAATGGGGGCCTGTTCGGCCCGCCTTTTCCTGTAGTCCACAATCAGGTCCTTTGTCTTACTCACATTGAGGGAGAAGTTGTTGTCCTGGCACCATATTGCCAGGTCTCTGACCTCCTCCCAAAAGGCTGTCTCATCGTTGTCGGTGATCAGGCCAACCACTGTTGTGTCATCAGCAAACGTAATAATGGTGTTGGAGTCGTGTTTGGCAACGTAGTCATGGGTGAACAGGGAGTACAGGAGGGGACTAAGCACGCACCCCTGAGGGGCACAGTGTTGAGGATCAGTGTGGCTAATGTGTTGTTACCTACCCTTACCATCTGGGGGCAGCCTGTCAGGAAGTCCAGGATCCAGTTGTAGAGAGAGGTGTTTAGTCCCAGGGCCCATAGCTTAGTGATGAGCTTTGTGGGCACTATGGTGTTGAACGCTGCGCTGTAGTCAATGAACAGCATTCTCACATAGGTGTTCCTTTTGTCCAGGTGGGAAAGGGCAGTGTGCAGTGCGATTGAGGTGTGCCAAGCTTGTAGTGTCATACCCAAGAAGACTCGAGGCTGTAATCACTGCCAAAGGTGCTTCAACAAGGTCTAAATACTTATGTAAATGTAATATTTAATTTTTTTATTGTTAATACATTTGCAAACATTTCTAAAAAACATTTTTTGCTTTGTTATTATGGGGTATTGTGTGTAGATTGATGAGGGGGAAAAAAAAAACAATTTAATCAATTTTTTGAATAAGGCTGTAACATAACAAAATGTGGAAAAAGTCAAGGGGTCTGAATACTTTCCGAATGCACTGTATATCCAATATCAAAACCTTCCCCTGAAAATCACTTAGGGTACATAACCATCAGAAGTGTTTTGACTTTCTCATAAAATATTGGATGTCTTTCATAATATCCCAGGGCTATCCCTTTAATCTTTAATAACCTATTTTAAGAGGAGGTTGTGAAGGCACACACCCACAGACAAACTGCAGCGAGAGCGTGAGGAGGAAAAGAAAGACACTATCTGAATGAAAGGAGGTCCGGTTGAAACAGTGGAGGCCAGTAAAAAGAGATCGAGAGACAGAGAGAAAGTTACAGTGTTTGGCTTGAGAGGAAGGTAATGCCAAATACTTGTATGACTGTGGACTACCTCTCTCTCTCTCTCTCTCTCTCTCTCTCTCTCTCTATATATATATATATATATATATATATATATATATATATATATATATATATATATATATACAGCTGAAGTTTACATACACCTTAGCCAAATACATTTAAACTCTGTTTTTCACAATTCCTGACATTTAATCCTAGTAAAACATCCCTGTCTTAGGTCAGTTAGGATCACCACTTTATTTTAAGATTGTGAAATGTCAGAATAATAGTAGAGAGAATTATTTATTTCAGCTTTTACTTCTTTCATCACATTCCCAGTGGGTCAAAAGTTTACATACACTCAATTAGTATTTGGTAGCTTTAAATTGTGTAACTTGGGTCAAACGTTTCGGGAAGTCTACCTCAAGCTTCTCACAATAAGTTTGATAATTTTGGCCCATTCCTCCTGACAGAGCTGGTGTAACTGAGTCAGGTTTGTACACCCCGTACCTGCCAGTGGTGCGTGTCCCCAGTCCGGCCCGGCCCGTTCCTGCTCCTCGCACCAGACCTGTGGTGCGTGTCTCCAGTCCGGCCCGGCCCGTTCCTGCTCCTCGCACCAGACCAGGGGTGTGTGTTCCCAGTCCGGCCCGGCCCGTTCCTGCTCCTCGCGCCAGACCAGTGGTGCGTGTTCCCATTCCGGTCCGGCCCGTGCCTGCTCCTCGCGCCAGACCAGTGGTGCGTGTTTCCAGTCCGGTACGGCCCGTGCCCGTTCCACCGGTGCCTGGTCCAGCACCGGTCAGCTGCTCCACTCCGGAGCTAGAGCAGTCCGCTCCACCGGTGCCCAGTCCAACTCCGGTCAAAGGAGTCCTGCCTGGGTTGTGGGATCTTGTTTGTGTTCGGTGAGTTTGGCTTGTTAGTGTATAGCCTTCCGATGTTACGTTTCGTTGCCTTTTGTTGTTTTTGTATGTTTATTCAGTTTAATAAACATGTATGCATTTCACGCTGCGCCTTGGTCTGACCAGTCTCTCAACGACCGTGACACAGGCCTGGTTTCCCATAGTGTTCTATTGTTTCCAGTACTTGTCTTATATTATCTCCAATGTGTCGTCTATGTAAAAAACCTGTCTGATTAGGATGAATAATATCCGACAATACCTTTTTATATCTATGCGCTATGCATTTTGCTAGAATTTTTGCATCACCACACTGAAGTGTAAGGGGCCTCCAATTTTTTTAATGGACCGGATCTTTATATTTACCCTTGGATCCTGTTTCAGAAATAATGAAATCAGACTTCTTCTTGTTGAGTATCTGATAATCTACCATTTTTGTAGGACTAGTTAAAACATGCTAATAACGGTCCTCTGAGTATTTAAAAAAATGTTTGGTATATCTCCACTGGTATGCCATCCAACCCTGGATGCTGGTCCATGTTGATTCCAAAGTTAGCTGGATCTCCTTTAGGTGGTGGACCATTCTTGATATACACACAGGAAACTGTTGAGCATGAAAAACCCAGCAGCATTGACGTTCTTGACACAAACCGGTGCGCCTGGCACCTACTACCTGTTCAAAGGAACTTCATTATTTTGTCTTCATCCTCTGAATGGCACAATCCATGTCTCAATTGTCTCAAGGCTTAAAAATCATTCTTTAACCTGTCTCCTCCCCATCATCTACACTGATTGAAGTGGATTTAACAAACTACATCAATAAGGGATCATAGCTTTCACCTGGTCAGTCTATGTCACAGAAAGAACAGGTGTTTTGTACACTCACATTATGATACTACTGTTCTTTCCAAATCCCTTACATTCACTCAAATATGTATTTCCTCTCTGCTGGGGGAGGGTAAGGTGGTGTTGGATCTCTGATCTGGTTGTCAGATAAGGGCAATTCTAAGGTAACAGAATGACGCTGAGACTTTGATTTCTTAGTTTAAAAGTATGCTAAACAAAAACCAATTATTCTAATCACTGGCTATTATTCTAATGACTCTGCCCCCAAACAAGACCAAATGTGGTTGGTCCAGACCGCACCAAATCTGTACCAATCATAGATGTCTATGTTTTACAAGTCTAGACATCACAGTAGATTATGGCAGAGTACAGCACAGCAGAGTTCAGTACAGTACAGTACAATATAGTAAATTATAAATCTAGTGTGCTGTACTAAACTGTACTCTACTGTACAGTACTGTACTGTATAATACTGACCGATACTCTACTTTTCTGTACTGTAGTGTAGTGTGCTCTAATGTACTGTACTGTACTGTACTGTGCAAACTTGTGAAATGGACGTCTATGATTGGTTCAGATTTGGATTGACCAAATATCAACTACTTTTCAACATCCATGGACCTCCGGTGTCAGCCAGTGCTCAATGGGTGAGAGGGCTGGTTATAGTACATTTAAAAAGAGGGGGCTCATGGGTAGGTGTCAGTAAGAGCTGGGAGAGGTGAAATTAACTGGAAAGTGACAAGAGAGACAGGTAGAGAGAGAGGGAGGGGTTGTTCAGACTATTTTCACACTATTGCTGTGACCACCACGTGACAGAAAGAGAAAGAAAACAGTTATGAGCTGAACATAAGAGTATGCCAGTGGACGGGAGGACAGTAGCAGGTGACCCAACTGTGGTTTGTGACTACTATGAATTCCCATTGTAGCCAATTCAGTTGCAGTCATTCTGTTGCAGAGTTTTTGGTCATTCTGTTTTGGTATTTTATTAGGATCCCCATTAGCTGTTGCAAAAGCAGCAGCTACTCTTCCTGGGGTCCACACAAAACATGAACCATGACATTACATTTACATCTTATCCAGAGCGACTTACAGTTAATGCATACCAATTTATTATTATTATTATTATTTATTTTTTTCATACCCCCTGTGGGAATCAAACCCACAACCCTGGCGTTGCAAACGCCATGCTCTATCAACTGAGCTACATCCCTGCCGGCCATTCCCTCCCCTACCCTGGACGACACTGGGCCAATTGCGCGCCGCCCCATTGGTCTCCCGGTCGTGGCCGGCTATGACAGAGCCTGGATTCGAACCAGGATCTCTAGTGGCACAGCTAGCACTGCGATGACATAATATAGAACATTAATAGACAAGAACAGCTCAAGGATAGAACAACATACAGTAAATGTAAACACAGAACACATAGCCTACATATCAATAGATACACACAACATATCTAGGTCAAATAGGGGAGTGGCGTTGTGCCGTTATGTGTTGCTTTATCTGTTGTTTTTTTTACCAGGTTTGCTGTTCATTTGACCAATATGGGATGGAAGGAAGTTCCATGCAATAATGGCTCTATATAATACTGTATGCCTTCTTGAATATGTTCTAGATTTTGGGAATGTGAAAAGACCCCTGGTGGCAAGTCTGGTGGGGTAAGTGTGTGTGTCAGAGCTGTGTGTAAGTTGACTATGCAAACAATTTGGAATTTTCAAAACAGTAATTTTTCTTCAAAAAACAAGGAGTGATGCAGTCAGTTTGTCCTCAACTCTTAGCCAAGAGAGACTGGCATGCATAGTATTTATATTAGCCCTCTGATTACAATGAAGAGCAAGACGTGCCGCTCTGTTCTGGGAAAGCTGCAGTTTAACTATATCTTTCTTTGCAGCACTTGACCACATGACTGGACAATAATCAATATATTCTGTTACTGATTTGGTAAGAGAATGACATGTTTTGAATCACTTAATAAATCATAAACCAAATTGTTATAAGAAAAAACACTATAACTAATTGGTTGGTCTGCCTTTACGTGTGTCACGCCCTGGCTCTGGGGACTATTTAATGTTGAGCCAGGGTGTGTAGTGTCTATGTTGTATTTTCTATGTTTCGTTCTAGTTCGTGTTTTCTATGTTGGCCAGGGTGGTTCCCAATCAGAGGCAGCTGATTCTCGTTGTCTCTGATTGGGAACCATACTTAGGCAGCCGGTTGGCACTAGTTTATTGTGGGATCTTGTTTCCGTAAGGTTTGTTTTGGTGTATTAACCTAGGACTTCACGTATCGTTTGGTTTGTTGTTTTGTTCGTGTGTGTACTTAATAAAAGATGTACGCATATCACGCTGCGCCTTGGTCCGCTGTTTATAACGATCGTGACAACGTGTTACTTCTGTGAACTTTCATTATCCTCTCTCCTCATGTTTTTGGTAACAGAATGACAAGACACTAGGTCATAATTCTTACATTTACAGAAGGTAAATCATTTCTGCAAAGCTAAATATAAATGTTGATATTAGTTGGCAGGGATCTTTACTTCAATATTACTGTGTATTTCTAATATCTTTTAAGACTCTTTCTACAATATGTTTTCCAAGACCACTTTTGCCATCTGTTTGACCAGAAATCAAAGCCTTATTCCTATTTTTAAGGATGAAAAATTGTTGAAAAATGTATACTGTATATTCCTTAATAAAAAAATAGATATATAGACTCTTGGCTTTCATTTTACACCAAATTTGATGTGCTCCTTTGAACTTCACATTAATGCTCATGGGGCTTTTTACATGGAACTGCCCATAAGGGGAAAAGGTCTGGCCTCTATGACACAGACACACACACACACACACACACACATGCACACACACGTTTATGCACGAGCACAAAGACACACGCACAGACACACACACTCACACTTACTGATTCCGTTCCACATGTAGCACCATTTCAAGGTCGTTGGAGGACAGCACTATTTCCCCATTGTCCGGGTACTGGTCCTGTAAAGGGAAGACAAACCATGATGAGAGGACAGCACTGCCTAATGTTACAATATTCATATTAGTAATTTCCTGCACACAATGCATTATCAGGACATCATTTTGAGGTAATAAAGGTGCATAAAGAGACCATATAGTAATCAATACTGGAAGAAGCTTTATTTCAAAAACCTCTTACTCCTCAATGTCAGTGAATGAAGATGTGGTGATAATATAAACTATATATACAAAAGCGGACCCCCATTCAAATGAGTGGATTCAGCTACTTCAGCCACACCCTTTGCTGACAGGTGTGTAAAATTGAGCACACAGCCATGCAATCTCCATAGACAAACATTGGCAGTAGAATGGCCTTACTGAAGACCTCAGTGACTTTCAACATGGCACCGTCATAGGATGCCACCTTTCCAACAATTCAGTTCATCACATTTCTTCCCTGCTAGAGCTGTCCTGGTCAACTGGAAGTGCTGTTATTGTGAAGTGGAAGCAGTCTAGGAGCAACAACGGCTCAGCCACGAAGTGGGAGCAACAACCAGGAAACACTGTGTGACCCTGATTCAGCCCACTGCAGTAAAAGTATGAAGTATTTAAGAAGGAAGTAGCAGGAATTATTGATAAATATTGGAACCCTGCCTGTATTATGAATACATTTGGAAGTTACTGGGAACTGATGAAAGCTGATAGAAGGATTTTGGCTATTTCAATGGGGAAAGAAATTGCTCGTGCCGAGAGAGAAAGAATATAACATCATAAAGGGAATAATGGATTATACAAAAAAAAAAACGGATTTACCTAATCAGGAATTATTGGACCTATCATCACTGCAAATGCAGTTAGATTGTATCTAGGAGGAAAGGCCTGAGGAAAATGGATGAAAGAGGGAGAGAAAAATACAAAGTATTTATTTAATTTAGAAAAAAGGGCAGGCAAAATTATATCAGTATGTACATTAATGATCAATAAAACTCCCAATGAAAATCCAAAATAAATCTCTCAGCATCAGAATTTGTATACATCAGCCCAGTCAACTTCCTATATGGATTATTTCTTAGACAATGTTGCAAATGCTGCTAAGAAGATAGATAATGATTTCAGGGATCTTTGTGATTATGAGTTATCTGAAATTGAGATAAAAGATTGTATTAAAAGCCTCAAGGACAATAGATCCCCTGGAAATGATGGTTTAACAAGCAAGTTCTACAAAACATTCAAAGATCAGTTGCATCCTTTCATTTTTGCTATGTTCCAAGAATCAATAGAATAAGGGGAGTTACTGGCTTCCTTAAAGCAAGGTGTAATTACATTGATTCTCAAACCTAATTAGGATAGTCTTTATAATGACAACTGGATGCCCATTAGTCTGCTAAATAATGATGGAACGTTATTTGTCCAAGAGGTTGAAACAAGGTTTACATCATATAATTGATGAAGAACAATCTGGTTTTATGCATGGTCGACACATTAGTAGTAACATTACATTTACGTCATTTAGCAGACACTCTTATCCAGAGCGACTTACAGTTAGTAAGTGCATACATTTTCATACTGGCCCCCCGTGGGAATCGAACCCACAACCCTGGCGTTGCAAACGCCATGCTCTACCAACTGAGCTACATGGGACTACATCAGGTTGATCTTATGATTGACTATAATGATCTCTGATTACAAAAATTATACTTTTCTTATGTTTATTGATTTTTATAAAGCTTTTGACACTCTAGAACATGAGTTTATGTTCAAAGAAATATGTTTTTTGGGGGTTTCGTGACAAACCACTTTATACAGTGGTTGTACTAGCTCTGTGAAATTAGCTCATGGGGCATCCCAAAGATTTAATATTGCGCTTGGCATTAGGTAGGGCTGTCCAATTAGTCCATTATTTTCATTGGTTACTCAAATAATGGCTCTTCATACCAAGAAGGGGAATTTCGAAGGTATTTCAGCATTCGGCAAGGAATTTAAACTATATCAACTGGCTGATGATACCACCATATTTTTGTGAGACAGGAATGATGTCTCTAAAGCAGTTATCTGCATTGAAGAGTTTTCCTAGGTATCAGGTTTGAAAATTAATATTAATAAGTCAGTCTTATTTCCACTCAAGGACTGTGTTTTACAGGAGGTATACAGTAAGGTAACTTATCTTGGAATTGTTATATGCAAGGATGAAAATCAAAGTCCAAAGCTGAAGGGTTATCTAGGTTGGTTTATGTCTCATTGTCACTTGACTTACCGCCTAAAATTGTAAAATTCTTTATCATTTTATTTGGAGGAACAAGCCTCACTATCTATGGAAATATATTATCAGTAATAAGAATTAATTAAGAACCAGAAGTGTATTTGGAATGTCTTCCCTAAGTATACAGTATATTTGACTCAGTTGGTGGTTTAGAATTTCTGCTTCAGTGTAATTTTGTTGTTTAGAAAATCCCTGTAAAATGTACCAATTTCCATAGGCAGGCACTTAGCTTGGATGTTAGCATATACAAATACTTCCCACCCCCTACAGATACTTTCTATGGAACAACAAAGATATACGATTTAAAAATAAGTCACATTTTTATTAACTGGTTTGAGAATCCAATTATTTTGGTTGGTCAGTTACTGAATGAGTATGGATATATACTCTCATATGGGGAATTTCTTGATACATTTATAATTCCAATAATCCCTAAAGAATATGCAATTGTTGCTGATGCGATTCCAAGGGGGGCTTTATTATTTTTGAAAATGTCGTCTGTGGTTGATGTAGGTACCATAGATTTACATAGTAATCTATTCATTGGCTATATTAACATCCTCAAAGAAAAATGTAGTAATAAACAGATTAGAAAAATTGTTTTTGATACTACATTTCCCTCAGTAAGATCTTTTGGGTTGAATATCTATAGTGAAATACAATGGTGGAAAGCATGGACAAATCCTAACAGATATTGTATAAATAACAAGGTAAATGAAGTTTCATTTATAATGTTACATACAGTGCCTTGCAAATGTATTCATCCCCCTTGTCGTTTTTCCTATTTTGTTGCATTACAACCTGTAATTTAAATTGATTTTTATTTGGATTTCATGTAATGGACATTCACAAAATAGTCCAAATTGGTGAAGTGAAATGAAAAAAATAACTTGTTTCAAAAAATTATAAAAAATAAATAACGGAAAAGTGGTGCGTGCATATGTATTCACCCCCTTTGCTATGAAGCCCCTAAATAAGATCTGGTGCAACCAAATTACCTTCAGAAGTCACATAATTAGTTAAATAAAGTCCACCTGTGCGCAATCTAAGTGTCACATGATCTCAGTATATATACACCTGTTCTGAAAGGCCCCAGAGTCTGCAACATCACTAAGCAAGGAGCACCACCAAGCAAGCGGCACCATGAAGACCAAGGAGCTCTCCAAATAGGTCAGGGACAAAGTTGTGGAGAAGTACAGAATAAATATCAGAAACTTTGAACATCCCACGGAGCACCATTAAATCCATTATAAAAAAATTGAAAGAATATGGCACCACAACAAACCTGCCAAGAGAGGGCCGCCCACCAAAACTCACGGACAAGGCAAGGAGGGCATTAATCAGAGAGGCAACAAAGAGACCAAAGATAACACTGAAGGAGCTGCAAAGCTCCACAGCAGAGATTGGAGTATCTTTCCATAGGACCACTTTAAGCCGTACACTCCACAGAGCTGGGCTTTACAGAAGAGTGGCCAGAAAAAACCCATTGCTTAGTGAAAAAAATAAGCAAACACGTTTGGTGTTCGCCAAAAGGCATGTGGGAGACTCCCCAAACATATGGAAGAAGGTACTCTGGTATGATTTTTGGCCATCAAGGAAAACGCTATGTCTAAGGAAAACGCAATGTCTGGCGCAAACCCAACACCTCTTATCACCCCGAGAACACCATCCCCACAGTGAAGCATGGTGGTGGCAGCGTCATGCTCTGGGGATGTTTTTCATTAGCAGGGACTGGGAAACTGCTCAGAATTGAAGGAATGATGGATGGCGCTAAATACAGGGAAATTCTTGAGGGAAACCTGTTTCAGTCTTCCAGAGATCTGAGACTGGGACGGAGGTTCACCTTCCAGCAGGACAATGACCCTAAGCATACTGCTAAAGCAACACTTGAGTGGTTTAAGGGGAAACATTTAAATGTCTTGGAATGGCCTATTCAAAGCCCAGACCTCAATCCAAATAAGAATCTGTGGTATGACTTTAAGATTGCTGTACACCAGCGGAACCCATCCAACTTGAAGGAGCTGGAGCAGTTTTGCCTTGAAGAATGGGCAAAAATCCCAGTGGCTAGACGTGCCAAGCTTATAGAGACATACCACAAGAGAATTGCAGCTGTAATTGCTCTACAAAGTATTTTGCATCTTCAAAGTGGTAGGCATGTTGTGTAAATCAAATGATACAAACCCCCAAAAATCAGTTTTAATTCCAGGTGTGAATACTTTCGCAAGCCACTGTAGACTGTATTCTGTGAAACATGTTTTGGAAAGATTCAAGCGGAAAATTGATTATAATTGTGAAGAAGGAGAACATTTTTCATTAGCTTTTACCTGTATTTATAATAGAATTTGTTGGACTCATATACAGAACTTTGTTACAAAGAAAACAGGACATGTTGTACAATTGAATGGTTTTGATATAATTATTTATTTCAGAAATTCTGATCTTGATAAGTATATTTAATTAAATTGCTAATAATTATAGGTACATTTCATTTTCACAAATGCAAATGGTCTGATTCAAAACCAAACTTTGTTCACTGTATAAATTAATTTGTACAATACGGCACTACTTTAACCAAAATGAAAAACAAAAAGGCAATTAAAACATGTAGACCTTCCGTTTATATTCGATTATATTAGACATTGTGGTGAAGAAGGCACAACAGAGCCTCTTCAAACTCAGGAGGCTGAAGAAATTTGGCTTGGCACCTAAAAGCCTCACAAACTTTTACAGATGCACAATTGAGAGCTTCCTGTCGGGCTGTATCACCGCCTGGTACGGCAACTGCACCGCCCGCAACCGCAGGGCTCTCCAGAGGGTGGTGCGGTCTGCCGAACGCCCGCAATAACATCTGCTAAACACGTGTATGTGACAAATAATAATAATAATAATAATATGCCATTTAGCAGACACTTTTATCCAAAGCGACATACAGTCATGTGTGCACACATTTTTACGTATGGGTTGTCCCGGGGATCGAACCCACTACCCTGGCGTTACAAGCGCCATGCTCTACCAATTGAGCTACAGAGGACCAGCTTCATGAGGAATGCTTTTCCAACAGTCTTGAAGGAGTTTGCACATATGCTGAGCACTTGTTGGCTGCTTTTCCTTCAAATAAAATGTGATTTGATTTGATTATATTATATCAAATTTGATATTGGATTATGTCACACAGTTATGCCACATTTATGAACCCTTTATAAAGCATGACATACAGTTATAGATGCTTTGTAACACATTTACCTAGTGCTTATGAAGGCATTATGAAGACTTTATGAAGTCTTTATAAGCTGAACGTCATTTAAAGCCGGACCAAAGATTGTATGTATGCTTTTTTGCATGTGACTATTCCTCTTTTTTTTGTTGATTAACTAAAATATGATAATCATACAAGGTTGTTACATATCTTTGATATTACGGACGGCGGCCGCGATGATGACTCGGCTCTGATTGATTGACTAAAGACCACTGAAAACTGGGTGGTTGGACTGTTGGCATTCTTTTTTTAAAGGTGTTGAAAGGAGGGATGGGGGTAGGGTGTTTTTCTCTCTCTGTAATTATGTTGTTCACCTCTGTGGTTTATTGTGGGTTCGGATGGAAAAGTGAAAGAAAAGGTCATTACTGTATCAAGGCATCTGGGTTTGTTTGTTAACCAGATCTAATAAGGAAGCATGTGGATACATCAAAGGACAACTTACGATACAACAGAGAAATATGTAAGATATGTAAGATCCCTAAAATTCAGTATGGTATCAGAGCTGGGATAAATACAGTACATCTGAATTCCTGCCAGTTGAATTGGACATTGGAATTAACCAAATTCAAATTCCTGAATCTACTGGAAATGTAATTGCCCCTCCCCTTGATATGTATAGCATATTCTCCACACTCTCTGTAACCCTGCATTTCAAAAGTTGTACGTTATTGAATGCTTCCTTTATATGACTAGCTACAGTTTGCCTGACTGATGATATGCATGCACAAAAGTTACTTCTAAGCTCTGAATGATGAGTAGGCCCATAACTTCAGCTGTTCTTATGACTATTTCCTTATCTGTGTGAGGGAGGAAAACTAGGCCAGAAAATAGTTGAGGAGGAGCCGTCTCCAGTGCAATTTCCCCCTATCAGTCAGTCAGGCAGTGGAGAGAGAGAGAGAGAGTGAGAAGAACTGAGTGGATGGGTTTCTGAGCCTGCAATCACTTATGAGCCCTGAGAGGCTGGCGTTGGTTGTTGAGAGGGGTGAGGGGGATTAGAAGAAGGAGGGGGTGAGGAGGGTGTGCGTGCGTGTGTGTGTGTGTGTGGCTAAATGACACGAAGAGACTCTATAATAAATCTACGTCAAGTGTGAGTCAGAGCATCTATAATTAAACAACACTTCTTGGAGAGGCACAGGAAAGGAGGATGGAGAGGTAGGGGGTGAGACTGGGTTAGTTATTACCCCCCACCCCAGTGGTGTAATATACACAGGTATATGCCATATACCCACTTATTTTTCAGTGGGCATTGCGTATACTCACTTCTTAATCCCCAGGATGTGTATCAAAGTAGTGTAGTGGAGGTATACGCTGTATCAATTAACACTTGTGTGGTGTTCATGTTTTTGTTATTCACCCAATGTTTGCGGGTCTGATGGACCATCAACATTATTGGGTTTTTAAAACAATACAGCCAAAACAATTTGCGTATAAATACTTAATACTTAATACTTAGATGTTGACTTATATCAATTACAAGCAATACAAGGTTAATATTTGCCATTTACCTCTGCCAGATCACATTTATCAATAGAAGCGCTATTCGCTCAAAAAAAAACAAAAAATCTATTATAATCAAGACATGGGTGGAATATACACTGCTCAAAAAAATAAAGGGAACACTTAAACAACACAATGTAACTCCAAGTCAATCACACTTCTGTGAAATCAAACTGTCCACTTAGGAAGCAACACTGATAGACAATACATTTCACATTCTGTTGTGCAAATGGAATAGACAACAGGTGGAAATTATAGGCAATTAGCAAGACACCTCCAATAAAGGACTGGTTTTGCAGGTGGTGACCACAGACCACTTCTCAGTTCCTATGCTTCCTGGCTGATGTTTTGGTCACTTTTGAATGCTGGGGTGCTTTCACTCTAGTGGTAGCATGAGACGGAGTCTACAACCCACACAAGTGGCTCAGGTAGTGCAGCTCATCCAGGATGGCACATCAATGCGAGCTGTGGCAAGAAGGTTTGCTGTGTCTGTCAGCGTAGTGTCCAGAGCATGGAGGCGCTACCAGGAGACAGGCCAGTACATCAGGAGACGTGGAGGAGGCCGTAGGAGGGCAACAACCCAGCAGCAGGACTGCTACCTCCACCTTTGTGCAAGGAGGAGCAGGAGGAGCACTGCCAGAGCCCTGCAAAATGACCTCCAGCAGGCCACAAATGTGCATGTGTCTGCTCAAATGGTCAGAAACAGACTCCATGAGGGTGGTATGAGGGCCCAACGTCCACAGGTGGGGGTTGTGCTTACAGCCCAACACCGTGCAGGACGTTTGGCATTTGCCAGAGAACACCAAGATTGGCAAATTCGCCACTGGCGCCCTGTGCTCTTCACAGATTAAAGCAGGTTCACAGTGAGCACATGTGACAGACGTGACAGAGTCTGGAGACGCCGTGGAGAACGTTCTGCTGCCCGCAACATCCTCCAGCATGACTGGTTTGGCGGTGGGTCAGTCATGGTGTGGGGTGGCATTTCTTTGGGGTGGCCGCACAGCCCTCCATGTGCTCGCCAGAGGTAGCCTGACTGCCATTAGGTACCAAGATGAGATCCTCAGACCCCTTGTGAGACCATATGCTGGTGCGGTTGGCCCTGGGTTCCTCCTAATGCAAGACAATGCTAGAGCTCATGTGGCTGGAGTGTGTCAGCAGTTCCTGCAAGAGGAAGGCATTGATGCTATGGACCGCCCGTTCCCCAGACCTGAAATCCAATTGAGCACATCTGGGACATCATGTCTCGCTCCATCCACCAACGCCACGTTGCACCACAGACTGTCCAGGAGTTGGCGGATGTTTTAGTCCAGGTCTGGGAGGAGATCCCTCAGGAGACCATCCGCCACCTCATCAGGAGCATGCCCAGGCGTTGTAGGGAGGTCATACAGGCACGTGGAGGCCACACACACTAATGAGCCTCATTTTGACTTGTTTTAAGGACATTACATCAAAGTTGGATCAGCCTGTAGTGTGGTTTTCCACTTTAATTTTGAGGGTGACTCCAAATCCAGACCTCCATGGGTTGATAAATTTGATTTCCATTGATAATTTTTGTGTGATTTTGTTGTCAGCACATTCAACTATGTAAAGAAAAAAGTATTTAATAAGATTATATTCATTCATTCAGATCTAGGATGTGTTATTTTAGTGTTCCCTTTATTTTTTTGAGCAGTGTATGAAACATGGTTTTCATCACTATTGATGTTTATTGCTTTGAACTGAACAAATTGGAAGGACAAATTTTACATACAGTATTTTATGGAAATGAGCCCCATTGAACACAAATTAAGGCCAGTCTACACACCACATGAGGGGAGTTTTTACTGTGTGTGTGTTGCAAATGTATTTCTTGCACTTCAAATCAAATCAAATCAAACTGTATTGGCCACATGCGCCGAATACAACAGGTGCAGACATTACAGTGAAATGCTTACTTACAGCCCTTAACCAACAGTGCATTTATTTTTAACAAAAATAAAACAACAACAAAAAAAGTGTTGAGAAAAAAAGAGCAGAAGTAAAATACAATTTTAAAAAAAGGTAGGGAGGCTATATATACAGGGGGGTACCGGTGCAGAGTCAATGTGCGGGGGCACCGGCTAGTTGAGGTAGTTGAAGTAATATGTACATGTGGGTAGAGTTAAAGTGACTATGCATAAATAATTAACACAGTAGCAGCAGCGTAAAAAGGATGGGGTGGTGGGGCAGTGCAAATAGTCCGGGTAGCCATGATTAGCTGTTCAGGAGTCTTATGGCTTGGGGGTAGAAGCTGTTGAGAAGCCTTTTGGACCTAGACTTGGCACTCCGGTACCGCTTGCCGTGCGGTAGCAGAGAGAACAGTCTATGACTAGGGTGGCTGGAGTCTTTGACAATTTTGAGGGCCTTCCTCTGACACCGCCTGGTATAGAGGTCCTGGATGGCAGGAAGCTTGGCCCCAGTGATGTACTGGGCCGTATGCACTACCCTCTGTAGTGCCTTACGGTCGGAGGCCAAGCAGTTGCCATACCAGGCGGTGATGCAACCAGTCAGGATGCTCTCGATGGTGCAGCTGTAGAATTCTTTGAGGATCTGAGGACCCATGCCAAATCTTTTCAGTCTCCTGAGGGGGAATAGGCTTTGTCGTGCCCTCTTCATGACTGTCTTGGTGTGTTTGGACCATGATAATTCGTTGGTGATGTGGACACCAAGGAACTTGAAGCTCTCAACCTGTTCCACTACAGCCCCGTCGATGAGAATGGGTGTGTACTGTCTTCCTGTCCTTCTTGGGTTAACACACATCACAGCGCATCTTCTTGTTGCTACCGGCTGCAATCTAGAATGATGAAAACACTTAGTTCAGGAATTTTCAATCTCACTCACTCACTCACTCACTCACTCACTCACTCACTCACTCACTCACTCACTCACTCACTCACTCACTCACTCACTCACTCACTCACATACAGTTGAAGTCGGAAGTTTACATACACATTAGCCAAATATATTTAAACTCAGTTTTTCACAATTCCTGACATTTCATCCTAGTACAAATTCCCTGTCTTAGGTCAGTTAGGATCACCACTTTATTTTAAGAATGTGAAATGTCAGAATAATAGTAGAGAGCATGATTTATTTAAGCTTTTAGTTCTTTCATCACATTCCATGTGGGTCAGAAGTTACATACACTCAATTAGTATTTGGTAGCATTGCCTTTAAATTGTTTAACTTGGGTCAAATGTTTTGGGTAAACTTCCACAAGCGTCCCACAATAAGTTGGGTAAATGTTGGCCCATTCTTCCTGACAGAGCTTGTGTAACTGAGTCAGGTTTGTAGGCCTCCTTGACCACACACGCTTTTTCAGTTCTGCCCACAAATATTCTATAGGATTGAGGTCAGGGCTTTGTGATGGCCACTCCAATACCTTGACTTTGTTTTCCTTAAGCCACTTTGCCGCAACTTTGGATGTATGCTTGGGGTCATTGTCCACTTGGAAGACCCATTTGCGACCAAGCTTTAACTTACTGACTTATGTCTTGAGATGTTGCTTCAATATATCCACATAATTTTCCTTCCTCTTGATGCCATCTATTTTGTGAAGTGTACCAGTCCCTCCTGCAGCAAAGCACCCCCACAACATGATGCTGCCACCCCCGTTCTTCACGGTTGGGATGGTGTTCTTCGGCTTGCAAGCAGCCCCCTTTTTCCTCCAAACATAACGATGGTCATTATGGCGAAACAATTCTATTTTTGTTTTATCAGACCAGAGGATATTTCTCTAAAAAGTACGATCTTTGTCCCCATGTGCCGTTGCAAACCATAGTCTGGCTTTTTATGGTGGTTTTGGAGCAGTGGCTTCTTTCATGCTGAGCGGCCTTTCAGGTTATGTCGTTATAGGACTCGTTTTACTGTGGATATAGATACTTCTGTACCTGTTTCCTCCAGCATCTTTCACAAGGTCCTTTGCTGTTGTTCTGGGATTTATTTGCACTTTTCGCACCAAAGTACGCTCATCTCTAGGAGACAGAACGCGTCTCCCTCCTGAGCGGTATGATGGCTGCGTGGTCCCATGGTGTTTATAATTGCGTACTATTGTTTGTACAGATGAACGTGGTACCTTCAGGCGTTTGTAAATCGCTCCCAAGGATGAACCAAAAAAATTTCTGAGGTCTTGGCTGATTTCTTTTGATTTTCCCATGATGTCAAGCAAAGAGGCACTGAGTTTGAAGGTAGGCCTTGAAATACATCCACAGGTACACCTCCAATTGACTCAAATGATGTCAATTAGCCTATCAGAAGCTTCTAAAGCCATGACATCATTTTCTGGAATTTTCCAAGCTGTTTAAAAGGCACAGTCAACTTAGTGTATGTAAACTTCTGACCAACTGGAATTGTGATACAGTGAATTATAAGTAAAATAATGTGTCTGTAAACAATTGTTGGAAAAATGACTTGTGTCATGCACAAAGTAGATGTCCTAACCGACTTGCCAAAACTATAGTTTGTTAACAAGAAATTTGTGGAGTGGTTGAAACACGAGTTTTAATGACTCCAACCTAAGTGTATGTCATCTTCCGACTTCAACTATATATAGTTACAGCAGGCCAAGGTAGGAGAGTCAGACACACACACATGCAACAACATCACTCACACTTCCAGTATTAGAGTTGTTGGTTCTGTGGGACGGTGGATGGGGCACCAGCATCCTCCTCCTGAATCCTCCTCACGATGGCTGCAGAAGCTGGGGTCCTTGGGATATGTTGCCGCCTCTGGATTTGAGGTCTTACCAATGCCTTGTCCAGCTCCTTGAGAAAGAGCCGTCTCCTCTTGGGCTTCCCCCTGTTCCAATCTGGGTTCAACGCCATCCAGATGACAAACGCGTTGTACGCCGAGATGTCCAAGATGTTGAAGAATATCAAGTGGCCAGCGTAGGGTTCTTCTTTTGCAGCTGTAGCCAGTCAACAGCATGTCTAAATTGTCCACCCCTCATTTTGTGGCATTGTAATCCATTATGATTTCTGTTTTTTTATGTTCCTGGCCACAGGTTCTCAAATCCCTATGCAGCTGTCACGTCTCCTCCCGTTGCTCCCCTCCGGTGCTCTGATTCGCCGGTCTACTGAGCCACTAGTCTGAGCACACAACCTCGGCAACACCGGAATGGAAATCAACGCACCCTAATCACCTCCAGTGCACCTGCACCTCATCATCTCATCACCACCCCTATATAGCCCTGGACTGTTCAGTGTTGTGTTGTGTGTGTGTGATTGTTAGTGTCTTGTCGTGTACTCGCTCTTTGTCGTTCTCTTCCTCAGTGTTAAGTAAACCTTTACATTGTTGACTCCTGCGTCTGCATCCTGCCTCTTCGTATCCTCAGTAGTCGTCACAGAAGCGTACTCATGAGTACCACATTTTTGCCTTTCTTTGGCACGTAGGACACTAGGGACGTGTCAGCCATGAACACAAACTTAGAGGAATTAATAGGCCTGTTCCGTGTATTCAACAGCTGAGGTGGGAGCTCTGGCTTGTTTTTTCATACTGCTCCAACCATCGTCAGCTTCCTATTGAGGAGCTCCTGTCCCAGCTTGTGCCAAGTAAAAAAGTTATTGAATGTGATGTTGTGGCCACGGAGTCCCTATGTCACGCCCAGGACAAACCGCAACCCTTGGTTCTTCTCAGTGGCTCCTACATCTGGCTTCCCCGAATACACTTGCAAGTTCCCCGCACATGATGAAGCAGCATCACAGGCAGCCCAGATCTTGATTCCATGATTCTGTTTAGACGGTATGTACTGCCTGAAGGGGCAGCGGCCACTAAATGGCATAAGCTGCTCATCAACAGTAACGTTGGGCCCAGGGTTGTAAAACAGGGGAAGGCTGTCGAGAGACATGATCCTCATATTCGGAAAATTCTTCATCTTCCAAAGTGGAAGACAGACAAATTATTGGTGCTATGTTGAAACAGCAGGCCTAGGGAGGAGGAAGACAGAGTGAAGGCACACGCAAACCTTTTTGTTAGATTTTTACTTGTTTCACCTACACACACACTTTTCCACACTTTTATTACCCTCGGGTCCAGCGGACCTGAACACCACATATGTAATATAAATGTGTAGGGGGGTGCACAGTGTGCACTCAATGAAAATGTGTTGTTTTACATGTTCTTTACAGAAAATGAGTCTACCACAAAAGTTGTAGCTGACAGGTATTTCCATAACATTATGAATTTAAACCATTTGTGGCTATAGGAACGCTGCCATAATGTTTGCTATAGGGGCTGCAAAAGGTTCTCAGAACATATTTATATCCAGTGCAGCTGAAAATCAGAGCATTCTGTGAATCAAATGTTGTTTTACCAAAACTGGGACAGTGTCCCCAATTCCACAATTTTGCCTGCTTACATTCAAATCATTATTTTACTTCTTACCTAAAACAACCTTAAGGATTTATACTATAAGCCTATTGGCTAACATCCTGTGTTTAGCTGGGCATCAGCCTGGGTACCAGTACCAGTCTATTTCGCTTATATTGTATCTCCCATGAATGTTTGTCAGTTGGGGGATGATGTGGCATTGATGCTGCATCCTGCTGTGTCAGACATGCTATCCAGTGGATTAGGATGCATCTGCACCACTCATCTCCTTCTCGCTCATTGTCTCTCTCTCTCTCTCTCTCTCTCTCTCTCTCTCTCTCCCTCTCTCTCTTTCTCCCTCTCTCTCTCTCTCTCTCTCTCTCTCTCTCTCTCTCTCTCTATCTCTCTCTCTCTCTCTCTCTCTCTCTCTCTCTCTCTCTCTCTCTCTCTCTCTCTCATCAGAAACACTCATCTCCCTTCTCTCTTACTCCCCCCCCCTCTCTCTCTCTCTCTCTCTCTCTCGTCTCTCTCCTTTCTCTCTCTATCTCTCATGTCTCTGACTCTCTCTCTCTTGTCTCTCTCCATCATCGTGGTGATTCATGTGTCCCCAATATATACGGCTCTTAGAAGAGCGAGAATAATACGAGACAAACAACAACAATAAAGTCCCTTTAATAAATCAGCCCAAACACATTCCCTCTAAGCAGATTCTGGGCATCTCAAAATGCAAGTTAATGTGATTACACGGTCGGCGGTTTTGGTTCGCGGCAGGAAGAAACACTATGTTGTTGCTGCTATTGCTTTTATATTTTCCCCCTTTTCTGTCATCACTCCAGTGAGAGAGAGAGGGAGAAAGAGAGAGAGAAATAATGGAGTAAGAGTTCCATCAATAAAGCCGAGGCGACGTCGGACGTTCAGATGACTTTTTGTCTAACATCTGAGGTCGGCACTTCCTCTTCAGTTTGGTCGTTCATCAGCATATGAAATGAATATTAATATGAATAAAAAACTAATGTGCTGGCCAAAGTGTTTCCATGCAGTTTCCATGCGGTCCCATTCACACTTTCTTATTCAAGGAAGTCGATGTGGATGAAACAAAAGGACCCTGATATAATAGAGAGAGAGACATTCAAACCATTTTGGGTGCTTCTTTGCTGTGTATAGAGATGTTTTAGTCTGTTTCAGGTGTGTTGATGGGTGTAAATTATCACATTTCATCACATTTTCAGTACAAAAGGCCTTGTCCAGGGATGAGGTACCCTCCTGCTGGGCCACTGTGCCTGTCTCTACCTCCCTTGTATGGTTGAGTCCCACTGCAGCCTTTACATGCACCTTAAACACGCACACACACATACACACACACACACACACAGTTCTGCTTTAACGTAACTGGGCACAAACACACTCCAATAACATCAAATACAGTGAGTTAGTCACAAGCTATTTTGAATGTTTATCACAAAATAAATCCCACCGTATTTTAATTCAGCAGTTGTGGAAAACTTTAAAGTTATAGGCCAGCTTCGGTATGAGAAGCTATTTGATATGCCAACCTGGCTCAAATAAAATCACTCACCATAAGGGCGAAATGTATAGGCTATAGTTATTTCTTTGTCCACCTCTGCATTCAATTAATTCACCCACTAAGAGGCTCAGCTATAACCACCGATTCAGTGAGAGGGGAAAATTAAAGGGTTTTGCTCCGCACTATATTAGCATAATACCATATACTCTATTATTCATGGTATCGATGGACACTCAATTCACTCTTTCGCTCATACTGGCAAATATTTGACACCATCAGCCAATGCTGCACTACAATGTAAGTAGACCAATAGTGTATTATCTGATCTTCTTGACCATTCTGAATGACAAAAGTTCAATGAAATACAGTTGAAGTCAGAAGTTTACATACAGTTAGGTTGGAGTCATTAAAACTCATTTTTCAACCACTCCACAAATTTCTTGTTAACAAACTATAGTTTGGGCAATTTGGTTAGGACATCTACTTTGTGCATGACACAAGTAATTTTTCCAACAATTGTTTGTTGACAGATTATTTCACTTATAATTCACTGTATCACAATTCCAGTGGGTCAGAAGTTTACATACACTAAGTTGACTGTGCCTTTAAATAGCTTGGAAAATTCCAGAAAATGATGTCATAGCTTTAGAAGCTTCTGATAGGCTAATTGACATAATTTGAGTCAATTTGAGGTGTATCTGTGGATGCAATTCAAGGCCTACCTTCAAACTCAGTGCCTCTTTGCTTGACATCATGGGAAAATCAAAAGAAAAGACCTCAGAACATAAATTGTAGACCTCCACACGTCTGGTTCATCCTTGGGAGCAATTTCCAAACGCCCTGAAGGTACCACGTTCATGCAGCCATCATAACGCTCAGGAAGGAGACACGTTCTGTCTCCTAGAGATGAACGTACTTTGGTGTGAAAAGTGCAAATCAATCCCAGAACAACAGCAAAGGACCTTGTGATGATTCTGGAGGAAACAGGTACAAAAGTATCTATATCCACAGTAAAACGAGTCCTATATCGACATAAACTGAAAGGCCGCTCAGCAAGGAAGAAGCCACTGCTCCAAAACCGCCAGACTACGGTTTGCAACTGCACATGGGGACAAAGATCGTACTTTTTGGAGAAATGTCCTCTGGTCTGATGAAACAAAAATAGAACTGTTCGGCCATAATGACCATCGTTATGTTTGGAGGAAAAAGGGGGTTGCTTGCAAGCCGAAGAACACCATCCCAACCGGGAAGCACGGGGGTGGCAGCATCATGCTGTGGGGGTGCTTTGCTGCAGGAGGGACCGGTGCACTTCACAAAATAGATGGCATCATGAGGAAGGAAAATTATGTGGATATATTGAAGCAACATCTCAAGACAGCAGTCAGGAAGTTAAAGCTTGGTCGCAAATGGGTCTTCCAAATGGACAATGACCCCAAGCATACTTCCAAAGTTGTGGCAAAATGGCTTAAGGACAACAAAGTCAAGGTATTGGAGTGGCCATCACAAAGCCCTGACCTCAATCTTATAGAAAATGTGTGGGCAGAACTGAAAAAGCGTGTGCGAGCAAGGAGGCCTACAAACCAGACTCAGTTACACCAGCTCTGTCAGGAGGAATGGGCCAAAATTCACCCAACTTATTGTGGGAAGCTTGTGGAAGGCTACCCGAAATGTTTAACCCAAGTTAAACAATTTAAAGGCAATGCTACCAAATACTAATTGAGTGTATGTAAACTTCTGACCCACTGGGAATGTGATGAAAGAAATAACATCTTAAATAAATCATTCTCTCTACAATTATTCTGACATTTCACATTCTTAAAATAAAGTGGTGATCCTAACTGACCTAAGACAGGGAATGTGTACTAGGATTAAATGTCAGGAATTGTGAAAAACTGAGTTTAAATGTATTTGGCTAAGGTGTATGTTATCTTCCGACTTCAACTGTATGTGTGTCTGTGAGAAGAATACCTTGCTGCTCTCTTGGTTAAACCCTATGGAATTTAGCTTGTGTAAAAAAAAAAATTACATTAACTTAATATATGTTGAATGCTGTTTGTCATTAAAATTGGTCAAGAAGATTGTATAATCCACTATACATAGAGCAGTGTTGGCCGATTGTGTCAAATATTTGCCCATATTCACATTCACTAAAGTTAATGGAATAAAACTCCATAGAGTTTAACCAAGACATTTACATTGATATAAATTTTTGTCATTTAGTAGACACTCTTATTCAGAGCGACATACAGGAGCATTTATGGTTAAGTGCCTTGCTCAAGGGCACATCAACAGATTTCTCACCTAGTCGGATCAGGGATTCGAGCCAGCAACCTTTTGGTCCAACACTCTTAACCCTACAGCAGCAAGGAAGGCATTCTTCTCACAGAAAGACACACTTGGCTTCCTTGGTTGCTGGGAGCATATTTCATTGAACAATCTCACAGTAAGATGTGTCTTTTTAAGAGGACGCAAATCCCTCTTTACTCTTCTAATGGCTACAGCGGTCAAAAGAGAAGAGAAAGAGAAAAATCCCCCCGTCCCCACAAAAGCTGTAAATATACCCCAATTAGAGGCAAGAGAGACATTTCAGGACACATACTGTAGAGGGGGTGGAGAGAGGAGGGGGGAGATCCATTCCATTTTCTACCACAGCCTCCAACACATTCCTCTCATAAAACTTCACTTGTCAACAGTGAAGACAAGCCAACAATATAGAGCTTATCTCCAAAAAGCCACAGCCAAAAGGTAAAGAACACAAACCTCCAAAACTACACAACTAAATAGTATTTTTTATCACTTTGTTGGGATATCTATCTTATAGTTCCATAGAAAATAGTTCCATACATTTCCCCAGAAAATGGCACAATATGCAGTGGCGAGTGGCGTTGCGTCTCATTCAGCTGTGAAGTGTTTGGAATGGATGGATGGATGCACGACTGTTGACAGATAAAAAGAAAGAGAAGAGAGTCTCCTCATTTGCTCACTTGCCTTCTTTTATCTACGCAAAGTGCCTCTCTCTGTCTGTTTTGTTTACTCCATGAATACTCACCTGAAACAGACGAGAGGAGAGGCAGGAAGCATCACCGACTTGACTACAGTGAAGGGCCCAATCAAGCACATAAATATAAGGCTACAGTATACAATAAAATAGAATCAGTAGTGCAGGTAGCCCTTTCCTGCAGTCAATAACTAAAAGCTCCCTCTGTGTTCTCATGGGTGGAATGACGCAAATCCAGTGTTTCTATGTCAAACAGTTTTGTTATATTTCTTCTGTGATGTATATAATGTGTAATATTGGGAGACCAACTCAAAATCTAATACATTTAAACTCTATATCTGACATGGTACATGCCTTCTTTTTTAAGCCCATACCTATGTGTGTGTGGTGTATACTTTTGTTTCGAAGTATATTTGTTTAAGACTACCAAGAACCCTCTGTGTGACCCTGATTTAGCCCACTGCAGTAAAAGGTTAATTAAGCGCCGCCATTTATGATATCTATGACCTCTTGTCTAGCCCCTTTTATTGAATGCTTATCCATCTAAGTGGTCCATTGTAGCTACTAGCGAGTGCATCTTTGTTTTTTATGCATTCTCAATCTATTGATGAGTGCTACAAACAGTACAGAGCATTGCAAAAAAAAATGACACAGCAGATAGTGCCACACCCCTTGCAGGAGGATAGATAGATAGCTTACTCCCTGAGTTAACTAATCAATGCACTCTAAGGAAATGGAGAGCCATCCATACACTGTTGACATACAGTATTATCCTATCCTGTCTAATGGCTTTTGGGTTGTGTGAATGCAGGGCCCTATTCACAAAGTGTCTCAGAGTAGGAGTGCTGATCTAGGATCAAGTCCCTGTGTCTTTTTAATTGTATTTTAAATAATCACTGTCTGTCTAATAAAATCACTGTGTGTGTTTATTTATGGAAAATAATATATTTTGTTATCATTTGAAATGCTCAGTCTGATCGTGAGGGAGTTAGGAAACTAATTTCAATATATTTACATACACATCCCTGATTGGCTGATAGGATGGTCTTGAGCCCACCCCCTTACCCAGATGAACGATCATTGGTCTATTATAATCACATCATATTGTGAGGTCATGATCTGGGCCAAAAACTCTAGGCTTTTTTATTTTTCAAACAGCTCTTACACAAAAAGGGCATTATCATTGTTTTCACAACTTCAGAGTGTTATTTCGACCTCATAGTGTAGAAATATCATTAGCATTATTTTCTGGTCCTTGCAAGCTAAATGACTGAGAGACTAAAGTCATTATGTTTTTAAAGTAGGTGTGTGGATAGTGCATCATCAACTGTCCAATGTCATGTTTGGGGCCATAGAGTCCACCCACCCTGCTTTTCCAGGTACCTGAACCAGTTACCACTTAGAAGTCAAGGATGAAAAACCAGTATAGGCATTAGCCTTTGAAGCCTTTGAGGCTCAGTCCTCTGGTGCAGTTCAGAATAAGAATAGTGAAGTGGCAACAGTAGGTGTTGAATCTATGAGGAGAGGAGAGAGAGAGAGAGAAGGGGCCAGGCACATCAGAGTACAGATGATAAAACCCACAACCGGGCGATAACAATGAAGGGATTAAGAAACGTAAGAAACTTGACAGGGTTAAGAGGGGTTCCACTGCCCTGCAGCATCTCTCTCTCTCTCTCTCTCTCTCTCTCTCTCTCTCTCTCTCTCTCGCTCTCTCTCGCTCTCTCTCGCTCTCTCTCGCTCTCTCTCTCTCTTTTCGCTCAATCTCTCTCCCTCTCTACAGTGCCTTCAGAAAGTATTCACACCGTTGAC